>NC_137464.1:34722680-35326707 GCF_964235325.1 Thermobia domestica
ATTAGTATGTATGTTACTTTTCTTAGCTAAGCGCAGTAATGACCTTCCAAAATTTTAGTACCCCGTTTATTGCCCCCTAAAACATTCTTAGGTAAGCTACTCCTTTTAAGATTGTTCCGTTCTATGTGTAAATATAATTTTTAAAAAATGTTATTCTTGATGCAATCTGATTGCCTGATCACTATTTTTGGTGCAATCTGATTGGTTGATCACTTTCAAATCTTTGCTGCGTACATTTTAAAAGTTTTGCTTCAGATTTTATCGATTACTCTAAATTTTTATCTTTACATCAAAAATAACCTTTTCAGTGATTAACCAATCAGATTGCACCACCTTAGACAGTGAGTTGTGACTAAAGTTCAAAGTGTTGTTGCATCTCAATCGATTTATTGGGTATCATGTATTAAAATTTTAATCTTAGACTATGAGTCATAACTACAATTCTAAGATTCAAAAAGGTTACCTATCGGGTTTGAAGTCCAAAATTTAAAGCTCGAGGTAGGAATCAACTAACTAGATTTCAGTAAAGATAACTTTCCACCAATAATCTAAGACTATGAGTTATGACTAAAGTTCAAAATATTATTTCATATCAATCAAGTATTGAATTTATCTTATTGAACGTTAAGCACAACATTCAAACTTCGCGCCTCATACTAGAATATTTACTAAATTTTGTTTATCACAATTCTCAAATTTAAGGAATGTGCCTCTCCCAAAATTTTTAAAAGAAGTGCATCAATATACCTAAGTTCTAGAATTAACGATATACTTAATCATATAATCATATGTTGTAATTAGGTCAATAACCTCCGGCACTTGTTTACCTTTAGAAGGAACTAAGCAGAATCACCCAAATTCACACTGGGATCTAGAAACGTTTACCGAATTTTGTTATTTGGTAACTCCCAAATTTAAGGAGTGGTCCTATGTACCGTAACAAATTTTGAAAAGGAGTATTAAAGTATACGTGTCCTATATAAAAAAAATGAATCCCTGTACAGAACCATATATTTATATAACGTGTTAAACCTCATCATGGTCAATAACATGAATCGAACACCTTCCACGTGGCACAACGTATTCTTACGTTTATATTTTGGTATTTCTTTTACCTATAGGCGGGGATAATCAAGACCATGAAATTTACTGAAATATATATTACGTAATTTCATTTTGACAATTCTCAAATTTAAGGAGAGTGGTCCTAAGTACTCCTCCCAAAGTTTAAGAGCAACACGTCAATATAACAATGTCCTGGACTCCTACGACTCGTATATAACCATATTAGATAATAAAGTCTCATCAAATAAGGCAAAATAGGTCAATAACTGACCACGTGACCATACTAATATTTGACAATTATTTGCTCAAAGAATGAGATAAGCTGGACCACCCAATTTTTACAATGATACATATTCATATTCTAAGGACAATTACCAATTATTTATTTGACAATTCCCAAAATTTAAGGGTGAATTAATGTACCCCTCCCAAAATTTAAGATTGGTGCACAAATATACTTATGTCTTATGAAAAAAAAAAAAAAATACTCATTCATATAACGATATAAGGTAAAGCCGTATCAAAGAAGATAAAATGGGTCAATAACCTTTGAAATTTCAATATTTAGCCATTTTTATACCCATAGAAGGGAACAAGATAGACCACCAAAATTTAGAATGGGTCCTAGAGAACGTTTACCGAATTTTGTTATTTGGTATTTCCCAAATTTAAGGAATGGCCCTATGCACCCCAACAAATTTTAAAAAGAGAACATCAAAGTATATGTCCTATAAAGGAAATGGACGCCTGTACACATCCATATAACATGTTAAATCTTTATCAAAGGGATTAAATTTCGTCAATGACCGAACACTTACCCGTACTAATTGTTGGTAATTTTTAACCATGAAAGGGAACGAGATGGACCATCCAAATTTATAGTGATACATATTAGTGTCCTATACTATTATACCAAATGTTTAAATTGGGTAATTTCCAAAATTTAAGGTGTGGGCCAAAGTATCCTTCCCAAATTTTCAAAGGGATGCACTAATGTACACTCATGTCCAAAATTATTGTCACGTGCCTATAAATATGTTGTTGTAAAAATATAATTTGATAACGAATTCGCCCGGTATGTCTTATAATGTTAGTATGTGTATAATCGACAAAGACATGTATATGGAAAATTTCATGTCAAAAATAAGAACAATAAAACGAAAATAAAACTTTCTTGTCCATTTCGTATTTATAATTCTTTTCCTATGCAATTTACCACTAATATACATTTCCCGATTATACACATAGTATCAGTATTAAAAGTGTCTTGCAAAATCATTATCAAATTATATTCTTACAAGAAGACAGTTACAAATATGCGACAATCATTTTGGAGATGAGTGTACTTATGTCTTATGAAAGAGGATAGATCCAGTAACAGACCCAGTACCCATATAAGGCAATAAGACCGCATCAAAAGGGATAAATTGGGTCAAAAACCTCCGAAATTTGAGTATTTGATATTTTTTTATCCATGAAAGGGAACGAGATGGAACCCCAAAACTTATAGAGGTACATATCCTGGTCTTAGGCCACCATACCAAATTTTTAGATTTGGCCATTTTAAAATTTATGGAGGTGGACTTAGGTCATTTACCTGGGCGCCCGGGCGCCACAATCCAGGGGCGTGAAAAGTGCGATAGGGTATCGCAAATACTACTCCTACATAAATCCATCCATAAATCCATTCATTGTTCTAATTCGAATCAATAGAGTCAAGTTGGATGTTCAAACTTCACCCTTTTCTCAATTAGTATTACAGTTAAATTAATTCATTTGATGATGAAATCGTATAAAATTTTCTGTATTAATTTATATTTGGCCGCTTAGTGTATTAGATACTGTAAGTCCCTTCTTTTCAGGGAGAGAAAGTTAACTACCTGGGCATTAAGACCACACTGCGGAGAATCAGGGAGAATCGACCATCTTTGCGCATCATACATCTTGGCAGAGAATATCAACCATGGTGTGAACCTTAAAAACGTAAGTAAATAATAAGTCTTTATCTGTTGTTGACATAAATTACAACATATTCCCGATTGGTCTTGCTAATCAGCGGACAAAACAGCTCGAATAAACGAAAAACAATCGATCCAGGGACTCAACACACAAGAGATGAGCATTCTACCACTGAGCCGCCGCGGCCTCAAGAAAGAGAATATATAAGACGACGATAGATATATTGTAAAGAATAATCTGAACCACTATTGTGTGTTTGATGCTGTCCTAACAAGAATCGAACTTGGGATCTCGTTCACCAAAATCGCAAGCTCCAACTTCTAGGATAGAAAGGACTCAGATTTTTGTAAATCACTACCAGTGCATAATATACAGAATGTAACAAGAATCTCAGACATAAAAAATCTAAAGAGAGCAAATTTCTGAAAATGATAGATTAACAACCTAAAATGTTGGATTTTGTCAAATTGGGCCAGCAGTTTTGGCTCTACACTGGTAGTCACTCCAATAGTAACTGAAAAAGCAACGTTGTCAGTCGTATTGTTACAATAGAAGCATTAATTCATGCAATAACTGAAAGGAAGGCAAGAAAGAATTGCAATCATTAGACTCGGAGGATGCAGGGTGGGTGGTGTAGGGATGATGAAATTTGTAACGAGTTGAAAGTCGGTTGTGAAAATCGTTTAAGATGTAAAATTCAAAATGTAGTTAAACTACATCTGTTACTGTTGCTTATAAAATTTACTGGATAGACTGTTTATATTACTGAAAATAAATTTATATGCCTCATGCATATATGGTACAGCTTCAAGACACACCTGGGCAATGCTGCAAGAGGTGTTCAAATTGATTTCCCTCCTGCTAAAAGCACATTTGAATATGGTGACGTATACTATCACACACACACTGCAGTGTTTCATGTTTTATTTCTGTGCCTGGTATTCTCCTTCAGGTGATCCCGGTTCTGGGTCTGGTATGATACACAGCTGAGTTTTGGTATCCCCACAAGTAAAAGTATAGTGGCGCTAGGTCAGGTAACCTGGATGGCCATTCCTCAGGATCCCCTGTGATCCATCCCTTGAAGAAAGAGCACCTTTATAGCCACTGTCATACTGTGCAGCCATAATGTAGCGGTTCTCCATCGTGCTGGAAATAAACACCTCGATACCAAGATGCATCCAGATGCATGTGCATTTTGGTTTCCAGATTGAGTGGGTATCGATCTGATATTAACTTTTTAGGCAGTAAAACGATGCCTAATAAAACACTCGACACTCATGCACAGAACGAAATGAAATCTTTCACTTTAACGTCTCATACCCTAAAGGCTAAGTTAAACGATGATTTAGGCAAGCGAATGTTGATGGAAGAATTGGTGAAATGAGAATACGTGAGGAAACGGGAGTACTCCAAGAAAACATACGGACACGATGTTGTCCACCACAAACTTACTTGCTCGGGAATCGAACCAGGGATTCCACGCACCAGAGAAAGATGGAACCAAAGATCTCAAGCGCTCTGCCACTGAGCCACTGTCCCCCTAACAATACACAGACCGTTTGGGGACAATACTTGTGGGGACAATACCGTTAACACGGAAAAGCAGCCTCATCGCTGATTAGAATGTCACCCTCTTGATTAGGATGCTGTATTGGTGTCTGCTGGAACTATTCACAGAACTCTGTTGTTCTATCATCCCCATGCAACTCTTGCGCCGATGTTCTTGTAAGGATAATACTGTTATATTATACACGTGCTTCATATTTGTAAGGAAGATCACGTGGTCCATGGTTGTAAAGAAAATCACGTACTGCATATTTGTAAACAAGACCACATGCTTCTTTACAACTACTAACATGAACAAGCAGACGACAGCCGTCATCATTGCCAACAGGACACGTGACTAAAGAGGAACACTTGCACCACCTCCACCCATAAAGAGAGTGTAAAAGTTGTCGTAGGGCCTCTAACTTCATCAGTCTCGGTTGGTTATATCCGCTCTCTTAACCGGCAGAGCTCCTCTTGCCTGGAGCTCTGAGAGATTAACTTAACCCAAGTCTCTTAGCTTGCCTGGATCTCTGAGGTTCCTTACCCACTTGGGTTGCATGGAGCTCTGTGGTCTCTTAACCACATTCCTTACCTTCTCTGAAGCTCTAAAGTATTTTAGCTGCCTGGGCCTAGCGACCGTCCATCTACCTAACAAGAATCTACATAAAGAACGTTATATTGGTCTTCTGACCTCAATTATAGTTATTTTGTTGTATTTGTATACAACAGGAGTTTTAAAATAAAAGATTATGGGAAAAGTCCGAAATCCCGTGTGCTAATTGCTCTACGTACTAACTTAGCTAGATAATTTTACAATACTGTTCACGTGACAAAATCTGGAGACAGACATACGGCTCACACCAGCCTCTTGTGCAACCTTTCATGTTGATCGTACCGGACTACATATCATCTTCGTAATCACATCAATACGCTTAGTGAACAAAGTTGTACTTTGTGGTCGTCCACTATGGAACCTCCACCACACTCTCTGTGGCTTCGAATTGTACCATGAATATCGAAATGAGCTGTTGGGACGGTGCTACCTGATTTGAATGATGCCTGTGATACTCTGTTGCGCTCCCATTCATTCACGAAGGAACATCATTTCAGCTTTTTCTTGCATTGAATACATTTCAATTTCTGAAAACACTTGATACAAAGGTAACCGATAGAACATAATTGCACTAAATTGTTCCGAAGAGAGAGCGTTAGACAAAGCACGGCCAGAAAAGTCGTGTTGCACAAGTACGCAACTCCGATTGATAAGTAGTTTGTCCACCACAGCATTCTGGTGATAACTATCAAACTCAACTTTGTATAGGTTGGGACCTTTCTAACTTTGTTCAGTTATCTCACAGATTACCATTTAATCGGATTTATCTACCCGCTGTTTGTTCCAGAGTTTGAAAATAAAACAATTACTATTCACTGCTCTGACGGTACATTTCCATACCTTTAGGAATGTTAAATGTTTTAAAATAACGATCAGGGGTGGAGCTGAGGGAGCTCCTCCCTCATGCGACGATTTATCTCATGAAGGGATGTAGAGGGGAATGCAAATGAGGAATGAAAGTTAAGAAGTTCCACACTTTTTAAATCCCGGCCATATTGGAGGTGGGTAGTCAACATAATAAAAGGCCACCTTTTCTTCCCCAATGTTTCTCCCAGATATGCAAATTATCTCGAGGCTGAACGGGCCTCAGACTCTCCAGGTGCGCAGACAACGGAAAATTTATCGGGTTGTAAGTTGAGTTGAGTTGATTTTGAGTTTAACGTCCCGTTCAGCAGCGAGGCTATATGAGACGTGGACCCAGGTCCGTGCTGGTCCACCGGAACATGTCTCGGTGCGCCCTCCGAAACCACATTATAAGTATTTTTTTAAATAACTTTTGACAGTTACCATTGGCAAAGAATCCGTGATAAGTACAGTGCGCTCTTTATATAAGACGTCCTTGCGAAAGAACATCAAAGATAAACGGTTTTATTTATTCTTCTGTATAACATAGTTCTGTACAATGAATACATATTGTTACTTTGTTTATATATATAACGTGAAAGGTACAGTGCGGCCTTTACGTAAGACGCCCTTGCGAAACTACATCAAAGATAAACAGTTATATACAATAAATACATACTGTTACTGTTGATAAACAACCCGTGAAGGGTACAGTGTGCTCTGCGTAACATCACGTAGATAACTGGTTTTAGTTGTTCTTCTGTATACCAATTATGTATAGTACATTGACATAGGACTGTTGGTAAAGGATCTGTGAAGGGTACAGTGCGCCCTTATAAAAGGTGGCCTCTGAAATATCACATTATAAATATTTTTAAAAATTCTTCTGTATACCAGTTTTGTATTATACATTCATACAGTTGCTATTGGCAGGTAAAGAGTACAATCACTTTTCAAAAGATAAAGCTAGTAAAGCAGTTAACATGTAGGTCTATTTGGTAAGATAATATAGGAGTTTTTCGTAATGCTACTCATTTAATGAAAACAAATCAGAAGCTAAGCGCAATAGATATAGCACAGTTTAATTAATTCAAGTTTTTTAAAGCTCTTTATTTGCAAATTTGATTGTTCCTGTGTATTTTAGAGCAGTGCTAGAATAATCAGTGCCTATTGTATTTCTAAAATATAGCTATATTAATTTATTGGTATATATTTAGCTTAATTTTGTTTGACAAAAAAAAAAAAATATATTACAAGAACTAAAACGTGTGTCTCTAGAAAAGACGTTTTCACAGTTTAGCTATTTACGTTACTAAGCGAATTTGGTGGTTTTAATACATAAAATGGTGCCAGTGTATATATACAGGGTGTAACTTAATTAATATAACAAACGTCAGGAGGTGATTCCTGATACCGAGATAAAACGAAAAGTACACACCAACCTGGGTGTAAAAATGCCTTCTTTCGGCGTCTTGATCACCCGTCCCTTGTGTGCTAATTGCGAGTGGCTCGCAAAAGCTGTCTTGCAGTTTTCTTGTAGTATGTCGTCAATTAGCGTGGCTGTCTAGTAGTAGGCATCTACGCAACTTGTGAGTGATATACATTGTCCGATGTTCTGTTGCTGCGCGTGGAATTGCTGTATAACAGGATAGAAGTGTTGCGTTCAACAGTAGAGGGTTGTGTCCAGGTATTCACGGTCGTGTAAAAGTGTAGACGTCGGTGTTTAAGTAAAATAGATTGTGTTAAAATGTACGTGCCTGCGCAGTAGCAGATTACCCTGTTCGCGTGCTGGCAGATATGCACCTCATTTATGGAGAGGCAAGGGGAAATATCTCAGAGGCAAGGCGTTTATATTATGGCCGTCGCCCTCAAAGGAGAGTAACTTTCCTTGTATTTTTCCCATGCCTCCATATTCGCCTTCGAGAGATAGAGTCTCTTCAATTTCCCCTACGTGAAATCGGAGGATATCACACCATGTGGACAATTGAATTTGATGACAGCGTACTAGGAATGATTAGAAATCATCCTGAAACTAATAGTAGCCATGTGTAGGGCGTAAAAGTCCACATGCAACTCTAGTGAACGATCAGCAGCAGAGATTTAGTGTGAGCGTGTGGTGCGGTATAGTGGAAATTTTGTGGTAGGACGTTATTTATTACCGGCCCGCCTGAGTGAGAATTTTTTCCCAAAATTGTTAGAACATGTGGTCTTGAACTTAAGACAACAGATTTGATCCCAGCATGATAGTACACCTGCACGTTTTGACAGGAATATGCAGACCTACTTAAATGAAACATTCCAAGATCGTTAGATTGGGAGAGAAGGACCTGTGTTATGACAACCTCGTTTACCATACTTCACGCCCCTTGGTTTCTTTTATAGGAGGAGGTATGAAACGCATTTTGAATGCAACGCCAGCCACGACAGCCGAAGAACTTGTTCGAGTTAATATAGCTGCAGCAGCCACCTCCAAAATTTCAGGCGTGTTTGACTGCACGAGGAAAATTTGCTTCGTCTTTCATCTTTGCAATGCTGTCAACGGTCGACAATATCAGACTGTTAACTGTTATTCTTCACAGCTGTCTCGTTTAAATATACTGCATTGCACAAATACTGTACAAAGTACCCCTGAATATTTCACAGTTATCCCAGTTTGTACGAAACAGGGTAAATCAGTAGTTCGAAACTGTATTTCTTCATATCATTGCGCAACACACACAACAGCTTGTGCTTCGTCGAGTTTCATTGATTCTGTGCTCAGAATTATTATCTTCCACGGAATTACGTATTACGAGGAGAAAATCTTTCAATGCAGCTTACTTTTACCCAAGTTGTATTCACATAATTTGTGGGAATCACTGTTGTCATGTCAAGAATCCCTTGTACAATCATTCACCATACACGATCTTTGCCGCCTGACTGTCTTATGCACAGTCGTTATAAACCTAATCTCGATCAAAGTTATTTTTTACATTTTCATACTCTCTTAACTTGGACAGAAAGCCATTCATTTATCACTCGTTACCATTAGCCTAGGGGATATAGCCTAACTGTGATACTTAAAAACTTGGTTCCATTTAAATTCTTCTTTCGGGCGTGTATCCTGTACTGAGACAAAATAGATCAATCACACATGTTTATTTCTCTTTCTTTCGAATTCTGAGTGTTCTAATTTGAACGATGTACGAGTACTATTACTTTTGATTGTTGAAATCTTGTACTTGATTGTTGTTCATTTTGCTCATTCAACGTTTGATAAATTACTCGAAGAGTTTTTTTCGGGAGTCACTCTTGCACTACATCCGATTGTACACTAATGGAATTTACGACTAAAAATAATGGGACATTCTATTTTGCCCGACTTCGATCCGACATTTTGTTCTCGAGTGTGGCTGTTTTTCCATTTTTCCGAAAATTTTCGGGTGGTCATAGTTCCGAGGCATTTCTACATCGAGGTTGATCTGTACTTTTCATTTTATCTCGGGAACAAGAATCTCCTCTCGACATTTCTACATTAAGTAAGTTACACTATATATATTTCACTATACGTATTATACAGATGGTGATCAGAAAAATGGAAACACCTGTAGTTGGCAACACGTCAGATGTATGGGTTGGCAGTGGTGTCGTGGTGCCCGCAGCGCCGGACCGCTGGTTGTGGTGTGTTAGGTCGGTCTCCATACTACGTCAGGCGCAGTAGAACAGCAGTGTCCAGTGGTTGCAGCAGACGGAGGTAGTGTAAAATGGGAGACCTCTCAGATTTTCAAAGAGGGCAAATTGTTGGTGCGCGGTTATGTGGAGTGTGTGTGACAGCAGTGGCTGCTGTGTTAGGTGTGTCCCGTGGGACAGTGTCGAAGGTGATGACGACGGGAAAACCACATCGGTGAAGCGAAACAGTGGTCGGAAGAAAATCATGAGTGACAGGCCAGGCCGGGTGTTAAAGCGCGTTGTCACGCAGAACCGTCGTGCCACTGCGGAGCAAGTGACGGAGGAACTCAATCAGCACCTCCCCCACCCTGTTTCGACAATCAAAGTCCGCCGCGAATTACATGACATGAACTTACGGGGTCGTGTTGCACGGACCAAACCGCTCATCAGGGACCATAACGCTTTCGCACGCCGCAAATGGTGCCGCGACCATGCAACTTGGACCGTAGAGGACTGGAAACGTGTGATATGGTCGGATGAGTCATCCTTCACCCTATTCCCAACTACGGGCCGTGTTTATGTGTGGAGAACGCCCAAAGAAGCTTATGATCTGCAGTGTCTCCGCCCAACTGTGAAACATGGCGGCGGCTCGGTGATGCTGTGGGCCGCAATATCATGGTTTTCATTGGGTCCTGTGGTCACACTTAGCGGACGAATCACTGCCAACGATTATGTCTCAATTTTAGGAGACCACTTGCATCCTATGGTCCGGATGTTGTTCCCGGACAATGACGCCATCTTCCAGGATGATAATGCACCCATTCACACAGCTGGCGTTGTTGCAGTGTGGTTTGAGGAACATCGGGATGAAGTTCAACACCTCCCCTGGCCCGCCCAATCCCCAGATCTCAACATAATTGAACATCCGTGGTCCGTCTTGGAAACATGACTCCGGCGACGATTTCCACCTCCATCCTCTCTCACAGAACTGGCCAATGCCCTGCACGAGGAATGGTGTAAAAATCCACTTGCTGTCATTCACGACCTCTATGCCTCCATCCCACGTCGCATCAAGGCTGTTCTGAAGGCGAAAGGTGGCCCGACACCATATTAATTTGGTAAGCTGCAATTTCGTTCAGGTGTTTCCATTTTTCTTATCACCATCTGTATATATATATATATATATATATATATATATATATATATATATATATATATATATATATATATATATATATAATACGTATTCACGTTGGTATGCGCGCGCCCCTTTGGTACACTTGTCCAACGCCCTCGTTAGAATCCCAGCACGGGCCTGCGTGGACCTATTGCTTAACGTGGAATCCGAACCACATGAGCTCCCGCCGGCAATCGAACCCGGATCTCCCACGCCAAAGGTGCGTACGCTAACCGCTTAGCCACGAAAGAGCTCGATTATCGGGTTCTGATCACCATGGAAATCAAATCCGACTCTCCCACGTTGCAGCCACATGCTCAGCTGCCCTAGACACCGGAGTCAGTACTGACAAAATTTTTATTTTTGAGTGTATTACAATGGGTAAAGATACAACAAGCTAATAGTTTGAGTTTGTGTCGGATACAAACTGAGGCGGTCCCTACAGAAATGGATGATAAATGATATTTTTTGTCCTTGACCGAAAGTGACCCGTTGGGATTAGACTGACTAATCCAGATACACATATTTTCATTAGATGGTCTGTGCAACTTCCGAATTGAGTGTTCACTTTGTGGATCTAACCCGAACTTCGTTCTGAAACATCGTTGAACACTAATTACAGTTTTACACAAAATTTGAAAACAAAAAAACGTTCTTCTATCTTGATTTACTGTCACCCTAGTGGAATGCGTAACTAAACATCAGGCTTACTAGCCACTAAAACATTTTGATTTTTTAAAAAATTTAACATAAGTTGTCTGCCACTGTGAATAGATAGACGTGAGTAACTCAATTTTGAAAGCGATATCATTTAAATAGCCCTATACATTACCTTTAATGAACTTTAAAATTTAATATTTTTTTGCTTCAAACACAACAATTATAATGGATGCAATGATCGTAGCTAATAGTAATGGAATTGAATGAAGAGATCGTTGTGTACTAACTACTCTTAATGGAGTAAAAACAATTTTCCATACATACATTAGATAATAGTAACCAAATTTGAGTTGATTTTGAGTTTAACGTCCCGTTCAGCAGCGAAGTTATATGAGACGTGGACCTACTAATTAACGGGGAATCGAAACCACATGAGCTCCCGCCGGGAATCGAATCCTGGTCTCCCACATCAAAGGCGCGTATGCTAACTGCTTAGCCACGATGGAAATAACCAAATTTATCCTACAACTAACGAATATTTATGATATACGGCATTTATAAGGCGGTTCAGGTATAATTTGCTTTCCCGTAATTTCTTTGCATCTCACCATGGAGTTCTTTAAATTAAAAATACTATTACACAACAACTCGTAGAGTTCAAGCAAACTAATGTATAGTTGTGATGTTTTACATTTTTTAAAAGAAGAAAATAATGGCAAATCCTATTGCTTCTTATAAGAATTATACAGGAAGTTTCAAAACAAAACGACAACGTTTGGGAGGTGATTCCTAACACCAAGATAATACAAAAAGTGTAGACCAACCTGGGTGCACAAATGCTTCCTTTCGGAGTTATAGGCTGCCGAAGAAAAAAAAAACTTTAAAGGACCATAGCTCAAAGCTATGGGACCCACCGTACGGTACTCGGGTCAAGACCACTTAGGAACTAATATGTGCCCTATCCAAAAATTCATATTTCAGAATCCTAAGGTACTCACGTAGCAATTTTTATAGAGGGAGTTTGGCTACTGGCATATAATTTGAAGAATTCATTAACTATCCATATAAAAATTGTTGCAGAAGTACCTTAGGATTCTGAAACATGGATTTTTGGATAGGGCTCATATTAGTTCCTAAGTGAAGTCTTGGCCCGAGTAGGGTAAGTCCCATAGTTTTGGAGCCATGGTCCTTTAAAGTTAATTTTTTCATGTTTTCGACAGCCTATAACTCCGAAAGGAAGCATTTGTGCACCCAGGCTGGTCTATACCTTTTGTTTTATCTTGGTGTCAGGAATTACCTCTCAAACGTAGTCGGTGTTGTTTTGAAACACCCTGTATAATGTTTGTATTGGCTCAACATGGACTGCACTAGGCGAGGGGAAGAATTTTGCTTCAGCATTATAACGTCATGACAGCCCTGTTATTCTGTTTTTTTTCTTTCTTTTAATATCAGTGCCAATTCGTGATTAGTCGTACTGGGTCAATGAAACCTACCTGAGCCAGTGGCGGCGATTGGACGTTAAAGTGGGGGGGGGGCAAGATATGATCTGAATATTTGTTAATCTTAATTTCTCTGGTTATTTCTAACACTTTGTTTGACGAAAAGTTGTACAACTAATAGAATACCATCTTTTTCTGTTAAAATACCGTACATCGTATTTTATATTTTATTAAGTAAATTGACAAGAGTAACGCAAGTAGGTACTAGCCCTTTGTACTCTTAAACAACGAAGGTGTAAGAAGATATTTGTTTCCTTGCTTATGAACATCTTAAAATTCTGTCTGGAAAATTGTGTGATCAGATTATTTAATAACAAATTTATGAAACCAATGAATAGAAAGGATTATATTAATCATAGCAATGAATAATGAGGCTTGTTTTGCAAAAGGTATATTGAAACTGGGGATTAACGAACAACTTATTTTTTTAATTGCACTCATGCTATTAAATGTATATTATTACTCTTAAAAAATTAAAGACAGTAAATACTACAAGCATATGCTACGACATTTAAAGAAATATTTGCTTTTGCAGCTTCCCGAAACATGTTTGTTGTCATTAGATGCAGTCTCACTTTCTTGGAACACATCAAAACACAATACTTAGGATTACTCCACATTCCAATCCTAAAACCTGGAATTATGTTGAATTCACTAAATTTAATTGTATATACACTCGTACACCCCTAAACGCAGCACTTCACTCGTATATTACACTGCAAAACATGGAAAAGGTAGAAATTGTTTGTTACTACTCTCTTTTTAATCAATATTCCGTAGACCCTACTATTAGAAAGAAGAAAAGACATTAGGAACTGCCAACTTTTGTGCAATTAAAGAATAACTTGTAAAAGACTTTTCTTTTTTTGCGAAATGTTCTCTCAATTAGTTTCAAAGCGGCTGACTATCATATCAAGCCTTTGTAAGAAGTGATAGTATGCTGGAATTATTGTGCTCTAATTAGTTTATTTTGGGCCATTTTCCGTAGCAATTAAAACGAAATTCCTGTAGCTTTCTTAACTCCACGGGAAGACAACCAATACGTACTCACCCAACGGCAAATATTATATAACACCATTTTTTTCCTATGAACCAGTAAAACATACAAAAACTTTACATTTCCAAATGAAACTATATACATTAATGGGTTACTTTAAAAATGTGGGGGGCGTTGCTCCCCTTTTCCCCCCTAATCGCTGCCCATGACCTGAACCATACTATTCAGTAGACTAGTATAATCATTAGAATTTGATGCACAGTTGCTTCTTCGTGTGTTAGTTGTTTGTTTTCATTATGAGACTATACTTGTTCGTAGATTACTTGGAGCGGAATTCCTTACTTCTAGCTATTTAGTTTGACCAATATCTATGTTTTTAGTATGACATCATGTCTCGTGTCTCGTTCCTTTAGTTAACCGCGATTAACGAATGAATCACTGCTTTTGTAATCGCGTTTGTATATGGTACGTACATGTTTCGTTTCTGTGTTATTTTGTATTACATATCAGTTTAAAAATTTTAAAGAAACATGGGATATCGCAATCAGAAGTCTAAGAGGCAACGAATCATCCAACATTGATTTATATTTATGAAATAGGTTTTTCTTCTTTTATTTATGAAATATGAATTTGATGATAAAGATTTTTCTTATCTTCTTTACAGAATCCTCTATTGGCATACCTCTACTACTTAAATCAAATCCCCGTTGCGCTGTCCCCATCAAGTAACAATATGCTTTATATTTCGTATGAGGATCATCCAATACAGCAATACCACGAGATTGGCTTGAAGATCAGTGTAACAACAGATGATCCCACCATGTTCCATAGCCAAGAGGTATTTATATTTAGATTATATAGACATTTATAGCAGTGCCGGACTGGCCACGTTGGCTACTTGGCGATCACCAAGGGCCCGAGGGCGGGCAGGGCCTGTAGGCCTTGGTCGAATTTTCGCGATCGAAATGTTTCTTCAGTCTTCCTACCAAGAACGTTGCGGATGCCTAAGTTCGTCTTTCCGAAAGAAATCTCCTGTCACCCTTGCTCATATCAGTACGGCCGTGAGCCAGTAAAACATAGTACTTAGCAAAGACTCCCCCTAGTCCATAACGGCCCCTTTGCGCTTACCCTCCCATGTGCTCAAGTCACATGTGAAAGGGCATTTTCTAAATTGAAAATTGTTTTAAACTAGACTAAGATCTACGATAAGCCAAAATCATTTGTCTCCTTTACTTTTTATGTTTACAGAAAAAGATTTATTTCAGAATGTAGACAAAGAAAAAGTAATTGATTTAATTGCCTCACTGAGTGAAGAACTGCGTAAAAACTGCCAAAGTAACTGAAGTAACTTCACGATTACGTTTGATACCTCAGTATTATTGTAACTTTTTTGCGATCAGTTTGTTTTGTACTACATATTTATTCAGTACAGAAAATATGATTTTGTCACTTATATTTTGCAACTGACGTATAAAGTATATTATACATATGGGTAGGGGGCCATTAAGAACCCGCGCCAAGGGCCCTCAACTTAGCCAGTCCGACACTGATTTATAGCAAAAACGCTGTTGTCGAGTTTAAAAAGTTGTAATATTTACATATTCATCACACCAGTATGTTAACACAATTTTTCTCTACACTGACATTTCTCTTAGGTAACAGAGGTACAGTATGGTTAGTCCTAGAACTCCCAAAGATACCATTAAACAGAGACAGAAGCCTGCTTTCATATTAGTGCCAGATGGTACAGCCTGCCCAAATAATAACTATAAAGGTAACCAAGGAAGTTCCGTCGCTTTTTGTGGAGGTCTGTGATCAATTGACACTCACACCGTGAGTTGAATGCGAATGAAGATAAGTCGAAGGTCAGTTGTTAGTGTGAGAATATCCAACATATTGCTTGGTTGTGGCAGTTCAGTTGAACGTGCGTAAGGACAGAGTGAACATGGGACCTCCACAGAGCGTCGTAAGGGCATGTATGCTGTACAAGTTCAAACTGGGCTCAAACACCGCTGCAGCGGAACGGAAAATATGCCAGGCCTTTGGTGAGGATGTCGTGACTACACGAACAATGCAGCGGTGGTTTAACAAGTTTAAGAACGGTGAAGAAACACTCGAAGATGCACCACGTGTTGGAAGACCAACATACGTACAAAATGAATATCTTCAGGCAGCAATTGAGGCAAATAGTGGCCAGACATGTGAGGAACTGCGACTACAATTCAGTGTGAGTTGAGAAACCATTCGGCAGTATCTCCATCAACTTGGGAAGCACTGCAAGTTGGGTCGATGGGTTCCACATGGTTTGACTCCGGGCCAGAAGGCAACGCGAGCAGACACCTGTATTTCTTTTCTGTCTCTTCTGAGGAAGGAGCCATTTCTGGACAGGATGTTGACATGTGATGAGAAGTGGGTCCTGTACAAAGCTCCACGGCGCCGTCATCATCGGTTAGCATCCCTTGAACCGGTTTCAGAACAGCCGAAACAAGTACTGCACCAGAAGAAGGTCCTCCTGTGTGTTTGATGGACTGCCCGTGGCATCGTGCATCAGGTACTGCTGCTACCGGCTAGTGAGAGCATTACTGCAACTGTGTAATGTCAGCAGTTGAGCCGTGTTCAAGAATTCAAAACTCTGGAGCCAGCACTTCTGAATCACAAAGGAGGAGTCCTGTTACAGGACACACTAAGCCCCACGTGGCTAGGATGGAAAACGCTATTGCAACCGTCCGATTATCACCTGTTCCATTCCTTGGACAGTCACCTTAGAGGACGCCAGTTCAAATTCCTAGTAGAGATGCAAAATGCACTTGATACCTTCTTCACTTCACGGCCCACCAAGTTCTACCGCGATGGAATCCATGACCTTTCAGAACGGCAGAAGATTGTCGATGCTGATGGGGACTATTTTTGATCTTCCAGGTACGTCTTACAAGGTACATTTGCGAAGTGTCCCCTGGGATTCATGTAAAACTGATTTAAATGCAATGTTCTCCATGGCTCAATGTGTATTGTACTAATTTTAGCAACCCATATGGGTAATTTGCATATTTATGAGCCTTCATATACCCGGAATTCAATCATGCAGTACTATAACGCTCGGTCACAAAATTACTTTTAGTTTCTTTAGATGTAACTGAACATGAATGTGGGCATATGCAAAACAAATTGGATCAAGTACTGCTTCTCTGACACGTGTTCTGCCCCACCGGCCGCCATATTGGATTCGCCTTTTGGTTTTTCAAATGGGAATAGGTGCATGCGATACATCAAATTTATATAAAATTTTCTCGGAAATTCATTGGTGTAGTGAGTTTTACGATAGCTTGTACCATTTGTGAGATATTAATGTTAAATCCCTCTAGGCACTTCGCGAATGGACATTGCAGAGTAATATCAGTTACGCTTACGTTTTTGATGTTGACAAATCAAAACAATATCTAACTGGGAAAGTACTGTAGTTATAAACAAACTTCCTACAACATTGGTGTCATAATCTACATTTCTGTGAGTGAGTATACTATAATAAGGAAGTATTGTATTACGAACAAAATGCCTAATGTAAATCTAGATACGATCAGATTTTGGTGAAGATCTACCATATCCTATTTACGTCTGTGTATCTGTATGTATGTAAGTTCAGAAAACATTTCGTCAACAATAAATCACGTAATAGATCACATATACATACGGGGCCCTGCACAACTTTTAATGGTTGAATTTGTGAAGTGCCTCACATTTAACATGCAATATCTTGCAAATAGTACAAGTTACCGTAAAACTCACTACACTAATGAATTTCCGAGAAAATTTTGTATGAATTCGATGTATCACATGCACCTATTCCCATTTGAAAAAACGAAAGTTGAATCCAATATGGAGAACTTTGCATTTAAATCAATTTTAGATGAATCCCGAGGGAACACTTCGCGAATGTACCTTGTTAGGTGATATATCGATGTTCGAAGGTGATGGGTGAAAAAGCAATAGAACTTTGTTGGTTATCTTTATACATAAACATCATTTAAAGTGATTTTTTTAAAGGTCTTTTTCTGTACTGTACACTAAATTTTCTACTCCAAAAATAGAAGTCTTTTCGTCTCCTCAACTTAAGACAAGAGTTGAGGATTTAAACATCCAATTCTCCATTATATTTACATATCAAAAGTGTTACTTTAGGCATTTATCCATAAAGAAAGACCTTGGCCATCTTCATCGTGTCCTATCCAAATTTAAGACTTTCTGAATATACGTACAGCATAGTTTCCTGTCAGAAAAAATTGTCGCCAAAAATAAGGTAAAAGGTCTCGTTCTAGGTCATCTTTTATAAGTCAAGAAATAACATTTGCATCAACCAAAACACATCCAATTTGATAGGAGAGTGGGATGCGTACCTTGGCTCCCTGATTCAAAACATACACTGGGTCTAGACAGCTCTGCTAACATTTTATTATAATCTGCCAAAACTAAAGAAATACCTTAGGATCAAGATAAGCCTTAATAATTGACCTTAAACTGCTAAAACTAAGGAGAGCGTCAATGTTCGCCTTGAGAAAATTGTAGTGGGTATTTAAGGGTTCCTCTCCATATAGGTAAGACCAATAGGTATTTTTACGTACCATCCGTCTAATGCTTCTCAAAACAGGAATTAAGGGTGTCCAACGTATCTCGGTTAACTTCGAAATTAAATTGAAAAATGGTAAGGTCTTTGACATCAATCTCAAGGTTTTATTCCATAAACAGAGGTACAAACTAAGTCACCAATATACCTTAGTGGCCCTCTTCTAAGATAGAATGGTCCAAGGTCTCCACCCAGGGCCCTTTCCCAATTTCAAGAGGGCTAGAGTCTCTTGTCAAACATTACTAAAAGTATACTATCAAAAAGTTGATTTTGGCCTAGGAATCTCTGAGCTTCCCAAAATTTGATCTGGAGCAATAGTACGTTTATTGTATCACTGGGCTTTTATATGTTAAGAGCAGTCTAACAACATTTTATCTATCTAGGTAATTAAGCAATTACGTTTCCTTAAATTTTCTATGTGACATGGACTTCATGAGATATCGATCGTAACTGTCCGCTAGTATGGCCTAATATGGGGCATGCAATGCGACCTTCAATACCGAGACGGATGAGCAAAAAGATATCTTGAGATGTGAACTCGTATAGCGCCCTACAGTTCCTCAATCGAGTTAAGATCCCAAGGCCATGGAAGGTGCTGGAAATTCGCACACTATTCTTCCAACTGTTCCTATACATGACGTTCGTAATAGCTAGGTCCAGCATTGGTGCATCGAAGGGAATTAGTGGGGTTTCTAACTTTTCCCATTGAGTATTTCATATACTGTTGAAATAGGATTTCAGCGCCATTAAATCTTGTAACTACAACAATGTCTCTGCGTGTATGAGGGTTAATTTATACGTATGACAATATTTCATTTTCAAATGTTTAGAAATTAGCAGAATATAGGATATACTTATCCAGGGAGAGCAAAAAGAAAGGAAATGTATTGGAATTAAAGAAAGTCGTACTTCATTTTTTAGCGATTTGATTGTTCATCTAATCATACAGATGTTGTGCAGCCTACGTTTGGCCGATTTCGTTCCTTCCCTCTCCCGGGCAGAATGGACTCACTCGACCTGGCTCGTGGCATCCTGCAGTGTTGTGCAGTGGCTTACTGGGAACGGAGTTGTTTTTCCGCGCGGACGACAATATCGCACAAAAGAGGACCATTGTTGTGAGTGTTGTGTTAAATTTGTTTCCAAGTGTGTGGGTTTCCGCTCTGTGACCAAAATGCCGCCCAAACTAAGCCGGTTTTGGGAAGGCTATATTGCGGCTCTGTATGACGCCCACGTTAGTGTTTCTGTCATTAGAAAAGTGCAAGAAGAATGGTTGCAACATCAGTTTAAGTGGAATAAAAATGTTATTAAAAAGTACAAGGGCAACGAAGCTCCACCATTTGGATCACCAGCGAAGTTGCCTAGGGAGCAGGAATGCACTAAGGCCACCTCCACCATGCAGAGGAAACTTCGCAAAATGGCAATGCAAGAAAATCCGCCAACACAAAGGTGTATGGCTAATCGTATGACGTGTGTTTGGGAACTGTGAGCCGGACGTTACACCATCAACTCAAGCTGGAAAAAGTCATGAAAGCTCGCGGCCATCTTCTCACGGATGCCCACCAAAAGGAACGAAAGTGTAACGCCCGGAAGCTGTACGAACGGCATCTGGCAAAACAAAGGTGGATGTACGTTGTAACGCTCAATGAAGCATGGATTTACCTTTCCGACTGCGAGCTATCATGTACCGAGACAAAGGCGCCAAGAACTTCAGAAGGTGGGTCCGTGTCTGTAAAGAATCTTTCCCAAAAGGGTTCATGGTCGTTACTGGCTACTGTTATCGAGGTAAACTGAAGATTCGTAGGGTAACGAAGAACTGCAAAATAAATTCGCAGTATTTTCAGGAGCAGATCATGCGGCCGATCTACGAGCATGAGATTCCAACAATGTACGGAAATGACGCCAATCTGGTACGGATTCACATGGACAAGGCCTCATCACATACCTCACGATTGTCCCTCGCATTCTACAAGGAGATGGAGGTGGCAAGTGGTATACAGGTGATACCTTTCAATGAGGTACCTGTTAAATCTCCAGATGCAAGTCCTATGAACTATTGTGGATTTGGATTGCTGAAGCGGGCTTTGGGAAAACGGCGTGTGACAACTGTGGAAGGACTTTGGAAAGCTGTACAAAGGGAATGGGACAAGATTCCCCTTCCAGTTCTTCAGAGAAGCCTATTACAGTGGAAATTACGCTGTCGGGCTATTGTTAGGAACCAAGAGAAACACATCGAGCACTTACGGACCTGGCGCCATGGATTCTTCTAAATTTTTAGGTAAGTCGAAATTGGCCAAATGTAGACTGAACAACCTCTGTATAAACCTAAATAAAGATTGAAGAAAATGTATGAACGATTGAAGCGCTTGTCGAGCTTGTAAACCCTACCAGTTACTGAATGTAACGTTCACCTCATAACCAGTCTTGCACCATCACGTACAATTTTGTCGATGATTTAATTTATGAATTGCACTCTTGACATTATTGTTGATCAAATTTGACTACGGCTATTATCGTAAAATCTCACTAGTATAGCCGTTTGCGAGATTACGGTCAACATTTCACAATCTGATCTTCATAAAATCTGAAAACAATAAAAACACTTTAATGAATTTAATTTGCCTGAATATTACACGTTTGAATGCTTCTAGTCTGTAGTACAACTACTATTCTTCACAGTCTTCAGACATATTGCTCGTGAATCTTTTCACAAAGGAATAATAGAGAGGATAACAGACAGTTTGTCTCGTACGCTTGTGCTGGCCACACGTAAACTCGGCCAGCAGTTGGAAACAATGTAAAGGAAGACTCATCCAACCAGACGACAGTTTTCCACTGCTCCATTGTCCAGCTTTTATGGACGTTGCACCACTCTCTCCGTATAGCAGCATGGTCAACAATCACGAGTGGTTTGGGAATTGCAGATTTGCCATAAATACTCCGCTTATGGAGTTCTCTTCTGATTGTTTTGATGCTACCAGAGCTTGTAAGCACTATATTTAACTCAGATGCGACTTTTGGCGCCGTGGTGATCTGCTTGGTCACAATCTTACCTAATGTGCGTCTGTATCTGTCACGTAACACACACTTGCGTTCACGCTGGTTCTTCGCTGATGAGTTTTTTCCGGAACATTCGTAGGCATTCATAATCTTCGAGACTATGCCTCTTCATATACCAAACATTTCTGCTATTTTCGTCACGGAAGCTCCCACCATACGCGCACCCACAATCTACCCTCTTTGAAACTGTCAGCTCAGACATGATTCACGATAACCTGCAAGAACCGGTCGCTGAACTGTAACTGGCCTATCTGTTACATTGGCCAGGTTGTATACCTCACAGGATGTGCCGGTGACCACCGCGACACCTACAATTCAGATACAAATCGGGTTCGAAATGGCTACCTGTTTTATACCAGGTGTTTCCATATTTTTGTCCATCGCCTGTATATAAATGTTCACTGTGAAGCAAGCAGTTCATTAGGAACGATGAAAGACGAAATCTCCACCTGACTCGCCGTTCTAAAACAAATTTAAGTCAAGTGTGAGTCAGTTAAAGGTAAAAAAATGTCCCATGAACTGAATTCAATAATAAATAACAAGAAAAAATACTTGCTAAGGTTTATGGTCCTTGGTATTAAAAATATTTTAAAATTCCGCAGCATTGACATCATTAGTTAGGTTTTAAAAAAAGCAGTTAGGTACGTATATATAGTTTTTCAAATTGGTCTCAGTATTGAAATTGGCAATTGAAGACTCGCTGTAGAAAATAATGGAAGTGCCAAAAATAATAGTTACTGTAACAGTAAAGACAAAAGATAGTAAATTGTGCCCAAGCATCACAAAATAAAAAATACTATTGCTTAGAAATATAACCTAGCATATAACGAAGTATGAAAATCTAACTAAGCCATAAACGTATTTTAAAAATAATAAAATAAAATAAGTGAAACTATTTCAACACACTTACATTGTTTTCTACAGCGAGTCTTCAATTAGCGTACTTAATAAAAGCAAAATATGCTCATTAAGCATATTTTAGGTTATATTAATTTGATATATATTAACTTATCAACCCACCCATGAGAACTTTTGCCATAGCGTGATCGGGAGGAAAAAAGTAAGAAATATAGCTATTTCTTGTAGAGTCTTTGTATAAAGAAATTATATATATATATATATATCCTCTCGATAAAACAGAAGGCATGGAACGTGGTTGTTAACAATAGTTATGCAACTTATATGCATCTGGTCATCTAAAATGTTCGTGTAGTTACTAGCACTAACGCTCTGAGAGTACCAATATGATCTGCGGAATACATGAATTTGTGACCCACATCAGCACAGAATTGTCACCATGTTTAGCGGTAGAGGTAGGCAGTGAGGACCATATGCCTCTTTGGATATCTGCTGTACATAAGCCTGGCCTGTTATTGAAAACAAGGAGCAAGACGACTGTCAGACCATATTATTATTTTCTAATTATTAGCGTTTCACATTTTAGATGTGAACACTATCTTTTTCGGGCTACAAGTTTGGCGTCAGTTGTTAAAGGGTTCAAGATCGCAACCCGATCGCGGTTGAAGTTATAGATCATTCCAGATGTATGAATTCTGTAGTCAGTTATGCCTAGTTGATTCTATGTTTTTCTGTGACATTCGCTATATAACACACCAATAGTCTTGCATATATAATGAAGTAGTATATCATGTATTTTTATATTAAATATAAATTTTCCTTTTCTGCAGAATGCTCTGGAAGAAGAGTACACACGGGTAGAAAATATATACCATTTCCGTCGCACTGATATCATGGAGCTAGCCTTCAACAGTGTGTACATGAGCTCCTTCAGAGAAGAGGTAAGTTCTAACAGAACCAGAAAGTAACACAGTATATACATTTTTTTCAGTCAATACCCCAGGAAAATATCTTAGAAATAATGGGCGCAGCTTGCGAAAGAGAAATATGCGAGTGCTATACTAGTAATTCAAATAAATAATAATTATCAGATACCAATAAACAATAACATATAAAAAATAACCAATTGTTAAGTCATATATAGTAGGTTTAAGGCGACGAACATTCAAGGGGACAGAAAATTCGATTTCTGATAGACTTGCGTAACTTCCGGAGTTTCCTTGTAGATAGGTTGTTACTTTTTTTTTTTTTAAATTGAACTTTAGAGTACAACGTTTGTAAATTAGAACACTTTGAGTAGACTTAGATTGGTAGCATTAGTTAAGGATACATTGTACATTACCTACGCATATTGCTAATGTTGAATGAAAGCACCTACAATTTGCTATGAGATATTTGGGGATTTCCACCACTGTTTTGAGACCGCAAAACAAAACCGTGTGTGTAAATGAGAAATATAATTTAAAGTAGTAGTTAACATGTATTTTGTTTTATTTTTAATGTACTGAAGTGTGTGATTGTGTAGCGAATGTTGGTTATGTAACTCTAAAGTTTTTGACAATTCTTAGGCAGTAATAGAATAGGTTAACTGGATTATACTTGACGTAGGTGATAATGTAGATCCAAAATCAAGAAGTCCACTTGCTAAGTGGTGTTATTTTTGATCTAACCTATCAGTTTATTTAAGTAACTTTGTAAATGCTTGGTTTTAAATCTCGACGGCCGACTGCGATTAAGATTTACTATAAATGTATTGGTTTTAAAACTCACTAGTTTTGACTATTGACATTTTTCTAGTTGCTCCAAGTTCTACTTCGATTTTGACTATCAGTGACGAAATAGTTTGAAGCATTTATACAAAAAGATGCTTGTACTGCAGCTCATTTCTCTCAAAATCTGGGCCGAAATCATTACACGTGCGTACGAATTTTTTTTTGAAGAAATTTTAACTGATATTTTTTAAAGATTGAGTATCATGTCAGCACTTTGAATTTTACATAACTTACATGACGCTGTCTGATGTATTTGTGTTAACAACAAAACATTAAATTAGAAACTGCTTACATTTACAAAAATAATGTTTAGACTACTTACAACACTAACAACATTTACAGACTGAATTTTATGAAATTGAAATACTGAAACTAAAACAAAAGCAAACTTTCATATTTTTCCAAAACTGAAAATCAACATACACAATACTTTCAATAATGAGATTAAAGTATGAAGATTCCTTGACAATATGGTTAGCAAACGCGTCTTCGGCATGATATATCACGGCTCAATTCCCGGTAGGAGTTTAGTTACTTCAGACTGCGCATTGAACAATAGGTCTACGTCTTGGTGCTGAAAGTGAATATTCAAATGGATATTGAAATTAATTCTTCCTACTACTCGCTCTTCTTCCGTCTTTCCGTCTGTGGCAATATGAAAAAGAAAATTTCCTCGCAAGATGTATCCAATCCAATTGGCTTTCAGAGGAAGGATGCTGACAAAAAGCGTCCCTTTTTCTCCTACCTGTTCTAGAACATCTTCGTTTGTTGCTGTCTCCGTCCATTTTACCTTCTCATCTTCCTTCAACACCACGTTTCGAAGCTCTGTAAATATTTCTTCTCTAACTAACTAATGTCCAAGTCTTCGAGCCATACAGTTCAATACTCCGTATATAATACTTTGCTAGCCTCTTCCTTAGGCCGATGAAAGTCTGCTAGTTAAGAGTGACCGTTCCTAGTTGACTACCTGTTTGACTACCGTAATTCTTCACCTGACCTCTTTAGTGCAGTAGACGTCTCTCATTATACGCTTCCCAGACATTTGATGCGATCGATCTCTTTAAGTTCTGTTTGTTCTACTCTGACCCGTAAGATGATGTTTCTTTGGAATATTATCATAACCTTCGATTTTTCGACATTGATTTTTATTCCGTATTGTCCATCATTTCCTGTAGTTCTTTTCCGGTTCTAGCTATGATAACCATGTCATCCGCATACCTGACCTAGTTAGCTTCCTTCATTAAGCATTCACTGTAAATGTTTAATAATTTGGGCGACATACTACATCCTTGTCTGATCTCTTTTCTAATTTTCTACACTATTGGTTTCTCCTTCATTCAAGCGCAATTTCACTCGTTGCCCTAACCACAGGTTACGAATGAGTCATCGGTCTCACCAGTTGACTCCAATTTCTTTAAGTATTTTCAAAAGTTTGATCCAATTGACCAAGTCGAGTTTTTTTTTTTTTTTTTTTTTCAGTTGAAGCACAAACACAACTCGTCGAAAACAACGAAATAACAGGCAACCAAGAAAGTTCGTGTGGTTTTTACACTTGCCGCTATTTTTCGTGGGGTAGTAATCATTTCTGCCGCCAGGGTACCTGTATGTAACAGTTTCTGAAAGCTGAGACATTGGCACGTCGGCTAACGTAGATAACAGGTCGAATTCGACAGTTCGAGATCAAGTATTCGCAGTGAACCATGTCTGTGTCGAACGCAGTAATCAGGGCTTGTTTACTGTATGACTTCAAGTTGGGCACAAAAAGTGCGGAATCAGCAAGAAAAATATGTGCAGCGTTTGGAGAAGGTACAATTAGTGAACGGACAGCTCAAAACTGGTTTCAGACCTTCCCGACCGGCGATGAGACACTTGAAGACAAACCTCGATCGGGCAGACCAAAATCTCTTGATTTGGACCAACTTAAGGCAGCAATTGAAGAGGATTCAAGTCAAACGTGTCAAGCACTCGCTCAATGATTTGGGGAAAGCGATGAAACTATTCGTGTGCACTTGCATGAGCTTGGAAAATCGTGGAAACTAAGTAAGTGGGTCCCTCACGTGCTGACTGCTGCGAACTGTCTCCAACGACTGAACATTCGCTCTTCCTTGCTGACTAGGAACAACAACTGTCCAACTTTGGACCGTGTGATGAAAAGTGGGTAATGTACGATACCAAAAAACGCTCGTGTCATTGGCTATTGTCAAATGACTCCGTGCATTTAAGTGCAAAACCTGCTCTTCATCAGCAGAAGGTGATGCTGTGTGTATGGTGGACTACTGCTGGGATTGTGCATTATGAGTTCTTGGAAAGTGGTGAAACCGTAACCAAAGAGGTGTACTCAGTACAGTTGCAAAGAGTAGCCAAACAGCTTTAAAAAAAATAATAAAAAACACTGCACTAGTGAATAGGAAGGGTGTTCTTGTCCACCAAGACAACGCTAGACCTCATACAGCAAAGATGATCCTGAAGGTGATTTCTTCTCTCGGCTGGGAACTTCTGCCACATCCAGCGTATTCACCAGACATTGCTCCATCAGACTACCATTTTTTTTTTTTTTTGTCTATAAACAATCATATCCGCAATCGACAATTCAAAACTGGAGAAGAGGTTAAAAACGCTGTGGCGCAGTTTTTTGAGCCCCAACACAAAGATTTCTTCAAAAATGGCATCTACAGGCTTGTAAAACGATGGGAGAAGATTGTAGAAGCGGATGGTGGATATTTTGCGGAATAAACATAAGGTAAACGCATTTTTTGGAACTTCTCTTTTTTGTATTGAAACTGCACGAACTTTTTTGGTTACCTGGTAAAATAGGTTTACATTGATTAAAAGAAACCTATATTTTCACGATTATTTAACTCATGGAAAAATACGTTTCATTTCAGGCAACAGAAAGTGATGTCCCAGCAACAAGAAGGGAATTTAGAAAAGGAATACATGCAGACGAAATAGAGTTCATCTTGGGACTTCCGAATCGAAATTAGAGGTAATCTTCAATAGCATATCAGTAAAAACTCGAAGTTCTTGTATAAAGTTTCTGTTTGTGGAAGTGCGAGACATAGTGAATCTCTTGAAAGGTGAAATGTGAGTACAATGTGTTCAATCAGATATATGGACTCATAAAGAGTGTTCTGGTTGTGAGAAAGACGTTTATGTCCGGCCACATGTATCCCTGAATGTAAAAGCTTTCTACGACGAACAACGGGTATAGCTAGTTCCTTGCCCTGCTCGGTCACCTCATATGTGACCCAGGGCCGTCCTTAGGTAATTTGGTGCCACTTGCAATAAAGACATTTGCCATCCCCATCCCAAGAAAGAGCAATCTTAAAACTATGATTTTATATATATATATATATTGTTCACACCATCGTAAGTTTATTAGCATTAATGAAAATATACGAATCACTGAATGATAATAGATGTATGATAATAATAAACTATTAATAAGAAGAGTTATACTATTGGTGAGAACGTATAAAATTAGCGCAGTTTTTGGCAGAAATTAACTTTGAACCATATGCATACACACAAAAATACACCCCACTACTCTCTCTCTCTCTCTCTTTCTTACGATACAAAGTGAAATGACGAAAAGCTTATGATAATTATGCCAAATCAAACGTATTGCATCAAGTTCTCGAGGACTGTAAGAATATTGCAGAATATTACGTTCTTTTTCAGACCTTTTTCACCCTATACTTTTACACCTACCCTTTTCCCCCTACCCTTTTCCGTAACATATTACGAAGTTAAAACTGTTTAACCTTATATTATCAGTTTAGAAGAAAAGAAAGAAAAAACGATCAATTAGCTGTATCACAACTTGACATGCACAGCTCTCAAAATCATCTTAGTTGTTAGCTTGTCATCTGAGTGTACGTTACGCACATATGCTTCAAGTTACAATATCATTGAATGATATGATCCTATTAAACTGAAACCTAGTCCACAATAGGTTTAGTCCGTCAGAATAATAATCTTTATGAGATCATCTACCATATAGAAGATCTGGGAGTTGTTTTAAACTGATATTGACGGCTTTAGACAATAGTCCATACCCATAATAACAAATTCCAATTATTAGATTTAAATTATAGGTTGAAGCATTATCTTAATTGGTTTAGCATTATTCCTGGTCTAGTTTAAACTCCTTGGTTATTATGAAGCATGATTCGTAGGTTGATCTTTCAACTTGCGATGTGTATGTTTATGGTGTTCTTTGTTATGTTGTAAATGAAAGTTTTAATAAGCGTAATACTGGTAGCTCAGTGTCTTTTGAGTTTTATATGTTCCTTAATACATTTCTCTTTGTTATTTCGACGTAAGTTTATAGGCATTGGCACGTTACTAGGTAAATGTCTGTGAAAGTTTGATTGTCCATATAATATTTATATTCAGCTATGTAGTTCCTTTTACTGCTTTTCTTAGTAAATTTTTAAAGCCTTTAATATTGTTTTTGAATATCTATTTAACAAATCTATATTATAAACTTACTTTAATTTTTATCTGTTTCTTCTTCTTAAGAAACTAGCTTAAATACCGTACTCTGAGAAAAAAAAAAAAGAAATTAATCGAAACATTGGCCTTCACTTGGAACGAATAAACTGGCGTAGCATTTATGTAGATTTGAGACACTTGGTTTTCTGTAGATGTATGTGTCAAAATTATTCCCCATTTTGTTAAATTTTAAAGCTAAGAAATTAATTTGATTACTCTTTTCCAGTTCGGTAGTGAATTGGATGTTCTGATGAATCTTATTTAATTCCTTCCGCGAGATATCTAAACACTTATCTCTAGATATCTTACTGGAGGAATTAAATAAAATTCATTATGGGGACATTATTAGACATATTTATAATACGTAATTGTACTTTCAGTAATACTCTTTTATGAAAAGTCTCTTTTTCATTATTTCTGCACCAAGTTTGATAATATCCAGTTCCAGACACTGGCCGATGATTTTGCTCGAATAAATTTTATATATATTTACTGTGATTATCGTCATATACACTAATATATATCTATCTTTCCTTCAACCGTATCTTTTCCTTCATTTTGAATTCTTGACTCAGCATTTCCATGACTTGACACATTATTATTTTTGTCCGATCTATTTCTGCTCTTATGCACATATTTATCAATTATCACTTTGATTGCGTTGTGGACATTATTTTCTTTGCTGAATTTAAATCCAACCTATTTTAAATTATATTTACTTACTTTGCACTTGAACGTCAGTACCTTTTTTTTTTTTTTTTTTTTTTTTTTTTTTTTTTTTTTTTTTTTTTTTTTTTTTGGATTTTGCATTGCATTCTTCATGATTTAGAAGTTAATAACATGACTATAGTTCGGAATGAATCAGCATATTAATCAAAATCGGTTTAACTCGATTTTCAAGTTTTATTTATTTATTTATTTATTTATTTATTTATTTATTTATTTAGAAGTGATGCACTTTAATTATTCAGAAGTTTTCATGCGAACTGCTAATACATATTTAGATGCTGACAGCCATATGTTTTTACTAACCGTAAACTTTAAATTACAGTATTTTACTTAATGGTATGCATTAATTTATTTGTTCTACGTAATCCGACTCAATCCTTATGGTGGTAAAATTTTAAAGGTTTATGTAATCGTAGTTTTCGTTGAAACGAATTCTCTGTGTACAAGTGCTTGTTTGAATTACATATTCAAAGGTTTCTATACTCATCTGCATTATGTTGGAAGTTTGCTGAAGATAGATATATATAGATTTTTTTCCTTCCTTCCTTTAATGAGTGCGTTGTGCGCAAGAGCTAATTGGGGTTAGTGTATGAAAAGCTTATTTTCTGTTGTTTGAAGAATTACAGAAGGTAATAATTTCATTGGTGTTTGGTGGTTCAAGGATTCATCTATTTCGTCTGTAAATATTTATCCACTAACTGCAAGTTAAAAGCACATCCATAATATAATTGTGTCGAGCAGCTGGGGTTCTCCCACAAAACACCGAAGACGATGAGAGTGGATCTTTGAAACTGTCAAACGAAGAGAGTAGACACTGTTTCATATTTTAATCACTTGATCTTGATTGAGATTTTATTTTGGATGCTTCATGAACCTGATATATAATAATGATAGTGAGTTTTCTTTTTCTTTTTTTTTCTTTTTTCAGACCGGACCAAAAATTTGATCCATTAAGAAGAATGTTCGTTCCCAGAAGAAAAAATCTGTCGTGCAAATTTTCTTATTTTCATCTAATTTCTCTTTATTATACTGTATATATCATCTTCTTTCCTGCATTTTCAAAGTACTTATCCCAAGTTCCTGAATTTCTTCATTACCACCTTTTCTTCTGCAGTCGTGCAATTTCATTCTGCTGAATGTGGAATGTGAATGTCTGTCTTCCTTTGTCAGTAATAAATCTAAGTAATTTTATCTCCAAATGTTATAATAAAGATAAACATTTTCAGACCTTCGTTTTCCGTGTTTCTTGCCTACTGTAAGATTTTCTACTTTGCTTTTCTCTTCTTCTTTTTCTAAGGCTTTCTCGCAGTGAGGTGGAGTCGGTTTTTCGGATCGTTGTCTTCCACCTGTTTCTATCTTGTGTCATATCTTCCACCATACTGCACCATATCGTTCTTAACACAATCTTCCCACTCCTTCTTTGACCGACCGCGACCTCGTTTCCCGCTCACATCTATAATATCTACTTGGTGAACCACGTATTCCAAAGGTCTTCTTCTTACATGCCTAAACCATCTCATTCTACTTTCTTGCAGTTTTTCTACTAGTAGTCTCACCTGTACTGTTCCCCGGATCATTTCATTCTTAATTTTCTCCTTCCGTGTCGCTCCACACATCCGCCGCAGCATCTTCATCTCCGCAACATGCAACTTCTGTTCCTCTCTCTTCGTCGTCCAACATTCCGCTCCGCATAATATAGCAGGTCTCACAACTATTTTGTGAACTTCTCCTTTAAGACGTATTGATACTCTACGCTCGCACATCACTCCTGCCGATTCTCTGCATTTCGTTCAACCGCTGCTAATTCTGTTATTTACATCTATTCCTGTATTTTCCTGCAGAATTGATCCTGAGTACTTGAAGTTTTTCCTCATTATTACTTCTTTTGTGTCTTGTACTCTCGATTACATTTTTCCTGAAAGGACAATGTAAATATTTTTAAAACTAACTAACTCTATGGCCTATGGAACCTGGAGGTTCAATGCCGCGTTCACAAAAGCTCTCCACTGACTTCTATCCTTAGCTAACTGCATCCAGTTTCTACTTTGTATTCCAATCTCTGCGAGATCCATCTTAATATTGTCCTCCCATCTGCGCCTAGGTCTTCCTAATGGTTGTTCTCCGATTGGTCTTCTAGTCAAGACTTTGAAAGCGTTTCTACTTTCTTCCATTCTAGCTACATGACCTGCCCATCTAAGCTTCCTAGACTTGACGACCCTAACAATGTTGGGTAAACCGTATAAATTATGTAGTAGTTCCTCGGTATGAAGTTTCCGCCATTCCTTATTCCCGTTCCTCTTGGGTCCGAATATTCGGCTCAGGATTTTGTTTTCAAATACTTTCAGTCTATGTTCTTGCCTCAGAGTAAGCGAACATGTTTCGCAACCATGCAGAACAACAGGCATGATTATCGTTTTGTATATTTTAAGCTTCAAATTCCTCGACAGAATTCGCGACGACAAGAGATTTTGAACCAAATAGTAACACGAATTCCCTGCTTTCAGTCGATATTTAATTTCTTCGTGAATATGATTTTCCTATGTTAACATTGATCCTAGATATTTGAAAGTATCCACTTTATAAAAAGTATTATTTAATATTTTAACGCATCCATAATTTGCCGTATTACGGTCCCGACGCACTTCCATGTATTTAGTTTTCTCTGCATTTACTTCTAAACCCATGTCCCTGCAAGCATTTAATAAGATCTCTGAATTTCTTTATATAGTTCTCCTATTATCCCCTATTAAATTTACATCATCAGCATATGCCATAACCTGGTGAATACTTCTGTATTCGATTAGTATCCTAAATTCACATATAACATCCGTAGCTCAAAGTCCTGGCATGGAACCAAATTGGTTGTTATTTCGATCTCTTTCCTTAATCTTGAGTCTATCACTCTCTTCCAGAGCTTAATGTATAGCTTATAAGTTTTAGTTCGACATTCTTGCATATCTCTATTGGTTTTAAAAACCGGCACGACGTAGCTGCTTCTTCCATTCTTTCACAATATTTCCTGTCTCCAATATCCTATTAAAAATTCGAGTTAACCACTGCACTCCTTCTTTACCTACAATGTTACATCAAAATGCCTCTCTGTTTGATATCATCAAGTGAGAACTGGAAGACACGCATGGATGTTGAGGTCCCAACCTTCGTTCACGACACCCAAGATGACTTCTAGCTTCGTCATAGCCTGGGAAGTGTTACAAGTAGCTTCGTTTTCCATATTTGAAGTTGGAGAAGACCTTAGATTTTCCCGAAAATCATCCTGGAACAAAATAACTAACTGAAGAGAACTGAAACGGATTGAAGAATTAGTTTTGGACTGACATACATCGGCTTATCCTCCAACCAGACAATAGAACTTGTCTACAATACAAGGTAAAGTGCCAATCTGACAATTGGGAACACTTGCGCCAAACTCACTAAAGTTACATCCCCTCTCTGTTCATATCTTCGTACAGTTTTAATGTCTTTAGTCTACAGTACCTTCCTTTTTTTTTCTTTTTTTGCCAAAATTAAATGTTCATGTTTTATTTAAAACTTATACTCAATGAATACATATCTCATCCCCTAGTTACGTACTTAATTCTGTATTTCAAAACTTCCGGTACAAGGCTGCCTTGCACTGGTAAATTACAGATCTAATTACATGTATTCAAATTTGCTCATTGAATTCATAATTGTTAGTTCGCTATGATCTAATCACGTACCATTCAGGCACGTTACATAGTGGAAAAGTTCTGAGTCTATTTTCTCCGGTCTCTGTAGTACCATCCAACTTAAAATAATGTGTTTGGCGTAAAGTTCTTAAATGTCTAATTATTTACTCGTATAAATTTATTTTAACATTTGTGTGTTTGATGTTGAGTCAGTTTACGCAACATTATAATTTATTTACTTATTTCTGTGAGAATTTGCTATGACTACTTGTACTATAAATTATTTGTATAGTACAAATAATTTATAGTGCAAATAATTTATAGTACAAGTAGTCATAGTAAATATTTTCAAGGAATTGCTAATTAATGAGTAGCTACGCCATAAAAGCTGACGTCATTATTAATTAATTTATTTAGTTTACATAATGAGAGAAGAAAATGATAATCTTAGAGTATGAAAATCTTTAGAGAGCTGAAAAGCAAAATTAAATAAGTATTCTTGTACTATTGTAAAAGCTTCTTCTTCTTCTTCTTCTTCTTCTTCTTCTTCTTCTTCTTATTATTATTATTATTATTATTATTATTATTATTATTATTATTATTATTATTATTATTATTATTATTATTATTATTATTATTATTATTATTATTTAAAAATTTTTAAGAAACAAACGTGAAAAATAAATAAATAGTTCAAATTGACTAACATTGTTTCCGTTTTCTGTCTTTCAGGAAGCCTTCAACGTCATTACACGATACGACATTCCAGTAATACAAGAACTTAACCAATCTGAGATATTCGTGGCAAAAGCTCTAAGCAAGAGTACTTGTTGTCGACGTTCTTCTTCTGACAATGGAACCTCACTTTGAAGATGATCTCAGCAGAACTTTGATCTACTTTAGACAAAGACAATATAGATTTCTGCAGCGACTTCAGAAACACTGGACCATTGATGTCCGGTCTCTCTCCAATGATGCCCTCTTCAGACAGACTTGTTATGTTTCAGGTAAATGATTTCATTTTATAAAGAGACAAGATAATCAAACAGCGAGTAAACTGTTATTACTTTGTATGTGTAGTGGAAAACGAATGAGAGGTTGTTAGAAATGGTGGGGGAGAAAAGAACACTTTTAGATATTGTTAAGAAGAGGAAGAGAAACTGGTTGGAACATTGCCTAAGAAGAAATTGTATCATGAGGGACGTCCTAGAGGGTATGGTGGCGGGAAAGAGAATGAGGGGGCGAAGGAGACTACAGTTAATGGGTGATATAAAAACAGAAAGATCATACGTGAAGACGAAGAGGTTAGCGGAGGACTGTGGAGCATGGAAGCTTCTCAGCTGCTGCAAGTGACCTGCCAATAAGGGCAGAAAACCTATGATGATGATGATGATGATGATGATGATGATGTTGTTGTCACATGATTTTACTAACAATGTTTGGAAATAATAATGTGTGTTGCTAGGAAAAGCTAAAGATGTAGTGGAAAAAAGTTGAGCATCTTTATCGAATAGTAATATTAAGTTTGCATTAAGTTTATAAAGAATTCATAGTTAGAAAGAGAGCTAGGATTATTATATTTTGTATTTACTTAGTTTGAAAAGTCAGACACTGAATATTTTATTTTATATAGACTAATCTTGAGTACTTAATTTTTTATCTTATTACTTTATAGCTAATTTTATTTGTCTTATTTACTAGTTAGTCATACTTAATAACGAATCTTTTATGTTTTAACTTATTACTAGAGACGATACTTTTTCGCAACAATTTTGATATTTTGTAGTATTAATTATCACAATTTTCGCATTTACTGCAATGCATGCCAGCTTCCACTGCAGTAATCATAAACAGCTATTGCATATCTTCCTCCTATACACTACATAAGATTCAAGTATATCACTACACTATTAAACAATCGAATATCGCAGTAAAACAGATACACTTCAAACAATTTATAAATGATTTTTTGACTACTTTTAGTACAAATTTTCACTAATAATAACATAAGGATTTGACACTTGTTCATGATCTTTCTGTTTTAACTTTTGGCATGGGTATGCAATGCGAAGAATTGCTTTCAGACCTGCAAGCAGTACCAAAGAATGACGCTAAAGGGCATGAATATGCTATTCAGCTGCGTACCAGTTAGAGTATGAGGAACTCGCAACAACTATTCAGTTCCAATGTTGAAAAAGAGAGCGAAAGAGCGATTTTGAAAATCAATGTGAATAAAATAAAAGAAATAATAATGTTATTCATGCTTTTTATCTATGGGTGTGCACTGCTTACCTTACATACATAAGATAATTGCCACTGGACTCTGCTGAACAGTAGTTTTACACCGGGTGGTTTACTGTTTTACTTGTAGATGCTTAGTTATTATTACTTTTACCCATATCAAATTTCCTACAAATCTTTGGCTCCATTATTTTGTTTCTTAGTAAATAAGCAATGATAGGAATAGTATGCAGGATCAAGAATGATAATGCAACTTTTCTTAATATAATTATCAGTGAATTTACGATAATCAGTTTTCCTCATATCTTTTTACGTTCAATTAATCACTCATAGAGAAACAATAGTAGTATTTTTACCCTTATTCTTGATGTCTCTGCGTTAGATCTATTCTAAAACCTATACCTTTAATAACCGATTTTAATGTGTAGATGTACTAATTATCTGTTTATCTTGACTCAATATAGATATTTCTCTGTGCACTATATCATGTTTTGTTCTTATTTGTTCCATAGAAAGCAGCAATAATACAAGTTGAGGAATTCAGTCAATAAATGAAATCACCAACGGTCTTGACTCTCGCTCTGTTAGAGAAATGATGTGAAGGGCCACGACAGCTGTAAGATCCTCCGGTAAGTACAACTACTAGGACACTTTATTCTCAATAACATAATTATCTTATTAGTAGGGTATAACCAATAACATTGAATGAGCATTGAGGTGGCAAAAGGATGGTGTGAACTTCTCTGGTATGTAGTAGCTGTAATCTTAATATTTGTATCATTTATTTTTGTTATTCTGGAGTATTTTCCGGTAGAAATTTACTCAACTTGACATATGCATGATATAATATACATTAAAATTGACACTTTGTTTTATAAATATATTTCATTAAATTTACAGTAGTAAACGTTACTAACATTGCTTACCATATATGCAACAAAAAGAAGTCTTTATATTCAAAATAAACCGGATTTCGAATGGAAGTTTTCTATCTTCTTGTATAAGTAGAATTTCCTCAGGACAATCTACATTTTGAAATTCATGCTGTACAATTACCCTTTTGAATTTTGCACGGAGGATTATGCATAGGAGTATAGTTATACAAAAGTAGTAAATACTGTACGATTTTAAAACAAGGTGTGTAGCTAATATTTAGTACATAATTCAATTGTTATTTGGTATTATAAATTTTTATTTTGACAACAGAAAGACTACAGTTAATTCATATTTTATATGCGAAAAATATTCAAACCAGTTTGAACTAACTCCTAAGATATGTTGCAATGTGTTTTGTAAGTAATAGTACATTGCGTACTCTTTAAAGTTAAGTAATTACAGTACATGTAAGTTTTATTACGTTCGAATTTAGAAAGAATTATACAATTGTTCTAATTTTTGTAAAATCAATTCAGATATTAAGTCTGGTCTTTTTGCCAGTATACGCCACACGTCAAATCTATGTAAGTGTTGTTAGTTTGTAGAGCACTTTATAAATGTTTTTACAACATTTTGTCTTTTCAAGAACAGGTTTTGTCAGTGGAACACAAGCACCTAATAAGTTGCTAACATATTTTTAAGATTTGATACCGCAGATTTGCAATGAAGTATCATAAATTAATTGGAGATCGTTAACGACGTAGTTAATGAGTTCAATTTTTCCTTATAAATAGGTACAAATGATTTCAAAGTTTAGAGAAAAGATTTAATCAGTAAAACTTTTCATTTTTTGAAAATCTGTGAGATCTTTAATTCAGTATATTTTATTTTACTTAAGTTCTAAAGAGTTAAAGAGAGACAGGAAATAACCACCATTGCCAGTTACCAGACATGAACGAAAAATAATTCGTCCAGAATCTTTATACAACATACAGATTACGATACAGTCTCTTGCAAATAAAGAAATAAAAATGTTATGCGTGTGTAAAGCTAGGAGTACCAATTTACATTTGTAAAGATTAGTTAAGTGAATGAATTTTTTGAAACCAAAATTCCGATCAGTAGAAGAAGAAGCTCATAATTAAAAGAATTTTTGTAAAAAGGGCTATTCAGTTTTAAGCCTATATCATAAAATAACGTATTGTTGACGCTGTGGCGGAATCACTAAACTACAAAGTGCTTGATTTGTCCAACTGGAGGTTTTGTAGCATTTTTGGAAATCAGATATTCGTTTTAAGCAATCAAACATCTGTTTTGTTGTTAAACCAAAGATAGCAGTGCGCATTTTCTATATTTTAGTAATTTGTTTTCAATCACAGATTGCACTGAAATGATAATACCCAAATAGATAAGAAGCTAAGACAAGCAATTCAATTCTTTGGTTATATTTCACCAACCCTCGAGATTCATATGGATTGATTGTGGTAGACATATGCGTATGGGCTTCCAGGAATAAGAGATATATTGGAAATACTATTGATATATTTTGTGGTAAAATCTGAAATATTTCACGTTCTGACAACGTCAGAAAGCAGCTGTGAATAATCAGGTATCAAAGTTAGAAGTATGACAGAGTGCCCACTCACTTGTGAAAACCGTGAAACTGTAAATAGGCTATGGCTTTCGTTGACTGTAAAACACTGAATAAACCATGAATGTTGATATTAAATCTTGAAAATGTAGAAAATTCTAATGTTTTAATGCTTTCCCCGTTTCTTGTATGTACAGTCGACATCGTAAGGTTGATCGAAAATAGGTTTATTCCATAGCAATGTACCGACCGTCGTACCGCGCCTTGGTGTCTCCGACGTTCGGTGCTGTACCAGATGCGTTTCATTTTTTGTTTTTATAAACTTTCCAACCGTGAAAATGAAATAAATAAATAAATAAATAAAATAAAATAAAATGGATCGTAAAAAAAGCCATGCACTTGGCTACTTAGTTTCGGTGGGAACTCTGTATGAGTTGGAGAGTCAATACGCCTGCTGCATTGTGCTTATTGAATATGCGCATTTTGCTCCGTAAAACTATTCATAGAGTGAGAAACTAGATAGCTAATATAGATGCATATATAAAACAGTGAAAATGATAAATATTCAAGTATTTAATCATGGTCCCTAAGAAGCCTGCATGTAATACTTGAAAAAAAAAAAATGAACAGTTACAAGAACTGTTACATCATGCTGGGAGCTAATTTAAAATTTCACTGATGAGAAATTGATTTTAAGCATAGGAAAAATTCGTTGCGTTTATAATTAAAATTTCTTCCGTTTCTTGTTGTTAGGTTCTCTAAGTTGCAGATAAAACTGAGTGGTAACTAGGTCTTGACAAAGTATGTAATATTTCGTTCCCTAACTGATTGGAGCTCTTCAAACATTTTCCTGCAAAATTAACAAATCTCTCACAAAACGACCTACCTTTCCCATTGTTTTACCCAGCTGTAAATAATAATTCAACAAATAAGAACTATATTTCAGATGCTAAAAATAAATTTTCTGAGTTAGGCCCTTCATTAAATTTATACCGTTATAATTCAAAGAAGTTCGGATAGCCAAGAAGACGACATATAAAGTAAACTGGTTCTGATATTCATACTGTTAAATATTCCGACGCTACAATCTATAGTAGTTGCCTTTTTATAGATTTTTTTCTTTTTCAAGAAATACCAGAAATGTGAGTATGAACAAAAAAATTAGAAAATGCTGGTAGTATGAAAAGGACAATTAGGAAACAATATTCAAGGCAATTACAAAGAAGAATAAAAACTAATTAGAACATTATTTACGAAAATTGAAGTGAATAAAATAAAGTATCGTCGGAAGGAGAATAAGGAATTGTGATTGGCACGTAGTAGTAAAGATAACAGTGCTATGAGATAAGCAGGACTATGAGATTATAGGGAAACTGTAGTGATTGGTCGCTTTTTCAGTTCAGTGCGAATGATTTGTCAGAATACTAACTCTGTTAATAGAGTCAATGCAAAAAGCAAACCCCTATTTTTAATAATTAATTCTTTGGAAGTATTAAGCGTTGAATATTTTGGTCTCTAGTGGTAGTGGTGACCACGTTTTTCTTTAAAAATTATAAGCAAATGCCAGGGACGCAATTTTACATTCAGTGAGTGGGGGATAGATTATCTCTTGAATTCGAGATATGTATTAATTTTAATCGTCAGAAATTCGCTACGAATGATCTTATTCCTTTTCATCCTGCAGACTAGAATTTCAGCATGAACTTAGATTGAATAATAGTAAATATTTACTCAGATTTATGGTATGATAGTTTTGTGTAGTGTAATCAATTTTCTTTGTATCCTCAATTTTCCATAATCAGTGTTCTACCACTAATTTCGCAAGTACTGCATCAATTTTGGAGCGATTAGTCAGCAAACCCATGATTCCTACTCCACCTTTTAAATATCCATGCATTTCAATATATATATATATTTATTAATGGGTTAATGAAAAGCAAGAAGATTTTTAATAAAATTAGCATTCTCAGATAACATTGGAAGGCAGATTTCATTTGCTAGTGCATTAGCTTGCTACATATAATAATATTAATGATAGTAAATTGCATTGTCATTAAGCTATACGTAGAAGTAGACAACGTTAAGTAGAATTAGTAGTTCATAAATATGAATGAACTATAAAGAGGGGCCACGGTGGCTCAGTGGCAGAGTGCTTATCTCTGGTGTGCGGGGTCCCTGGTTCGACCTCCAAGTAAGTTTGTGGTTGATAACTGTATGTATGTGGGTTTTCTCGAGGTTCCCATTTCCTCCCACATGTTCGTTCCACCAGTTCTTCCATCATAATTCACTTACTTTAATCATCGTCTACCTTAGCCTAAAGAGTATAATCATGGGACATTAAACTGAAAGATTTCATTTAACAAATATATAAGTTTAAGATAAATAAGACATAAGATAACGAATAAAATGAATAATAATAGTAACATATGTTACGAATAATTAATAAAGCTTACAAGGCAACTGTTGTCCCAAAATAATATACCATATAAAATCATACCCTGAAAAACAAGCAAAAAGACTGTTCTAACATAGTTATCAGGAACGTGTTTTTTCAGTTACCTCAATAAATATATTACCTGTGAAAGCCTACCAGAAATATAATTAATATGGGATTCCCATGATAACTTAATGTCAATATAAAAACCCAAGAACTTTACAGAAGTTGAGCTAGGGAGGTTTCATTCATACGCGGCTGATCAAATCTAGCGCTAATATCTCTGAAAGTCATCCATACATTCCAGGCTTTTCGTTTTCCAATGCCGCAAAAACTTGTATACTGTGCCACATCCTGTAAATGAGTGAAAAGCCGACAGGCTAATTTGTAAATCAATGGCCAACTTGTTACAGAATTCATGAATGCGAAGAAATTGTTTATTTTTTCAGCTGGCTTGAATGGAGACGTTAGTATGGAATGTTCCCGTGCACCAATTTCTGATGAGTGTATTCCAGCCTGGCTTCCTAAAACATTCGACCCAAGAAGTGGTGATTGTGATGAGGATAGCTTGGTGGAATTTGTAGCGAATGAAGCAACACCAAACAGTAAGTATTGATTGGATTATTATTATTATTATTATTATTATTATTATTATTATTATTATTATTATTATTATTATTATTATTATTATTATTATTATTATTATTATTATTATTATCCATGTAAGATGGGTTCCTTTCACCTTGACATGTCGCGTATTCAGGTTGCAGATCAAGGAGTAGGCCTATAGATAATAGAGTATAGGTGCAAATATATTGAATAAGCAGTCGCCGGTAGACAACAAAGGATGATCTTCCACCTTTTGGATTTGGCGTGAGGCCACTTGTTCAGGAAGACTCTGTAAAAAAGACACTTGTTCAGAAATGTTTACAAAAGATTCGGACCAGGAATGATAAGTTGGCACGACCTCAGCAAAATAAAACGGACATGAGAATTGAAACATGGAATACAAGAAATCTTTATAAAAACAGGCGCATTAAAATTCCTAACGAGAAGTGTAGGATGAATCTGGTGGAAGTGCAGGAAGTTAGATGTCAAGGAAAGGAGATAGTGCAAAACCGGAAGTTTTACGATCTTTTATGGGGGAAGTAAATAAAAATCATCAACTAGCAACAGGATTTCGTTCAGAAACGAATAATATCAACAACTAAACGTGTTGAATTTGTTAATTAGAGATTTACGTTTTTTACTCTTAAGAGTTGGTTGTGCGATATTATTGTTCTAAATGTACAGAAGATAAGGATGACAATGTAAAGGATAGGTTTTACGAAAAAGTAGAACGTGTGTTTGATCAACTCCCGCGATACCAAATGAAAATTTTATTAGGGAATTTCAATGCGATGGTAGGACAAGAGGATATTTGGAAACCGATTACAGAACGAAAACCTGGATAAGGAAAGTAATGACAACGGTGTTAGACTCGTAAATTTTGCAACATCCAAAAACCTTATCGTAAAGAGTACACAATTTCCACATCACGACATTCATAAAATACTTCGACCTCACAGATGGAAAACCATATAATCAAATAGACCACGTTTTAGTAGATAGAAGAAGACAATATAGTATAATTAATTTCAGTCGTTTAAAGGAGCTGACACTGAACACTATCTGCTAACAGCGATGATAAGAGAGAGATTATCGTTGAAAAGAGGAAATATTCAGCATCTGGAAACGGAGAGGTTTAATTTAAAGAAATTAGGGGAAGGCCAGGCGAGAGGAAAATACCAGATTTAGGAGTCGAATAGATTCTCGGTTTCAGATCGCTCGGAATGCACTAGTATTGAGGAAACTTGGGCTAAAATTAGGTATAGCATTACTTTCAGCGACAGAAAAATTGGAATATGTGGTAATAGTTAGGAATAAACCATGATTTGACCAGAAATACACTAAATAGAGGAGAGAAAACGGGCAAAACTGCGTTGGCTATAAAATCTAAACTATATAAATACAAAATTTTCCTGATATCAGGCGGGAAACTTTCAAAACTTTTAGAACAAAGAAACATGATATTTTGAAGGCTAAAATAATTGAATTTAAAGATAATAGTAAAAAAAAAAAAAAAAATCGGGACGTATATGAGGGGATCAACGAATTTTATTTGATTTTTTGAATTTAGCGTCCTTTCAAACAGCAAGGATATTTAAGACGTAGACCTACAGCTTAATATGAGATCCGAACCACATGAGATCCGGCCGGGAATCGACCCAATAGATTTAGGAATCAGGCCTCCCAATTGATGAATTTAATTAAGGCTATCGGCTTCGCACTTCTATATTGAAGAAAGCAAAAAAAAAAAAAAAAAAAAAAAAAATCTCACTATTATGCAAAATATTTTGAATATTTGAAAAGATTTCTTTAACAACTTGCTTAACACGCAACCAAGAAACAATCCTTGTGGAGAAAGTGGAGAATTCACACAACAGAACCATATATCCCAGAGCCTAATCGAACAGAAATAGAGATTGCTATAAAGAAATTAAAGAAACAAAAATCTCCGGAAGTAGACGAAATTTTGGCAGAGTTAATTTTAATTGGAGGGAAAAAATGTGAAATGAAATACACAAACTTATTCTCCTCATCTGGAACAAAGAGGAATTACCATGAGATCGCAAAAAATCAATCGTCGTTTCAGTTCACAAGAAAGAAGACAAAACTGGCTGTAATAATATATCGAGACATCTTTCTATTGTCAATATCCTATAAAATCCTATCTCAACATACTATTAGCAAGACTGGCTTCGTACGGAGATGAAATTATTGGAGATTATATCAGTATAAAATTAGACAAAATCGATCAACTATTGAGCAGATATTTACCATTCGCCAAATACTCCAAAAGAAATTTTAAAGTCAATATCGCGGTACATCCATTATTTATTAATTTCAGAGAAACCTATGACTGGGTTAGGAAGGAAACATTATACAAAATTCTTACTGAATTTGGTTACCGAAAAACTTAGATTAATTAAGATATACCGTAAACTGGGGTTACTTGGAAAGTTTCTTTTTTCTTTTTCATATTACCTCTTGTTATTGCTATTATTTTTTCTTCTTCTTGTGATATTTCTAGAGCTTAGTCCATATTACCTTTTCCAGCAGTCATAACAAAGTTGTACTGAGACTGAAGTCTCCAGGAGCCAAAATGTGCTACTTCCAAGTAGCCCCGCTTTTGGGACTACTTGGAAAATATATGTCTTTTCATAGTAGTATGAGCTGTGTAAAAGATGGGATTATTTGGAAGTAACCACTTGTAAGATTATACTTTCCTGAGAAGATTAATATGCAACATGCCTATGTTTCTTTCATAGTAATGTGTTCCTAGGCTATTTTAAATAAAAAAGAGCTTTTTTCACACAACCTTTTAGTTAAACACAATAAATTGTTGACCCAATCTAAACTAACTACTGTTGTAAGCTTATCTTCCTGAAGGCCTATAGAACCAGTAAAAAAAAAAAAAAATGTTTTTGTAATATGCTTTCATTAACGGTAGTTTTTCAAACAATGCAAGGGAAATTTTGGCAAATGCCAATACATGCTTAAGCTCTTGAGACTTCTTTAAGACACTAAAGCATGCCCTACATAATTTTATGAAATTTATGTATCAGATCAGTAGTTGCCTTACATTGGTTTACAAAATTACCTGGTACCATTTTTACAAGTGTACATTTACGTTACCCTTTGCAAAAATATCATATGGTACTGTTATAATAATAATAATAATAATGTAACACAATACGATAAGGACAAAAATTCACATATTGAAATTATTTGCTGCGAAATCATGTGGAAAAACAACTTGTTCCCTGCGGTAGGTAGGTTCAGATAAAACTTCAATAATGTCATCGTTGTCTATCCCCTAATCAGTATCATCATTTTTAGTAGAAAAACGGAAGGAAATAAAAAAGATGCCCACAGAGTGTCCAGAAAGAAAGTGGAAATGTAAAACTAATTCGTCTCATTAGGAAACATCTGAAAGTAATGATATTTAGCACAACCAGGTAAAAATCACTTTTCATTACAGAAAGGGACAATTTACAGAATATTCAAAAAACACAAAAAAGTATCAATTACTGTAATAGTTTGTAGACCAATCTTTTTCCAAGTAGCCCGAGATTTTCCAAGTAACACCAATTTACGGTATTGTATCACTCCCAAAGTAAAGTCCGCGTAGGAAAATACTTTCCCAAAACTTTCACTTGGAGAATGACTGAAACAAGCATATGCATTGTCATCATTATTATTCAGTTTTGTTGTGGAATACGCTAGAAGGAAAATCAAAGATAGTAACCAGGGCTTAGAGCTGAATAGTTCTTACTAGGTTATGGTATATTGTGATGATGTAAATCTGATAGAGAATATGAGGACAATAGAAAGAAATGCAGAGGTTTTATTAAACGCCTGTAGGGACATAGGTTTAGAATAAATGCAGCGCAACTAAATGCATGGAAATTCGCTGTGACAATACTGCAAATTATGGAAACGTTAAAATATCAAATAATACTTTCGACAACGTGAATACTTTCAAATATCTAGAATCAACATTAACAAGCCAAAACCATATCCACGAAGAAATTGAATATCAATTGAAAGCAATCATTTCCCGATTAGACTTCCAGTTAGAACTTTGAAAGCGTTCCTACTTTTCTCCATTCTGGAAGCATGACCTACCAACCTGAGCCTCCTAGATTTGATAATCCTAACAATGTTCGGTAAACGTTATAAATTATGTAGTTCCTCGTATTGGTTTCCGCTATCCCCCATTCCCGTTCCTTTTGGGTCCAAATATTCTCAAGATCTTGTTCTTAAATATTTTCAGTCTAACTTCTTCCGTCAGAATAAGAAACTATCTTTCGCAACCACACAGAACAATGCATAACTATCTTTTATATATTTTAAGCTTCAAATTCCTCGACAGAATTTGCGACTACAAGAGATTTTGAACTGAATAATAATACGAATTCCCTGTTTTTAGTCGACATTTAATTTCTTCGTGAATATGATTTTCGTATGTTAATATTGATCGTAGATATTTGAAAGTATCCACTTTATCAAAAGTATTATTTGAATTAATAGAAAAAACTGGGAGAAACTTCACTCAGAATGGCTGGCCTGAAATAGCTGTTACACCTTTTCGACTGAACTTGCCCAACGGGAATCCAATCCGAAATCGTTCGCACCACAGGCGAGAGCTCGATTTATTTAGTAATTAATTGTTCATTCTTTAAATGTTTCATGGTGTTCTTTAAAAGTTTATAATGATTGTCTATGCATTCGATATTTTTATTTTCTTATTAGTTTTTAAAAGTTAGGAAAACGACTTTATATTTGACGCCATTTTATGTCAAAAGCGGGAAAAAAATTAGAATTATTAGTATGGTTAATTCGTCGACTTTATGTAAAACGATATAAGAATGTTATAGTTTGATCTGAAATATAAAAGAAAAGTGAATGTTAGTCTTAAAATTAGCGTGCATTATTTAAAATAGCATTAGTAAATTATTTGCGAGTTATAATAGTCGATCTCAGGGTGTCTATCGGTCACAAGAATCACGAAAATCATGAAAAAGTCACGAAATCAGAAAACGGCCATGAGAGATAAGAAAAAAGTCTCGAAATTTAGCTTTCGGGTCACGATTTTTTAGTCTGGAATATAAGTACAGACTGGAAAATTTACAGTTTACAAATATAAGTATAGACTGGAAAATTTTGTTCTATAAAACGTCAAAATTCACCACCAAAATGCCTATGGTCGGCTTCAGAGGCTACCAAATCGCAAACAAAGCACGCTTCTATCGCATGCATGAAAATTCGGCCCAATTCGTACCCAAATTCGCTCTTGAAAATGTTACTAAATTTTATGGTTTGGGAAAGAAAAGGTCAAGAAAGAGTCACGAAATTTCATTTTGGAATTTTAGTAGACACCCTAGATCTGTAATTATAGTAAAATCCTATGCTGTTAGAAATAGTAAAGTAAATTTTACATTCATTTACAAGTTGAATGCTATCTTTGGTATGAAACGTAAGAGGTACCGGACTCAACTGAGTCCTGGGTTTCTAGTTCCTAATCTCGATGTCTATATTCGTCGACGTGATATTTTCTTAAGTCTAACCTTATCGTTATCAAAATTCTAGTAAAGAAGCTCCGAATATTACCATAGGATAATATGCTCTCTCACCTGAGTTTACGTTGGTATATAATGGAGTGGGATGATACTAACGGTGGTTTTATTCGGTATTTGTCTTCGTGAAAATTTATAGCAGATTACACAGCATCATTGGCCTGAAATATAAGAATTAATACAAGGTAAATAATTCAATGAGCCGGTAGGAGTGGAATAATACTAATAATTACAAGGAATTGTGTTATTAAAAGGGAAGCAAACCCAATGGAAGAAGAAGAAAGTGATACACCAATGGATAGATAGATTCGTGTTACATAAGTGTTGAATTAGTAAAGTATTAACCTAATGCAATGATGATTAAAGTAATAATATTATTTAAGTGCAATAAGATGAAAAATGAAACAAACCAATTGTAACTATATTATTATTATTCTATTCTACATACCCTAGTATCTACTACAAGCCTATCTACTAGAAAGAAAGAATGGGAGAATACTTACTTGAAACACAAGAAGAAGAAAAAAGCATAATCATACTTACCTGAAATTTAGTGAACGAAGAGAAAGGAAACATATCATCCTACTTACATATGACTGAGGAACTGAGAAGAACGTTGACCTATGATGAACTGTCAACATCAGCAACAACAATAACAGAAGGGGAATTACTTTATATTTCGATAAATCACGCTCTTGTATTATATTGAAGCAGCAGAATTATATGCAATGTCACTTATTTTGTTATTCATACAGTCGTTAATACAATAGGTATTTTTATTATTTTTTTGTCATTAATAAAATTATGAGGGTTATAATACAAGTTTGTATAATAATAATAATAATAATAATAATAATAATAATAATAATAATAATAATAATAATAATAATAATAATAATAATAATAATAATAATAATAATAATAATAATTATTATTATTATTATTATTATTATTATTATTATTATTATTATTATTATTATTATTATTATTATTATTATTATTATTATTATTATTATTATTATTATTGTCAGTTTAAGATGATTCTTAGGTAGTGCAAAACAGTGGCATACGTAACTTCGGTTTGAAAAAGAAAGAAAGAAAAAAAGACATTAAATACTGTGTTTCAGGAAATGTTCTGATGTTAACATTCGAACACTTACTAAAGTCGGAAGTGATATATACTCAATATTGCTCTCCAGAATATAAGTACTGGACGTTTTTGAAATCTTTGCTTGAAATTAATGTATTTAGAATTTTAGACGAAGTGTGCTTGCGTGAAAGCTATTCTTATCTGATAGAGTTGTAGTATAAGAATTTAAATGTATATTATATCTTTTTAAGTCCTATTCATTTGAAATGTACGGAACATTGAGACATAATTGAACATTTATAGCAGATGATTGTGAATACGATTTGGGAATATTAATTAACGGAAGAGTTTGGATATATGTAGAAGGGACAAAAGACGTTCTATAACAATAGATGCAGTATCTTTGCTGATAAACTTAGAACATTCAACAAGTCATAATACTATAATCGTAATAATATGATACTATGACATGTAATTTGTAACGTGTGATTTTCAAATCACAAAAATCCTGTAATATTTGATGGGAACTTCAACATTCAACTACTCTTTGTAGCGCGGTCAGTGATCTTGATTTCTTACTCATAAATATTTTTTCTCTCTTTTTACTTTAAAAAGAATTGGAAACAATGCTATTTCGTTTTACAGGTCATGTTTGGAAGTTGTACGTATGGCTTAACTGGCTCCTTTTGCTGTTGCTCGTGTTTGTCACAAGAGCCATGACTACAAATTGTAAAGTACATTTCCTACTGCTTACTGCGATTGATTGAAGAAATGTAAATATAGGCCACTGATTATGGGACAACAAACTGCACGGTAAGATCTCCTGTGTCATCTCATAACGGAAACTGATCTTCTGATCCTGTCAAATGGAAGGTAAGGAATTTTTGGATCAAAATATCCCATGTATTTCACGCAAAAATTTTCTTGTAGGCCTTATATCTGGAGGTAGTGTAGCCAAACCCAAACTATCACTTAACTCAGTATGATGTACTTATTCCGTAAAAAATATGAAAACTCGATTTAGGGGCCGTTCAAAAATTTTGTGGCCTCTGATCCAAAAATGCATCAAAAGATCCAATATATTTCAATCAAAAATTTTCTTGTACGCCTTATATCTGGAGAACTACATGTAGTGTAGCCAAACCCAAGCTATCACTCAACTCAATATGATGTGCTTATTCCGTGAAAAATACGAAAATTTGATTTAGGAGCCGTTCAAAAATTTTGGGGACCCTGATCCAAAAACTAATCATTGGTTACGATCACAATCTTTTGATGCATTTTTTGGATCATTTACATTCTCGCAACAATATTGCATACATCTGAATAGATAACGACTTCTTCATTTATTTAGTCAGTCAGTGTCAACATTAAAAACACTCTTCGCCCAACAGTATTGTAATTTAAAACAAAAATTAAATTCATTTCTGTATTCATTTTCCAAGAGTATTAAAGAAGAAAATCACAAGAACCATTAGGAGTAATATGACGTGAACATATTACTCTGATGTTCTTAGTAAACAGAATTTACACACACACAAAAAGTAATATCCCTAATTCTTATTCTCAATTTATTCCTGCACTCCAAGTCTATAATTATTAGTTTTATGAACATCATTATTAAGCACTTAAATGTAAAAGAAATTATATATATATATATATATATATATATATATATATATATATATATATATACTCTTTAGAATTACAGGGAAGGGAATTGGCCATCTATCCTTATTTCTTTGACTAATCAGTAGTTCTGCCTTTGCTAGGTAAATGGGCTAAAACCTTTCCGGCAGGTCACTCAAACAAGGCAGGTGTGAATTTATGATCAGAATTAAATTTTAAACTGTCGATGAAGCAGGAAACATAAGGATTGTTTAATAAATTGTCAGTTTAAGATGATTCTTAGGTAGTGCAAAACAGTGGCATACGTAACTTCGATTTGAAAAAAAAAATAACCATTAAATACTGTGTTTCAGGAAATGTTCTGATATTAACATTCGATAAGAATACATCATGCTAATAAAGCAGAGTGACAGATTAGCATGTTGTTTTGAAGTAAGGTAATTTAAGTATGGTTTAAAAAATTATATTTTCTGCTTAATATTGTTAACCAATTGGATTTACTAAATTTACTGAAGTTTGTAATGCCCCACCTTCGGTGATGTCATTAACTATCTTAGATGCTCATTGGTTGTTAATAGTTATTTATTGTTATTATTATATGTTTGGAAGTTGAACTACATAGTCTGAACCTATTTTATAAAATTGCTGCTTGTAGACATGTTCTAGATCTGTACGCAACGAAACATTAGATTTATTGGCAACAACGTCCTTATTTTCTACGCCTGAAAACAAAATTCTTAAAAGAAAAAGGAAAAATACATAGTTCGACTTATAAAACATAATGTATTAAAGTGTAAGTTCTAAATATGAGAGTTATTAATATGGAGGGTTAATCCAATAAACCCACTCTGGGTTCTCAAATGCTTGCCCATCCTTCCGATTTTAAGATTATGTTTTGATTTTGATTTCATCCACGTCAAAATTACAAGTGAATATGATGAATTATCTGTATGTTTGATGTTTAATGTTTGTCCATAGAACATCAACATGGCTGTGACTCCTGGTTATTGCTCACAAATAGATAGTAAAAAATTATTGAAAGTTTTGGATGCTCATTCATGTCCAGATTTACTTATCAGCTATTAGTGGAATATGTATGTATTATATTGAAGTTTATATAAATGAACACTGGTACATGTTAATTTGAAATCAGGGTTGAGATTGGATATTCCCATTTGTTGATGCTACGGTTGAGGTATGGTTTCATTGATAAACATAATAAAGAATAATTATAATGAAATACAAAGGTAATTTAAAATACGAGTAATAATAATAATACTAAGAAAGATTAATGTCGAATTGCAAGTAATGCTACGAGAATGAAATAATAGATAAAATGAAATATTAAGTTATAAAATGAAGTTATAAAGAGTAGTAAAGAAATATGCAACTGTATACTCACCGAACATCCAACATAATTAATTATAACTGATTATAATATGCAAGTACTAGTATTCATTGTTATAGTCTAAATATAAATACGTTCCGTTGAATTCAAATGCTACAAACACAAATATGGATTTAAAAATGCAATAACAGGTAGACATCAATCCACTACTATCTGTAATAACAACATGCTTACTTACTTTGGAAATATAATAAGGAAAGTACTAATCTGAAGACCGAGATACATCATCACCTCTGGAATGTCGAACTCGAGGACGAGAGAAAATAATATAAAATGTTATTTGATTATGTACAGATAATTTATTTATGTATGTTATAGTACATTATTTATTACACTGTTTCATTTTAGTTTTGGATCTATTATTTTAAATGACAATTAATACCTTGTTTACTTTCATGATTATAGTAATTACTTAAACTACCGTCCTCCATAAATATCGATTCCTTGAGTAGAATGTTTTTCCACTCCGAATCTGGAAAGCGTTATCTGTTTGTGTCAATGTTCCTGGAGCTGCTCTCCAGATGGCGACCCGTGTACTGCGCAGGAGAAAGAGATATAATAAGGGCTATATCAAGTTTGTAACTTCGGTTTTTTTTTTTTTTTTTTTTTGTTTCTTTTTTAACAAATATAACTTATTTTCAGGGATGAAAATATATTACTCTTGTTATATTGTTCGACTAAAACTAGTGGAACAAGGACAATACGAGCAGCTGGTCCACGTTCCTAGAGCATCAGCAAGCTCTGCAAAAACAACATGATCTGGTTTAGGTACGTAAAATAGTTGAAATCCGTTGCTGATCGATATTAATTCTATGTTTAAGATAGTTCAAACGGTACAGTAACAATTAATTAGTATCAGGAAGATCTTTTTGTGATTTTTTTATTACCCAGTTCTAGATAATACTTCATTCTGTTGTGTTCACGAAGAAAATTATTTTTTGAAGAGTTTATCTAAATGCATTTTAACGAATAGACTCAGCTTTTTTATTAGATTTACTATTTAATGAATTCTTATTTTACCTCTGAGAATACTGAGTATAGAATTTTAACGTACATCGATCGACTTTATTTTATATATATTGGTCAGTTCGTGTATACAATAATAGCGTTTTTTCTTTCTTTTCTTTTTTCAGCGCGTGATTTACCAGATCATGATCTTGAACATTCTCGCTTTAGCAAAAGGCTCTTTAAGTGATTGATTTGCTGTTGGAAGAAGAAGAATATCAGGTATGTAACAGGAAAGACTGCTGTTTTAGGTTTCATTGTATTTCAACCGCTTTACTTTTTGTATTTCAAGCATTAAAGTAAAGATTGAGTAAAAGTAAAATTTTGCTCTTCAGCCCAAAATAATGTATCTCTGGAATTTATATGAAAATCTGAAAGAAAGAGAGCGGTTTACGTTTATAGATGCATGAGCTATGCAACCACATTCAAGAATACGATATATGATAGGGAGCTTCTATTTCTTTTAACACATGAAGAAGCTGCTCCTATTTTCATCTGTTGTTGACAAATGAAGGCAGTACTTAACAACATCAGTCTACTTCCATAATCATACGAATATCTCACTTAACCGTCTCCTTTAGCCTAGCCGGCATAATCGTGGGACGTAAAACTTAAAGATTTTATTATCTCCACTTAAAAGTGATTGACTGAAGATTTATTAAGAAGTCTGATTTATCAAGACATCTTTATATAATTTATTCGGTCCGTGTGATCTTAGATATTTGAAAGTACCAATATTAACAGACGAAAATCATATTCACGAAGAAATTAAATGTCGACTAAAAGCAGGGTATTCGTGTTATTATTTAGTACAAACTCTCTTGTTGTCGCGAATTCTATCGAGAAATTTGAAGCTTACAATATATAAAATGATAATCATGCCTGTTGTTCTGTATGGATGCGAAACATGGTCGCTTACTCTGAGGGAAGAACATAGACTAAAAATATTTGAGAACAAGATCCTGAGACGAATATTCGGACCCAAGAGGAACGGGAATGAGGAATGACGGAAACTTCATAACGAGGAACTGCATAATTTATACGGTTTGCCGAACATTGTTAAGAGTCAGCAGGTCTAGGAGACTATGTGGGCAGGGCATGGAAGAAAGTAGAAACGGTTTCAAAGTCTTGATTGGAAGACCAATCGGAAAACGACCACTAGGAAGAGCTAGGCGCAGATGGGAGGACAATATTAAGATGGATCTCGCAGAGATAGGAATACAAAGTAGAAACTGGATGCAGTTAGCTAAGGATAGAAGTCAGTGAAGAGCTTTCGTGAACGCGACATTGAACCTCCGGATTCCATAGGCCATAGAGTGAGTGAGTGTGAGTATTCGGTCCGTGTGTCTGTCAAGGAAACAAAAAATCTTAACAACCGTGTTGAATCACCATTAATTTTGGCTAGGCTGTAGGTCAAAAGGCAGGAATCGAATTCGTTTATGAAGGTGATTCATCCACCAAAAGTAGAAATTACCGTTTCCAGTTTTACGTTTATTACTATAGAGCAAGAACAACAATAGAAAGCGAGAAGCGATTTCCTGCAATCGGTTAAACATTCCAAGAATACAATCCATCTTTACCCTCAAGTCCTTAGTAAAGTCGGAAGTGATAGAAACCCAATATTGCTCTCCGACATAAGGTAAAAACAGTAATTGATACCGAGAAATGGCCTGCAACAATTAAGCATTCAAAGAATATATTTGTTCCCATTTTATTTTTTCTACTAAAATAAAAAGTGGACGAAATCAATCATTTTCAGTTTTAACGTTGTTTGAAATAGGGCAAAAATGGAAATAGATAACTTTTTTTTTTTTTTTTTTTTTTTAAGAATGAGTTAAGCGTTGCAACGATATATTTCAAATCCAGGGTGTCTATCGGTCACGAAAGTCACGAAAAAGTCACGAAATCAGAAAACGGTCATGAAAGTCAAGAAAAAGTCACGAAATTTAGCTTTTAGGTCACGATTTTTTTTTAATCTGTATAAATATAAGTACAGATTGGAAAATTTTGTTCTATAAAACGTAAAAAATTACCACCAAAAATGTCTATGATCGGCTGTAGACGCTACCAAATCGCAAGTAAAACATGCTACTATCGCATGCATGAAAACTCGGTCTAATTCGAACTCAAATTCGCATTTGAGAATGTTAATTTTAGGTTTGGTAAAGGAAAGATCACAAAAAAGTCACGAAATTTCATTTTGGAATTTTAGTAGACACCCTGCCTTCCCACTATAATCTATATTAAAATCGGAAGTGACAAAAATCAACTATTTCCTGTTGAATGTTGATCGCGTAGAGTAAAAACGTTAACAGGAATCTAGGAGCGGTTTTAAAAAGCAATTTAAGCGTTCCAAAAATACATCAGTCTCCTCCACTTTAATCTCTACTAAAGCCGGAAGTAACAAAAATGTTCACCACTTCCGGTTCCAATATTAATTGAGATAATATCTCGCAATCATACTATACTCCTTCATGTGATATACAGTTCACACTCTACTTGTTTAATATGAAACACAGTTATGGCTGCATTGTTCTATCGTCCTATCGCGGTTCTTAAAAATCTGGCAATCAAGGAAAGAGTGAAAAAATCAGGGAAGATAGGGAAGATAGGGAAGATAGGAAAAAGTCAGGGAAAATGCTGCTTATCTTTGAAATCAGGAATAATTTAGAATTGTTTTTTCGATTTGATTATTGAAAAGATAAGCCGATAATTAAAACATGAAAGCAGAATAAAGAAAGTCTGAAGCAGTTAATTTAAGTAATTTTGTTACTTAATATTATTGTTTAATGTTTCTTTTATATTTTAGTGTTTTGTAAGATATATTTGTTTCCTTACGTTCAACAAATTTGTGAAAAAAATATCGTAATAATTTTAAAACAATAAGTAGATAACATAGTTATTACTCTTAGCAGTTTTGATGTAGTAGTTAGATATTGCCAGTAGTTCGTATCATTTATCTTCGTTTTCATATTTTATATTCTGCTTCACTTATTTTGTACAATACAGGGTGGTCCAAAAGTAGGTATACAGTCCCGAACTGATCGGCTCATAGCATTTTATATCATTTACTTATTATTATCCACACAGGTATTGACTTAGTTTCTTCATTATCTATTCTTAATTTATTTTCACTTATACCTTAAGCTCAAAACAAACCAAAGCAAATAAATTCACTATCTTGATAAATTAAAATGTCATACTTGATAGATGCAGGTCTGTATACCTACTTTTGGGCCACTATATATATATTTTTTTGTACTTTTAACATAAATAATATTTTAAAAAAGTAGCAAAAAATGGACGTTAGGGAGTTGGTATGGGTAGCTATAATATTGCCTTCCAAATCTTTATTATGTCAAACCTTTAAATACTTGAATATGCAAAACTAAAATGTTTTTTTTCAATATCCTATTCTTTACGGAATTTGTAGAAGAATTGCATTATCTCATTAGAATATTTTTAAACTACATTTTGTAGGAATCCATCTCATTTTCCTTTAAATTGATTGAGGCAGTATCTTAAAACTCTTCTGAAAGTTCTTACTTTACAATTGCTTGTTTGGGAGGAAGTTGACCAATTTCTTATTTTTTAAGAAAAAGCAGGAAAATATTAGTCGATACGTATTAACTTTAAAAATATTTCATAAAATTTATTCTGTGGCCGAAATAGCAATTTTTTGGTTAGTTTACTTGTTTGCTTATCTACTGTTATTGACCAAGCCTTCATTTAGTGCTCACATGCATTCTTCATTAGTGGATCTTTATCTTTTTACATGCCGCGAGTAAGGGAAAATAGTTGTTCTGACACCTAGAAATAAGGAAAAAGTCTGAGAATCAGCTTCCATAATAGTTATGAATTTTTCCACTCAACAACATAAAAAAAGGGCGAATGGCGAAGGAGTGGACCCAATAATTTGGCACAAAAAGCATAATGAGTGATAGGCAAAACACTGATATGCTAGGCAAAAATAAACAAACACGAGCGCGGATTTTAGTTACTTTTATAAAGGCGGAGGAGAGTTGTGTAAAATGCTACGAGACTACTTTTAATCCTCTTATAAATGTTAAGTACTATGTTTTGTGCGTTATTTTATTGTAAGTTTGGTTGGAGAATGTGGCAATAGCGTAAATGGACTATAACTCAAATCATTATTAAGATATACCTCATGCATGTGCTAGTTTTATTTAACTAGTATTTAAAAAGTTCGATGTGGAAGTTATGTATGGAAATAATTTAGAAATAAATGAAGCGAAACTAAATATATGGAAATTCACCGTGACAGTACTGCAAATTATGGAAATGTTAAAATGTCAAATAATACTTTCGATAAATTGGATACTTTCAAATATCTAGAATCAACATTAACAGGCCGAAACCGTATCCACGAAGAAATTAAATATCAATTGAAAGTAAGGAATTCGTGTTATTATTCAGTCCAAGATATTTTGTCTTCGCGAATCCTGTCGAAGAATTTGAAGGTTAAAATATATAAAACGATAATTATGGCTGTTGTGCTGTATGGTAGTAAAACATGGTCGCCTATTTTAAGGGAAGAACATAGAGTAAAAGTATTTGAGAATAAAATCCTGAGTCAAATATTTGGACCCAAGAGAGACGGGAATGAGGAATGGTTGAAAGTTCATAACGAAGAATTGCACAATTTGTACCGTTTACCGAACACTGTTAGGGTCATCAAGTTTATGAGGTTCAGGTGGGCAGTTCATTAGCCGAAATGGAAAGAAGTAGAAACACGTTCAAAATGTTAACGGGGAAATCCAATCGAAAAAAAAAAAAAAAAAAAAAAAACATTAGGAAGACTTAGGCGCGGATGAGAGGGCAATAAGATGGGCCTCGTAGAAATAAAAATACGAAATAGGAACTGGATCTAATCGGCAGAGGACAGAAGTCAATACGGAGCCCTTGTCAATGTGACATTGAACCTCCTGGTTCCATAGGCCACAGAATTAGTTAGATATATATTTTTTAAAGTATCGGAAAAAGTTATTCCAAGTGGACATTTCTAAGTATGCTACAAACACCGGTACGTAATTTGCTTGTGCTTTGTTCTAGATGATAAGGGTTTCATTCTAGGTACGTGTATGACTGATCAATCTATTTTAATAGAATAGTAAATGTTATTTCTGAAACTATTTTCAAGAATTTTGATTAAAAATTCCAGTAGTTTCACAAGTTTCCAAACTGTATATTTCTATAATAAAATAAATAGTAGTCAATGTCTAACGGATGATGATTATACGTACAATTATATTCAACCTGAGGCAGCAACATGGAAAACAAAACATTGCTTGCTTCAAAACAAACATTTAATCTTATATGACAAATTGTGATTCTCCCAAATATATGGCTAATTTATGGTATTTCTTCCTCCCAAAATCAGTTAACTAAATTGTTTTAAAGTTACAAGGGTTGGATAACATAATATAAACACTTAGCAGAGAAGAACAATACGGCGTACGGTAATATTTTATTTTCGAATTAGCTTGAATCAATTATTCTCGAATTTATATAAATAGTGGATTGCAACTAGTTGGGTGTTAGATTATTTTTCATGCAGAAACTGTTTTGAGTTTGTTAAGAGATACAGAAGAGATATTAATGTGTTAGTGGAATAGGGAGCGACGTTGCTTTTATAAAGTTTTGGAGGCAGGAAAAGTGCTTCACAAACTAAGAAAGGTTTACCAAACATATGAATTCGGACATCTTTGCCATTAAGTGCTGTTACTGCAAGATCAATTCCCTATAAGTTTTTCTTCTGTCCAAATATGTTTCGTCAAACCCTAACGTAGTCCTCACAGTACTTAACTGTTCGAAGAAAATAGATTTGATTATTCTTTGTGTTGGTTCTATCCATATGCAAATTGTGCAGTACTATGGTTAGTGATATAGTGCACTGCTTCGAGCCCATGGGATGCCACATGTCCCTGAAATTATATTTTTTGGATTCACATTTGGACTTCTTTCCACAAAATTTAAGGGTTGTTACTTATGAACATGTGGAACGGTTTCACTAGGAAATTGTAACATTTGAAAAGCGGATCAGCGGACGACTAAAAACAGTATACTTGCTGAATATTGCTGATCTATTACCAAAGAAACCTTCCTCCAGATAGATTCGAGAGAAAAAGATCACAATCATCATTTCCGTAGAAGCTTGTGACCTTTGTATACGTAAAACGCCTGTCCCATGTCTGTGTAACAAAATGCTATGTAACTGCACAATATAAATGGTACTTATTAGGAAAAATCGCATTTCACATATCGATTAGCACCTATAACTTACTTAAAATCACATACTTTCAACTAAAGAATATTTTCGTAGAAATTTGTATAATCTTTTGTTTGTATGCGTAATATGCTTGCCTCATGTCTGTGTAACAAAATGTCATGTAACTGTACAATAAAAATAGTACGTTAGGAGAAAATGGACTCCACATATTGATTTAGCACCTTTAATTTCGTTAAAAGCACCTGTTTTCGACTAAAGAGAACATGACCTCAAATTGTTGTATAGTCATTAGTGCTTTAGTCTATATGAATGCTTTGTTGTTCATGTTTTATTATACAGTATTTAAACATTTCGCGTTTTTATCATAGCTGAACATTCACTTACAAATATGACCATTTTTAATATGTTAATCCTAGAGGAAAATAAAAAACTTGTTTTTATAAGTGGAGAGTACAGTTCTTAAAATGTAGTGTGTGTATATAGTAGATGCTTGCTTCTTGTTCCGAGGCGTTGGTTTGATCCCAGACCATGCGAATTCATGATAAATAACAATAACGTGAAAATATGAACTTACTTATCAGTTCCACAAGTCTTGCAAGCTTGTACTATTGCTAACATGCTAAAAAATCAAACAAGATGCAATCGAATAGTCATTGCTTATTCATTCTTCAGGTTGTTCCAAAATGTTCTGTGTATGAATTCCAAGGTTTCCTTAGAAGCAGTGTTCGAAGTGGAAAAAAACTAGAGGCGGTAAGTTTTATTACGATTTTAATTCGACATACCGGCTCTCTAAATGTTGAAATACAGTGAGGGTATGCTGCCCCAAATATTGCATTTCTATTTACACAATGACTGGAAACTACTGGAGAGCTTCTCTTTAGTTACGTTGGGGGGGGGGGGGGGCATGGAGAGACTTTGATCCATGGCCAACAACTTTCTGAAAAAAAATTATACACAAAAATGCTCAAAAACCGAGTTTTTATTTTAACAATTTCCTGCGTAAAACTTCCCGGGCCCCCACTCGACTGAGGGATATTTCAAATCCCTGGAAGAACGACCCCTACAGCAGACAACCCCTAAATCCACTCATGCTCAAAACATGACCTTTATATATGAATTAAAACAAGAAGACACACACTCATACATACGAAGCAAACGATTCAATATGCACATCAAAATATAAACTAGATTAACTTCTTTAAAGACACCATTTTAATTACAAAAGATAAGAAAATGATAACAAAAATATTGATGTTGTCAAATTAGAAATTATTTCTAAATAAGAAATAAAATCTTTTTACATGCAAAGCTATTCGTCAATTACTGTGTATAAAAATGGATTTATTGAAGGTATATAATTATCCACTTTCCAGTGACGGTATGTTTGAGCACTAAAAAATCAGAGGCAGTATGCCTTCATCACTAAAAAACCAGAGGCGGTATGGCATACCACCACATACTGTCTCACTTCGACCACTGCTTAGAAGCACCTAGCATCATTAAAGATGAAAATGTAAGTTGAAAATTAAGAAATGAATATGTTGAACAGGAGTTCTTAAAATGCATAGGAAGTCTTCAAAGAATAAAAACAACTTTTAAGGTAACAATCACTTAGTTATTTACAACCTCCTAGCTGTATGACCTATTATAAGAGCTGCGTGTAGTGCCTAATGAAAAAGAGACTAAACATAATTAATATTTCTAAAATGAGGGGAATAGATTTAAGCTTTTGAATAAGATAAAATTGAAGGAAAAGAATCATTGTATAAACACACACAGGTAAAGTGTTTCCTTATATTAACATTTAATGCATTTATTTTCTACAGATCTTCATTTGGCATGTAGCGAGTTTTTGTTGTTAGTTTGTCATTGATGCGAGCCCATAATGATGAATATTCGGACAGACCATCAGTATTGGATGTTTCATCTCTGAAGCACACAGCCTATGTTTTCGATGCTCTATTATATGAGAACAGGAACTGAAGTTGTGATACATATATTTTATGTGATGAACTAATCATATGAGGCGTGGAATGATCAGGTGAGAATATTAAATAATATTCCATGCATGGGATTCATACGTAATTAAATTCAACACAAGACATTTAAAAATTATTACTGATGTATAACATAGTAAACCGATGCTATTAAAATATAAATAACACAAATAAATCTGTTCTCGCTTTCCAGTGTATCATATGCTATTTTAAGACTAAATTGTTGTCAGCTGAAGTCCCCTTTACAGCTTCTTCCAGAAATTTAAGAATGAACGAGGCAATTTAAGTAATATTTAATGTATAAAAGAAAAATAAAAGAAAGTGCAATATCTTTAGTAACAATGATACTTACTTAAAGTATTAAATTTGAGTTAAAGTGTATATATATAAAGAGAAATGGATCTGTCATTACTGAAGTACCATACATTTCATATGATCACTAACCACCTTATCTTGTATTTATGTTCTGCATGAGGGCAAGTTATAATCCATTTACCTGTCATAGCTAGATGAAGCCAGTAAAGCACGTGTAAAGTGGACAATTTATTGTCCGTATGTTATTAAAGGCAGTATGGAAGACTGAAAATTTAACTGGCGTAAAGGGATAGATTAGAAATTAGTATAAAAATACCGGATTATTATATATATATATATATATATATATATATATATATATATATATATATATATATATATATATATATATATATATATATATTAATATTTTACTTTAAAATGGAAATACTGTACTTTAAATATTTTAAAATAGAATAGCTGCTATATTATTGTTAGCAATACAACAATACAAAGAAAAAGTTTCGACACGGACACAATTTTTTCGTGCAATTTCACAATAAGTGCTCAAACTGCAAACTGCAGCCTTCAAACACTTTTAACCCTTTTAATCCCACTGTTCTCAAATGGGAACAATTTATTATTATAAATTTTTATCTGTGGATTATTTGTTGTGGATTTATTTCGTCTTTTACAATAAGGACCTGCTACAAGTCCACCTGCTACTACTAAAATGCTCAAAATATATTAAATGAGGTCAGAATCAATAAGTGTAGAAGGAATTAAGAAATTATGAAACAAAAATAATTTGGGATTAAATGGGTTAAGCACGATGCTTTACAGTTCTGGTGACAAGCGAGTAATACTTAGACGCATTGACGGTTTAATTCCATATTTCTGCCTCCATTGTCGTTGCACTTCACAGATACTCTCGAACTTACAATAAAATTTCAGAATATTCTTCCATTGCCTCGAATGATAGCCATAATTGCGCCATCGCTGCACTTTCTCAACTAATTAAGTCGCACTGGTTACTACTGATACTATGTTATATTGCTGAACGATAATATACACGTTGAACTAGTAGCCAACACGAATTGAAGTGTGTCACAAGTATAACATGTTTTAATATGTATAATTTTTTTAACAGCCCAGTATAGGACAGAGAGTCGCACAGAGTCAGGAAAATTTTGCTGTGTTATGTGTGTACTACTTGTATGTAGATCAGAAAAGATTTTGAGGTAGTGAATCCTGGTGCATCAGCCTTGATAATCAGATTTTCTCCAGTAGACTAGTAAGACACGCTCCAGTTGATAATAATGGAATTTCCACACTCTTTTAAACCAGAATGACGTAATGCCGTAGCTAAAACTTCCTTATTTCAGAACGTTAAATTCCAAATCTTTAAACTTAAAAAGTACGGTACTTGAGTTTGCTGGTCTACAGAAGAAAGAAGAAAAAAGAAAGAAAGAAAAAAGAAACATTAGAGCACCTGAAAGTGGTATATTTATTTAAATAAAGTAATTGATACATTTTTAAATATATAACATTAAGTTTGTTCAGTTGTACCTATGAGAGTTTTCCTGAACTATCTCAGTCGCATATCCTGTTATCTTTGCAGCTATTGTGTTATGCTTCTTTATTCTATCATATTCTGTTTGTTCTTCAGGATGAAAATGAAAATGAAGAAATAGACGAGGAGTTGAATCATAGAATAATAAGAGAAACTGAAACTGTAGAAGAAGAATCCTTAAATTTAAGTGCAAATGGAAGAAAGCATAAATTCGTTCATAGATCTGATTCTCCGTTGTCTCTTAAATGTCCACCCCCAATCCGTTCAAAACACCAAGGACAAAAGCTTTTGTTTTAGTAACTCAACCAAAGGATATATATAAAGATGAAAGGTAAATATGTATATAATCAGAACGTCTATCATACGAACGAACGAACTTAAAGCATATCGTTTTAGTACTTAAAATATAATTGTAATCAAAATTAGGCTTAGTAGCTTTGTCATTGTTGAGCAGTGCTTCTGTAAGATAAATTGACTTAATATAATATACCAGATGTGTTACACGAGGAACGTGTCCACACCATTGTGTAAGAAAACCTAGAACAACTCGAATCCATTTCCTAATAATATTGTGTTTTTGATATGATGAGGACTCAATGGAACAGTCTGCTGAACTAGCAATGTTTCTTTTTCACTTCACATAGAACAACTTACCAGTTTGGAGCTCAAACACCTTGTGCAATTCTAAAAATTGCAAAATTTTAGATTGAAAGCCACTTATTTCCAACACCTTTCCTATCTTTCCGTTTCTTTATATATTCACTCATAACGAAGTTAACCTATGACTCCGAACTTTTGATACACCTCATTGACAGTGCTATAAGAAATTAGTGCAAAATTTTAACATTTTAAATAAGCCTTGTGTTAAAAAAAGTTCTTGGAAATTCTCTGTTCTAAAATGTACATACATATACGTTTCTAAGCAAGGACTGTTGCTTCCTCGAAAATTGCGTTGGATTCTTTCACTTCTCCATGTTTGATAAGAAAAAAAATCCTCACAATGCCTCCCAATTTGTGAAATCAGGGCAAAAATTAACTATTGCATCAGTGAGTTATTCAGTTTGCGTTGTTAGGATTACTTTAGAATAGCAGCCTAGTGAGACAGGCAAGAGAGTCAGTTTATCTTCAACGCAAGAAATATACAGCGGACGAATAATGTTATGTGTAAAATACAGTCAACTTCGAGCAAAAGTGTGGCAAACACTTAGCTCAAAATGTAGTACGTAAAGTGCCCCGATTAAGTTGGCGTCAAAACAAAAATTACGTTTAAAATTTAATTAGCGATAAATCATAGTATTATAATAATAAATACCTTGTGGAGAATTTTATTTTCAAAAAAGATAGTTTTGTGTAATCTTTAAAAGAAGAAACTCAACATAACATTAAATGGCACACCGAGGATAACTCCTTCTTCTGAAAACAAATATGTTATGCCCCACAACTGTCCATAACAGTTCTGTTGATATCTTGTTTACTTGTTTGCTATTTATTGTTTGTGATTACATTTCGTACAAGTTCAATTTTCTACAAAGTTGGAATTTATGTTTTATTAAAATGTTAACCTGTTCTAGACCTGCACCAAGCAATATTACGAATTACATTGTTAATATTTATTTTAAATGCGATACCGTATATTATATATCTGTGCCGTTAAAGATATGGCTTAATTTATAACTACTGTGTCAATTGGCGAAATAGCTTTCTTTCCCGGAACAAGAAGAAGAAGAAGAAAGTTAATTTGATACAAAAGAAAATAGATAATATACTTCAAACCGAAACATAAAAAGATTATCAAAAAGGGTTAATATTCTCATAAAATTTTGATTAAAATACGTTATTTGGAATTACAGGTGTACGAAATTAAGGATCTACGATATTTTAATCTGGTAATATATATCCATAAATAATTAATTAGTTCTGATAGCAGCTATTCTAGATAATTATTAATTAAAATACGCAAGATATTATTTTTATTCATGGAGAGCAAGAACATAACGTGTATGGCTAACTAAAGAGTTTCTTCTGGGGGCTTAAGTCCTTCTACTCCTTGCTATGCCGCCACATAAATGAAAATGTAACATCATAAATTAAGAAATAATTATTATCCAAATTCTAGTATTTTACAATAATCTTTTGGTCAATATGGAAGCTACTCCGGATGATATTCAACCTACTACATATTTCATGGGTTCATTAATATTTACTGTCAGAAAGACCTAGGACACTTTATCAGCATAATATTTCTGATTAGTGAGATGATAACCAAAGCGCATAGCAACACAGCACTGCTTATTTCTAAATATTGTAAATTCAGACTGTACGTTTCTTCTCTGTGCAATTTTGAAGTCATGTCTTGTCTATTTGGCAACGAGGTAAGGATATTTACAACATATGCAGAAGGCTTGATTTAGTATACGAGATTATGATGATAATTTAAATATATATGTATTAAAGAGTAAATAAAATGATGCTATTATTATATAGTGAATAAATATGTCCCGTGTGGAAATATTGTCTTTTGCTGAAATGTTGTAACCTGAGATGCTAATTGAAACAGGACATGTACGGAAGCTGAAAGAAGAATTTTAATATCATTATAAATAACACGGTGCTGATTTCTACCGCTTGGTAATCTATCTATATGTAAATATCAGGAAATATCGGAACATGACCAATATATGTGCTGCATCATTAAATAAACACTATTCATAGACATAATATTTAAAATACATGCTACGCAGTTTAAACTACAAGTAGGTTAATTTATCTGGTCTGTGATTTCATATGGAAACATGAAATAAATAAATATCTACCAATTGGTCATACTATTAAATATGTATAAGGAAATTCATGTACATGTAGTATTGTTACTCGTTACTCAACTATATTCTCCTTTCTACAGTTAATTCTATGTATGATGTCTAATTACTCGTTTTTATAAACAAGTTAAAACAAGATTTTGTCTTTTTACTTATACTTAATTTCAGAGAATTTGAATGTTCCTCCAATGACTGTATTCATTCATATCGTCAGCCACGGTAGTTATCTATTCCCGTGCGGTGTGATTGAGAAATCTTCATGATTGCATTTACATCCTCATCACCGAACTTGGATCTAAAATACAACATCTTTCCACGGTTTTCATTCGTGGTGGCGACTCAGTCTACATGCCAGGGCCAAACGGTTCAATTGTCATAACGTCGCCTACGGTCGACGGAATGGATGATCGATGTACCGGAAGGTGAACAAAGTGGAGTGTTACAAAAATTTGGCGTAACCAAGCCAGGATTTGGAGAGTCCTGAGTACAGGATACTCTAGTGAGGGATTGTAAACTGGAGTTGTGACGATTATTACTAAAGTTGTAAGATGGGTATATGGAAATTGGAGGAATTTGAAGAAAATTAAATGAAATATTTGTGTTTCCATTACTTTAATAGAAAAAACGTTGGTTTGCATAACACAATTCTGTGCGGCAATAAAGGGGAAATGGTGCTAAGTTCCCAGAGTATATGTAGTGAGATGGTAAAAGATTGCTTTCAATGTTGTGCAGAAACTCTTTCTATAGCAAAGGAAGATGGTAAAAAGATGATTAATTTGTGCAATAAGGTGCTTGCGTGTGAACAATGTAAAAACTTATTTCATCAACGATGTGTGGGAATTACTGACGAACAGTGCAAGCGAGTAACTGATGGTGCGGCAATTTGGATATGTAGAGAATGTCAATCGGAACGACTTAGACATACTGAACAAAGTGATAATGACAATCGAAAACCTACGAGTGATATTGAACTTGATTATCTTACTACAGAAGATAAGACACGTGCGAAAGAAGTAAAAGACAAAGAGAAGGAAGAAAGTAAGACTGAAGTAAAATGTAACTTCAAAGAAAGTAATTCTGAAAATGACAAAGAAAAAGACATCTACGTTTTAAAGGAATCTGTAGTGAACCGTGAATTTGGAAAGCCAATTACTAAAATAACAAAATCAAGTGAGCAAGAAATGTTTCAGAGACTAATGCAACAACTTTCTGAATTGAGGATGGTGTTTGCAAAAGGAATAACGACAATAGCTAATAATTTTGAAACTTTCGGGAAGGAATTGAAGGAAGAAATTCGAAATGACCTAAAATCAGCAGTTAGAGATTTCAAGAAAGAAATTGTAGAAGATCAAGAAGAGAATCAACCAAGTGATAGATTAGTAGAAGATAGTTCGAAGAATGCCACCGAGGGAACAACAAATATAATCGAAAATATGAATATACGGGATGACAGGAAAGAAGATGAAGCTTTGACAGATAAAAGTACGAGAACTTCGAATGGTCTAAATGAAATACCATCTAAGATAGAGAAAACTAAGGAAGAAACCAAAGTGCGACAGTTGGGAAAGAGAAGTAATGTGATGAGAAGTAAATATAGAAATAGGAGAAAAGAAAAGAAGAAAACAAGAGAAACCGAACACAGTAGGAAAAGAAGACAGTATACAATGGTAGAAATCGACCTCAGAAAGTATGAAAGGAAGAGAATTAAATCCTATAAGAAACGTTACAAGATGAACAGAACCAAGAAGAAGCAGCAGCGGACAACATGTACAAATCAACAGAAAGTTAGAAAGAAACTCAGAAAGAAGTATTGGAAGAAGAAAAAGAGAAAAACAGAAATTATGGATCCTACAAAAAGAGAGACGAAGGAGAAATGAACTGGATAAAAGATGTAAACATCATAGAAGGAAAGAGCCAAAAGTGAGTAACCAAATAAAAGGAAGAAACAAGAATAGAAATAAAGACATAAACCGAAATATAATGAAAGGATGAGATGGCGAAAGAAGAGAACAAAGAAAAGCCACATCTACTAATGGCTGATGATTGATTTTGTTCTTGTTTATTTGTTATTGTTATTGTGTTATTATATTAATTTAATTTTTAGCAACTAATACCTCAATGGACTGGCCCATATATAATAAGAAAATTCCGCACAAATTATGCAGTTTTAAATTTCAACATAAAACCTTATAAGGAAAAATATATTTGGATCTAAAGAACTTTGCATGGTCCGAAAGAGAAATTATTTCAAAATTATGGTGAATAACGGACTGACATAAACTTAACAAAATTTTATCTAAAGATAAAATTTTTTCAGAGGAGGGGAAAACTGTTATGCCCCACAACTGTCCATAACAGTTCTGTTGATATCTTCACGATTAACGTTACAGCCTCATCACCGAACTTGGATCTGAAACAAATAGAAAATTTCCACGATCTTTCTATGCGTGGTGGCGACTCAGCATATCTACAAGGGCTAAACGGTTCAGTTGTCATAATATCGTCTTCGGTCGATAGAATGGATGACTGCTGTGCCGGGAGATGAGCAAAGTGGAGCGTTACAAATATACATCGTGGAAATCATTAAGGAACCTTCTCCTCGCCCCAAAAGTCATCTGAGTGGTCAGTGAAAGTGAAACAACAGTGATAAAAGAGTGACCAACCAATCAACCGCGACTCCCGCGAAAAAAGTGTGAAACGTAATTATTGGGCCTAGTATAAAAAGTGGTTTATGTTCTGATCCAAACTCTGTGTTCCTAACCGTGTAGTCCAGTAGCCATTTAGTCGATCTAGTATATATGTCCGAGCCAACACTGAGACTACAATAGCATTTAATAACTCTTGATTCCTAGATAGAAATTAATAGGGTTTGGACCTAGGTAACGGTATAAAATAGGGATTGCCAATTCCTTAATTTTTACTTTCCGGAATCCGGAAAGTAAAATCGGAAAAAAATCGGAATTCGGAAAAAATCCGGATTTTGGAAAAATTCCGCAAAATCCAGAATTTTAAAAATTCCGAATTTTTTCCGAAGAATTTGTCCGAAATCTTGAAAGTGAAATTTCCGATTCCGGAAAATTTTGGCCATCCCTAGTATAAAACAATTGACCTTCATTGGGATCAAGCCCGCGAATGCCATAGAATGTCTTTTTTAGTGACACAGGGATCGAACCCGTGAATGTCATAGAATGGCGCCCTTGGGAACAGGAACATTTGTCACAATAACGTAAAGACGACACCAATTGTATCGTTAGTTAAAAAAATAGTAGTGCCTTATTACTGTTTTGTGAAGCCAGAAAAGAAAATAAAGAAATTGGGTTCGGATCGGTATATACACAAACTGAAGACGTTGCAATGACAAATTGTAAGAATTATTAGAATTATTAGAATTGTAAGAATTATTGTCAGAATATAATCTGCCAAAACTACTCTAAATCTGTTAACTGTAAAAATTGTAAGACTTATACAAAAAGTGTATTGACTACCCGGGAAAACACACATAATATTATATTGAAATTACAAGCATAGAATTGCACATAACAATGGCATATATATAGGGTGGACTATTTATCTTGATACACCTTTGCAGCTTTTAAAATGATTAACAAAAACTTCCAAATTTTGTACTATGCAAATATCGACAGAGGACATTGCTTGACATACTGTGTCATACCATCAGGTTAACAGTGTTGCCAATCCAACATAAAGTCTTATTTTTTCAAATAGCACTACATCAGGTTATTACATATTTCAGATCTACATGTCAAATGAAAACTTACAATATTACATTTTTTATTCATGCAAAGTAAGAACGCTACAGTATCGCAAACATCCAAATTTTCGTGATCTCTACAGCAGTAGTAAGGTAAGTGAGACGGACAAGTCAACATACATCTGAAGTGCTTTAATGTCTGATACTACAATTGTAATCTGATGGATTTCGAATGAATAGGAACCAAGTTAAAACAGTTTGAATTTTTTCAAAAGCCTGTATTTCGAAAAACTGCTTAGATAAGTAGGCCTACCTTATCCGATCTCACGGATAGTTTTCAATAGATATAAATATGATGATGTCATTTATACTAACGATATCTCAAACCGTTCTGGAGATGTAAACACTAGTAAAGTGTGCAACACTTTAAAATTATCTCCTAAATTCCGAGATCGTGTTGTAATTGCATCTGCAAAAACTATTGTTGTGATATTATAGTAGCAAAAGAAAACAACAGCCGTTTTAAGAAGTTAGTACAAATACGTAATTTTAACCAATATATCAATTTTTCATATTTTTTCTTATCTCCGGAACGGTTTAAGGTATCGAATTGCCATAAACGTCATTATGACTTCATGTGTATTCAAAATCATCTACGTAATTGGATGTGACACTTATCATGGCATTTTTTCGAAATAAAACCCTTTGAAGTAAACACTTTTCAATTCTTTGTAACTTAGTTTTTACTTTTTCGAAATACGTCATATGATAACTGTAGTATTCGACACTAAGATACTTTGGATATATGTTACCCCACCCGTCTTACTTTTGTTATTACAGTTATAAAAGCCTACAAATTCTGGTTGTTTTTCTGTATTTCTTAAACTGCAGCGTCCTTAGTTTGCAGCACTGCATGAAAAGTGTTCTATTGTAAGTTTTATTTTAATTTGTAGATTTGAAATATGTAATAACCTGACGTAGTGCCATTTGAAAGAATACGTCTTTATATTGGGTTGGCAACACTGTTGAACTCCCTCGTGGCTAAGCGGGTAGCATACGCGCCTTTAGCGCGGGAGACCCGGATTGGATTCCCGGCAGGAGCTCATGGGTTCGGATCCCACGTTAAGCAATAGGTTCACGTCTCTTACTCTCGCTGCTGAACGGGACGGTAAACTGAATATCAAATCAAAAGGTAACATTGTAAATCTAGTTGTATTGCAGTTTGTGTCAAACACAGTCTCCTTGTAGATACATAGTTTACCTTATATATTATCGGAATAACCTAACATCGCGTGTATTATGTCATTGCAAACAATCTCAAAACAATATGATAACGCATTAATGCATGTAGAACAGATTATGGTATTACATAGTTTTTAATAACCCGCTGGCTAGCTTTGTTAGTATTATTTATATTTGAGAATTAATATTTATTTGCTTATTTGTTTTTTCAATAACTAATCTTTCCTTTTTATTTTCTTTATAAAGGGTTCCAGTTGTTGTGGTAATCGACTTGTTCAATAATGGAATCCAAATATAAAGTAAGTACACTTTTCTCTAACTTATAATCTAATCTTCTAATTTTTTCTTCATTTTTTATCTTTATTTACTTCTACATCTTTCTTTTTCTTTTCTTCATTTTAATCCTATACCTTATAAATTATGTTATTGTAATTAATGTACCTTCTTCTATCACTAAATTTATTTCTTTTACTTAACCACTAACTTTTACTCAATACTAGCATATATTACCCGCCTCGCTGGGTTAAAATGAAAATTTAAATGCACAACTCCGTATCTCCTGTAAAATATGCTGTTTTCGTTTTTAATGGCATCGATTTAAACAGCACTGGAAAGATCATTGATCATCTCGGCGACCCCGAAAACCATGGATTCGACACTAATATTGGTCATTTTCAATCATTTATATATATATATTCCCCTCCCCCGTGTTGCGGGCCATGGCATCGAAAGTGTCACCGTTCATCTCAGCAACTCCAAAAAATGTGGATTCAGCACTAATATCGGTTATTTTCGATCATTTTAAATATCTCTTCCTCCCCAGTTGCGGGGTTGAATTTGAATTTAAACGGGATCGAAAGTATCACTGTTCATCTAAGCGACACAGGAAACTATAAATTCGACACTGATAGTGGCCATTTTCGATCATTTTTATATATCTCTTCTCCTCTTGTCCCAAGTGGTGGGGCTGATTTTGGATTTAAACAGGATCGGAAATGTCACTGTTCATCTGAATAATCCCTAAAACTATGGATTAGACACTAATATTGGTCATTTTCGATTATTATTATTATATATAGCTCCCCTTTCCCTCCGTGCTGCGGCACACAGCATCAGAATTGTCACTGTTAATTCTCAGCTACTCCTAACACTATGGATTCGACACTAATATTAGCCATTTTCGATTATTTTTAAATTTTATCCCCCTCCCCCTCTCCAACAATCAGGGCTGAATTTGGATTGAAACAGCATCAGAAGTGTCACTGTTTCTCTCATCGACTCATCGAATTCAACACTAGTATCGGTCATTTTTGATCATATTTTAAATTTCTCTCCCCTCCCCGTCCTCTACGTTGCATCGTCAAAGTGAATAGCCTAAAGTAATCTCTGTCCTTAAACTCATGTATGTTGAAAATTTGATTGAGATCGGTCGGGTGGTTCAAGAGTGATGAAGTCACAAAGGCAGTCATTTTAATTTTTTTTTACATATGTCTCCCCCTCCCCCTCCCCTAGGTTGGCTCGTCAAAGTGAAACGATAAAAAGACACCCAAGTCTGGACCCTCAAATATGTTGAAAATTTGATCGAGATTGGTTGGGTGGTTCAAAAGTTACTAGGTTTTATTAGTTTTTATTTATACGTCTCCCTCCCCTAGGATCAACCGTTAAAATGAAATTACAGAAATATTTCCAGATCCGAACCTCATATATCTTGAAAATTTGATTGAGATCGGTCGGATAGTTCGAGTTATTAAGTTACAAAAATAGTAACTTTCAGTCTTATATAAATTGATTTTTATATATCTTCCCCTCCTCCTTCTCCGCTACGTTGCTCTGTCAAATTTAAATCATAAAAACGATCCCAGTCCTGAACGTCATCTACGTTGAAAATTTGATCAAGATCGGTCGAGTGGTTCAGGAGTTATTAAGTTTTATTTATTTTTTAATACCCCCTCCCTCAGTTCTACCAAAGTGAATAGCCTAAAACCAGCCCAGCCTCGAACCTCATCCATGTTACAAATTTGATCGAAATTGGTCGGGCGATTCAGGAGATTTAGGGTCACAAACATAGTGATTTTCAATTTTATATATATACATAGATTGTTTTACTGTTACAGGCCAATTCCCACTCCGGTTCTCTCGAATTTGTCCGATGCCAATGAGTAGCTTTTTCCCGCAGACAGATGTACTTTTAAACATAATAGAAATTTAACAGTTACTTGGATTTGGAAATAAATTATAGTACATGGTCGGAAATCTTTTAATAAATATTTGTCTCGTTAGAATTAAATTGTGCGTAACAGGTTTCAAAACTTTGCAAAAACTGTAATTTATTCTCAATATATTGATATTCAACTTTTAATATATTTTTTTAAAATTTCTTACCTTCTCCTTCTTTAAATTTTGCAGGTTGTTTCCAGAATTCCGACCATGTATCAAGTGTCCTTCATCGATTCAACTTAACTTCAAGGCTTTGGAATCAAACGAATTAAACAATAAGACTTTACTTCACCACGGATTAAAAACTAATTAAAGAATATCCATAATCGTAGAGCATAAACCCTGTAATGCACAAAGTGAAGCATTACAAGTTTTTCATCTTACTATCTTCTAAATAAGTCTGTTGAGGTAAGTATTAATTTCTTACAGAAAATCTTTGTTTTAAGTCAAAATAACTTCTATATGGGTTGCAATACCTACAGTAATTATATCAAATAACAAAAAAAGCATGATAGTATATGATATGCTACATCCATATGTCCGTGTGCAGGTTAAAACATTCCACCATGAATCATGAACGATGAACATCTGAGTGTGGTTTATTCATGTTTTTCTGGTAAGGAGTAATTAGTCGCCGCTAATTATACGGAATTTCGTATTCCTAGAAAAAGAATCGCCTCGTTAGGGGTGCTAAAATCCGAATTTTGCATTTGATTTTGAATTGTAGTATTTATCTAAAGTTACAAGTATTTTATAACATGGTAACTGATTTGGATCATCCTTGAAACAAGAAAGTGACCACATGTTCTCACTAACTAGCTTTCATTGTCTATGCCGGCTTAACATATAACAACTTTGGCCCTCTTGTGGCGCAGAAACACAAAATCATTCATTGTTGACGGCAAGTCTACCTTAATGGATATCTTTAGCACGTATTTTCTTACCTGTTCACTGCCGAAAATATTTTCGCCAGTGTTGGGATAGATTGCAGTGCTGAGAGATTTCAGTCTCGGACTTAGGGAAGGCCATGTGCGTTTCCAGGTAAGCTGAAAAATCCAATGTGTTCGCACTCAACATACTAGACCCGTATCTGGCATTCTTCTTTGGGGGCAATAAACTGCACATTCTGGTTGCTTTTGCTCTTCATTTACTGCAGTGGCTAGTGCGTCGTATTTGCGTGACATAATCAACCCTACCCTCTGACAGTGTCTGGGCACTTTGCGAGTCCCCATGCAGGTAATGCACGTTCCCGTACCGCCAGGCCAGCCCAGTGTGCTCTATTCAATATACACCTTCTACCCAGGTAGCTAGATAGACCAAGGCTCTATCGAACACTATGTGACGTGATGAGATGGGGTCTCACCGCAGACATTCAGCACCTGTATGATGGGCTACCTGTCTGAACAGCTGCTTATGTTGCAACTCGGGATGTCACATGAATGCCATGATGGGATCATTTCCATAGTCTTTATGGTATCAAACTTTGAACCAGACTTTTGAAATCCTATTGGATGTTCTCAATCCATTTACAACAGTACAAACCAAGCTAGTATATTCGTATGTAACTTCAAATTTCGTGTAACTTTATTGCTTATATTTAACTTGAAGGAGATTTCTGTAAGATATGTCATATAATAATGAGAGGTGCGCATTACATATGGTACATTGTACATCATTTCCTTTATGGTATACATGTCCCTTATTGACACCGTGAAGTACAGAAGCAATATTAACCTCTTCAGTATTGCAAACTGTGTTCACTGCAATCTATTGATTTAAACTTATAAAGATTTAAACAAAACCGAGAGTAATATTTTAACTTATTAGTTCATGAGAATCACATTGTGGGAGTATAAGAATGAAATAGGATATCGTGGAGTGAAGAAATGGAATATTCATGATTTCACTTCTTACACCGTAGTTCTTTAAAAATATACGATAGGAGTTGGAAGAATATGAAGAACTATTATTGTATTAGGGCTTATATTAAATACTAGATTTTCTGAATAAAAATTGACATAGTCTAATAACTTCCCTGAAAAATAATGTTTTGACAAAATAATTTTTTCAGGCAAATCTTTAGTTTAGAACAGTTTGGACTATATAATGTAATCACTAATTCAATCAATTCTTCATAAAATGTTATACCCTCCCTTTTAAAACTATTTTCTTCGTCTTTTTACCCTTGATCATAAGTGTAGTGGAAGTTGTTGACTATTACAGGTTACATTTTTCCATTACATTACATTCTGTTTTTGAACTGTCAGCATTTTATATGAAAGCTATATTGATTACTTTCCTCTTAATTATTCTGTTATATTTACTATTCGCTTTCCATTAAGCATTATTTCACATATATTATTCTGAAGATGTTATGTTTCTTGAAACTTATAGCAGATGATTGTATCTTTCAATAGATAGTGGTCCTCTTGGAACATACAGTCCTTTGGAAGTTTTACCAACTCGCTTAAGCTTGTCAATACAAACTGGAGATTTCAACAATAGTAACAATGAAAACACATTCGGATGAAGCGTACAACCATCTGTATCCTTTATTATAGTGGGCAATAGAGTGTCTGAGGAGAGAAGAGGTAACCCAGACTTCTCAGTCTTTAGGGTCATTTGTCGTTACTTGCTTACCTAGAAAAGAAAGAATAGAAATTGGTTCCATTGACATATTTGACAATTTAATTCAGCTTGAGTACAGAGCTTATGTTAACTTGAGTCGCGGCAGCCGAAGTGATATGATGGAAAGGATGGATTAATCCCTTTGTTTGAAGAAAGGCCACAGGAGTTATCGTTCAAAGACCAATCGATAACAATTGAAATGCAAGTGGATATAGTGATTTCGCAAGTGAATATATTGACAGGCGTTTGATATTGAAATTTGCTTACCGTCGACGTCAGGAAGCAACGTAAGTAATAGATAAGAAAGAGAAAAATCTCACTCATGTCATCAGAAAGAGCTGATTAGAGTTCGAAGGATCAGCTAAAGAAATCGATATCACATTATTTCAGTAATAATTTCCTTAAAGTTCATTTTTCAAAAAAAGAAATTAGTAGTGATTGTACACAAACAGTGGAAAACCTATCTTAGTCAAGTGCGTTCTTTACCTTCTGTGCCGTCAACTGCAGATGAAAGGAAACTGGTGGAACAAAATACAGCTTCAGTCGTGTAAGTGCAAGTGGATGGATTCCCAAGAAAAACTGCAAGTGATACCCATGCGATAAGAGAATCTGTTAAAATTGAAATTAAAAAGTGTGATGGAGCTATCTCAGCTAGTAATTTCACTTTGGATGCTGGATCGAGTTCAGTGTAGCACTTGGTAAGAGTATTACTGTATATATGAAAATGATTATTATTTACTAATTAGTTGTAATATTTTATTTATCTGAAGTATGTTCACCGTGATCTTCTCTACATTGTTAACGTATTTATTGAATATTTATCAAGTATCGAATGTCCAATTCATTGGCAGCATTGTAAGGCAAATAAGGTTGTGTTAGAAACAGAAAAACGGAACTTATTTTTAAGATGATAACTCTGTACATTAACATATTATAACTTACTATATGTTACAATATATTAGTGAATTTAGTTGTTGCCTGTACAATTAACTCTTATTCACCATATCTCCGCTAAATCCAATTTTTTATTTGAGTGTTTATTGTTACCAGCGATGGAAGCAACAATATGACGATTCATGAGTTTTAAGTGGGGGCGCTGTGGCTCAGTGGTAGAGCGTTCACCTCCGGTGCTTGGGGTCCCTGGTTCGATCCCAGCTCGCGCCGTGTGGACTTTGTGGTGGACAAACACCGTGCTCGTGGGTTTTCTCGGGATTCTTCCGTTTCCTCCCACTTTCTTCATTCCACCATTTCGTTCACTTCTCATCATCACCGTCCCCTTTAGCCTAACCGGCATAACCGTGGAACGTAAAACTAAAGATTTCATTTCATTTTTTGGTGAGTTTTAAATAAATCAACAACACTGAAGAGAAGAACAAAGTGTCTGTTTCCAGCTTTTCAAACACCTTATATTAACAATTACTTCAGATAGTTCTATCTTGTCCATATATAAGTAGTGCATTCTTAGGTAAAGGTAGGTAGATTCTTAGGCATTATATCTTCCATCTAGCATCATACATATTTTATTTTATTAGTTCATGAACCTTCTAGTAGTTGATATTCATTTATCGTTTAAATTTTCTAAATGTATATAATCAAACCTGATCGTCTATTTACTTTTTGAGCTTTTCAGTGTTCTTATTCCTGTAGCACTAATCTACATTTCATCCCTGTATTCTTTTCGAGCTTCTAATGTGAGTAGAGGTATAGGACTCAAAGAAACACTGTAATTAAAGTCGAAGAGAAAATGTGACTTTTTGTACAGGATTGTAAAGGGTCATATAAAAAAGTCTCCGCGGTTTTTTTTTTTTTTTTTTTTGGTACATATTTGAACAAAAATTTCTTTATTGAAAATCAATTTTAATCAAGTACATATTGACCATTATTATCTATGACCTTCTGCCATTTTCGGATAGCTTCGTAACTCCATCGGTATAGAACTTCTGTGGTTTATCGTCGAAAAACTTGGCCAAGTGATTTTCAGCGGCGCTTCGGTCGGCCAGTTTGTACCAAAGACATTTGATTGACCGAATTACCATCAGTGAAATGCTGCTGAAACGCAACGAAATGGAACCAGTTTTGAAGCAACTCATTACAGGTGATGAAAAATGACTGAAATATCAAACGCAAGCGGTCATGGTCAAAGGCTGGTGACCCTCCATAAACGACTTCAAAGCCTGGATTGTCGGCAAACAAGGTTATGTTGAGTATTTGGTGGGATTGGGAGGGAATTGTCCATTACGCGCTGCTACAACCTGACGAAACCATCAATTATAGCCAGGACCTTGCACCGTCTGACTACCATTTGTTTCGGTCTCTGCAAAACTCTCTTGGTGGTAAAAAAAAAAAAAAAAAAAAAAAGTTTGGCCGACCGAAGCGCCGCTGAAAACCACTTGGCCAAGTTTTCCGACGATAAACCACAGAAGTTCTACACCGATGGAAAGCTACCCGAAAAATGGCAAAAGGTCATACTGGTAGATAATAATGATTAATATGTAGTTGATTAAAATTGATTTTCAATAAAGCAATTTTTTGTTCAAAAATGTACCAAAAAACCGCGGAGATTTTGTATGTGACCCTTTATATTGTAGCTGCTAGTCTACAAACAGATGTTGCTTTTGTAGTCATTGTTAATCATCGTTTGTTAGGTTGTACTAACATCATATTTTTGTATCTGGGTACGAGCCATATCAGGCTTTTTTTTTTCTTTCTTTCTAGTTTTGCATATGCAAGCATTTTCTACTTGTTTTGTAGTTTAAGAAAGAAAAGTAAGCCTTATAATTGTAATTACTCTTTCTAAATGTATAAAACTGATTAGTTTTCGATAGTGTAAAAAGAAATTAGGGATTGTTAATCAGATTCTAGCCAGAAAATAGACACAACCGCAGAAGCAAAATTCAACTCGAACACTTCATTTACTTCCATAATTAAATGATCAATAGTTTTTAGCTGTTTATTTAACAAGAAAATTTTGAAGTTCGAAAGATAATATTCACCTTAGTACAGTCAAAACTAGGATAAGACGTAGAAATATCTGTATATAGAGTAGAAATATTTACATTAGAAGCACTATGTAGAAAAGGCATGTAATGGACAAAATAATATAATAATTAGACAGGAAACAGTTGGATCCATTTCGAGTCTAGTGATCGAAAACCAGGTGCATTTCGGTTATAAAATCCAGTATCTTTTTTTACCGCTATATATACAATCCAAAATATCCGTTGAGGAAAGATTTGTGGAAGGGATTTGGTCTGGGGATGACATTTGCTTCCTATAGATAATATGCTGGAATCGGACCAATTCATCGGTTGAATTCGACGGAGGACCCTACTGCTCGAAGAGTGTTGAGATTTGGGAGATTTGCGTAGAAATGGAGTTACAGGGGAAATGAACTGATTGAGGATCGAATAAAAGAAATGCTGGAAATTTATCAAATCTATTGTCACATGTTACCAGGTGTTGATCAAAGGTGTAAGACGTCGACAAAGTATTGATTGGTTCAGCAATGTAAATGCTATTTGTATGTCTATATTTTGAATGTGTTCCAATTAACTTAGAGCTGCTGTACGACATAAACAAATTCGTTGTTATTAAGGTATGGCTTGAAGTATGTTTAATAGAATTCCTACTGGTTAGGGAAATCAGGAAAGTCAGGGAAAACTCAGGAAAAATGGTGCAGGTAAGGGAAACTCAGGGAAAAAGGCTGGAAATCAGGGAAAATCAAGGAAATTTTATAAAATTATTTTTTCTAACATTAATTGTAAAGTTGATAAAGTTGGTAGTTTCAAATATCTAGGATCAATATTAACAGAGGAAAATCATATTCACGGAAAAATTAAATGTCGACTGAAAGCAGGGAATTCGTGTTATTATTCGGTTCAATATCTCTTGTCGTCGCGAATTCTGTCGAGGAATTTGAAGCTTAAAATATACAAAACGATAATTATGCCTGTTGTTCTGTATGGCTGCGAAACATGGTCACTTACTCTGAGGGAAGAACATAGACTGAAAGTATTTGAGAACAAGATCCTGAGACGAATATTCGGACCCAAGAGGAACGGGAATGGGGAATGGCGGAAACTTCATAACGAGGAACTACATAATTTATATGGTTTACCCAACATTGTTAGGGTCGTCAAGTCTAGGAGGCTTAGGTGGGAGGGTCATGTAGCTAGAATGGAAGAAAGTAGAAACGCTTTCAAAGTCTTGACTGGAAGACCAATCGGAAGACGACCATTAGGAAGACCTAGGCGCAGATGGGAGGACAATATTAAGATGGATCTCGCAGAGATTGGAATACAAAGTAGAAATTGGATGCAGTTAGCTAAGGATAGAAGTCAGTGGAGAGCTTTTGTGAACGCGACATTGAACCTCCGGGTTCCATAGGCCATAGAGTTAGTTAGTTAGTTAGTTAACATTAATTGTACACCAATTTCAGCTTAGCCAACCATTATAATACCTATTTGGTTTCTATTGCTATTTTTTATTGCTGCACATATGAGCAATTGATAACTATTTGTCTCTATAGAACAAATGTTTTCATTTATAAATATTCACCGTTATTTATTCCTTATTTATATGTCAGTGTCATCCGACACCTGTTATGAAAATCAGGCAATTTCCTGTATAAGGTCAGGAAAAGTCAGGGAGAAATCAGGAAAATAGATCAGTAGGAACTCTGTTTAAATGTTGTTGTGCGTGTTCGTTGTGCATGTTCATTGCGAGGATACTCATATTAACCATTAGGTGATTGCTTCTCCTGATGTGCGGTCATAAAAACTTACCTTAAATATGGCACGTTTTTCATTACTACTTCTGATATGTATATATATATTTTCTTTGTTATACATAAGAAGAATAGAAGTTGGCATTCAAGTGGTAGATTCTTACTTGGATTGTTCATTTAAGTGTTTATTTACCTTCCTTAAAAAGTCATCTCAAAAAGAAACCGTTCCCTCTATTTACATGGGTAAAGTGACGGAAAACACTCGTGAGTGGGAAATATAGTCGATGAATGGATTTTCCTCTGCCGGGAATTGAGCAATGGGAGTACGTTATGATGAAAATATTCTCTGCATTATATTGGTGTGAAGTTCAGTTAAACTTTGGTTCTGTAAATATTCATTTAAAAGTAAGTTCGAATCTATTTTCTTATTTCGTGAGACAAAAATACTGAACAATGAAATATGAGAAGTAAGTAATAAGCGGTATTTGTTTCTCGTGGAAAGTATGGTGCTAAGTTTTTTTTTTTTTTTTTTTTAACCCCCAACACTGAAATTTTTTAAAGGTTAGGTGTATTAATCTATTATGTTGCTGGAATCAAGAAAGCAATGTTGTTGAGTTCTCTCAAGATATTTTAGAGTTGATTCGAAATATTTGTTTCTGATTTTTGTCCTGACTGTATACATAAAAATCGTGATCAAGTATTCTATTTTCGCAAGGCAAGATTGTATTATGTCTGTTCAGCTGGTGGTGTATTCTCTTACTGACAAGATATTTATAACTTCAGAATATGACATTGAATGCTAGAGCCCATAATATTAAACTACACCCGTATATTCGTTTATTTGTATAGAAATATTACTTGACTTTTAAAATGAGTATTATCTGTATGTATATTGATATACTGTAGTTGCGAGAGCAAATATTTTTGTGCTTTCAGCAGTCAACGTCCAGAATGAATGCTCCAGATGCATTAGTAGCAGCAATGGAAGTTGAACAAGCTGGAGATCAGAATCCTGTGCTAATCAAGATGTATCAGTTAATATTACAATGAAAATCGATCACCCGAGCTACATTTCACATGAACAATCCAGGTAATAGTTATATTTGTACTGTATTTAATTAAAATGCAAGATGTCCACAAATGAACTATTTCCATCTACACATTGTAATATAAGTACAATATAAATTCTTAATGTTTGCAAAATATATAACTAGATTTTTTTTTTTTTTTTTTTTTTTTGTAACATGGCCATCATATTTCCACGTACATTCGATTAGTTTATATAAGATATTCAAACGATAACCAGCAACAAGATGGCGGGTGGTATTAGTTGAAAGGCATGCTAGAAGTTCCATGATTAGTATCCGTTTCTGTCTTGTACACACAATATTCTTGATGAGGACCCAAAAGATGAAGTAATTCAGAGTAACATTAGGAGAATGAGGACAGCCACATCCAGTTCAGCGTTCAGGAAACCTTTGGCTTAAACAATATTCAATCTAGCGAGACTAAATTCTGGAAGTATTTCATTGTTTAACCACATATTTAGATACATTATATGTAGCGATGTTAATCTGTGAAAGCTGACCAAACGAATTATAATATAATGTATAGAATATCGGATTATTTATTATATAAAATTAGTATTCACTTAATCTGTATATTAAGTGAAAGTTTTAGGTTTGAGTTGAATGAAAGCTTCATTGAGGTTTGAACTTTGTGTCCGATTGCGATTTGGGAGTAGTTGATAGTGACATACAGGGTGTCTCAAAATTCCCCTGACATAGGGTAACTCTGTTATTATCAGAATTACAACAAAATGTAAGAGGGGAAATCCTCTCTAAATATGATGTTTTCAATCTAAAGCGAAGCATTTTTTTAATTGGACGAGTCGTTTGGGCTGTACACTCTTTATGCGCCCAATGAAATGAAAATGCAACGTTGCCATTAATAAAGGGGCTGGGAGAGGCAGTGCGGGGCGGGTGGTGGATACATTTTGTAAGAGTATGATGAATGGGAACATGTTTGAAATTGGGCTGGCCATCGACACGTTAGCGTAAAAGACAGTAACTTCATTCACTGGGTAAAGGTAAATGGCAATGCTCATTTAACGTTGGGCACATAAAGTGTGTACAGCCCAAACGGCTCGTCCGATTTAAAAAATTCCTTCACTTTAGATTGAAAACATCATATTTAGAGACGATTTCCCCTCTTATATTTTGTTGTAACTCTGATAACAGAGTTACCCTATGTCAGGGGACTTTTGAGACACCCTGTGCAATGAAACTAATAAAATATAAACAGAAGTATATATATTAATGAAACTAATAAAATATAAACAGAAATTTCTATTAATTGGCGACACTGTGAATAACAACAGAACAGTATAACCCTAATGTAATTTGTAGCAACTTGCTACAGTTCTTATCTTTTTATGCTCTTCGCCTCTCTTTATATTAATTTCATCCATTGATCAATTCTTGTTCGGGTCATTTGGTTTTCTCTTAAATCAGAAGGCTAATGCTTATTGTGTTTTGGAGGATGTTTCTGCTTAGAATTAGCACTGCTACTTCCTGAAGTTTTGAACTAGCAAAGTGTTGGTAGTTTATGAAGTATTCTTTTTCCAATAGAAGCATGTCCTATATAATGCACTTCTATTAAAGTTAAACTGTATTAATAATCTTTGAACACCGTTCATAATTTCATAGAATGAGAAAACACCAATTTGGAGAGCAAAGTCTATGAAGGTAAAACAAATTCTGAAATATGCACAATTTTGATATTGCAATTCAATACATATGCAATGTCACAAGTCTACAAAATACTGAAAACCTGGGGAAATGTAATATGTTCTTTAGCGTTCATGTACTTAGAACGTCTCAGTCATATAGTACTGCAGGTGAATTTTCTGGTGGTATTTTATTGATTTTTTTTTTTCACAATTTCAATTAAGAACAATATTCTTTCAAACAGTTTATCCAGTCCTTGCCACATAAGTCTGTCATAGGCCACCTATTGTTTATCACGGAACTACAGAGACAATTCATCTTGGTATTTCAATAAGTGAATAAGTGTGAGTAAGTGTTAATTTATGAACTGGCATTAACATGATAAAGCTGTAGACGTTGGATATGCCGTTTAGTCTAAAAAGGAACAAAGTAACACTAAAGCTCTTACTAAGACATGCAAGCCGTAAAATAGTAATCTATAATGTGTATGCATCTTTACGTTTGAAAAGAAAGTCATACTTAGCAAGCTAGTAATGACTACATTTGAAAGTTTTGATCTTGTAATGCAAGATTTAGGATAATTTTCATACTTCTTTCTTAATTAATTAATTAATTAATTTATTTATTTATTTATTTATTTATTTATTTATACATCAGGTCACATCTGACTCTTGGACAGTCTGGGTCGCATGATCTTCTTCTTGGCCGATGGTGTCCCTTGGTCTCTTTGACCATATATTTATGGAAGACGTGGGAATGCAAATCACTAAACAGAGCAACGTTTATTTCAAATTAATAACCATGTAACAGTAACAGTTTTGCCAACTAACTGAACCATTTGGCTTCATCAGACTGAAAAAACGAGAGGGCGTTACATCTAAATATAACAGTATCCCAGAAACTGATTATGATCGCTGATTGATCAAAACGAACTCAACCAATCATAAAAAAAAGATGACAAAAGAGAAACTAAATACCATAAATCTTTTTCCCTTCCTGGCCCAATAGAAAACTAAGCGACAAATTAAGTCTTTCCAAGTCAACTCTGAGTCCTGCATTCCAATTCATAACTCATCTTTGCTTTTTTCTATTAAATCTGGTCACCTTCCGCTTTTTTTTATTAATGTCCTTTGTTTCCGTTCTAACACTTCAGTCTCGCACCAATTACGAGGGTCATTTAACTCAAAGTGGCAACTTAGTTGTGAAATGGAATGTAATGAATCACTCACCTCAAGAAGCTTACAGTCCTTCGATGTAGTCTCTGCCAACCTGTTGAACCCTTCGTCAGATATCTGGTAATCGTTGAATACCTGTCAAAGCCCCACTTTGTGAGAGGGTGTTAACAGTGCGCCCTAAGGCACGAACAATGCTGGGAATGTCTCTGAAACGTTTGCCCCCGAGAGGTTCTTTCATTTTTGGGAAAAGATCAACATCGCAGGGGTTCATATCCGGGGAATATGGTGGGTGCTCCAGTACCTCCCAACCCCATCGTCGTAACAGAGTCTGTACTGGATTGGCTGTATGGCATCTGGCATTGTCGTGTAGTCGAATTGGTCCAGACTTCAGGAGGTGTGGACGTTTGCGTCGCAATGCTGGTCGCAAATAGTCACTGAGGTATGAAGCATAGTATGCAGAATTGACGGTAACGACCGGTGGAACTTGATGTGACAGGATAATGCCTTCGTGGTCGTATGACATTATCATCATCCCCTTCACGTTTGCTGGCTGTTGCCTAAGCTTCTTCGGTCGTGGAGATTCTGGGTGGCAACATTCACTTGAATGACGTTTCAATTCAGGCTCGTAGGATCTTCCCCATATTCCGTCGCTTGCAATAATGCTGTGCAAGAAGTCATCACCTTCCTCATTGTAACATTGAAGGTGTAGGCGCGCACTACCAGCTATGCCACTTTTGAACCACGGTCAGAGCATTGGGTACCCATCTGGCTGCAATTTTCCGCATGCCAAGATCTTGTGTTAGCATGCAGAAAACATATCCGAAAGAAATGTTCAGCTCCTGCGCCAATTCACTACAAGTCTAGCGCCGATCACCGTCAAGCAGTGTCCGTAGTCTTGCAAGATGAATTTCGTCCGTAGCCGTTCGCCATATGCCCTCCACCGTGCATTTTAACTGTTGATTGTCGTCCCACCTGAAATGCTGCAACCTATGTCGCCACTGGTCGATACGGTAGAGCAGCTTCACCACAAGCCTCTACTAATCCTCTTTGAATCATCCTAGCACCGTGCACATACACCGTAATATGGGACCGCAGCAGCGTTGAACTGACTCGTACACATTCATGGAACACATTGCGTTCGTCATTTGTCTCCTGCCCACACGACACTCCAATCGTAGCAGTGTTGCCAGTTCGAGTTAAATGACCCTCGTAATATTATGTTCCTCACGTGTCATTTCTTTCTCTTTCTAATCTTACATCGTCTTTGTGTTGTTTTAACCGTTCTTTACAAGGTTCCTACTGATCAGGGAAGTCAGAAAAAATGGTGCATGTCAGGGAAATTCATGGAAAAAGACTGGAAATTAGGGAAAGTCAGAGAAATTTTATAAAATATATTTTTTCTAACATTAATTCTACACCAATTTCAGCTTAGCCAACCATTAATGATCATAGTATGGAACATTACTCAGATTTCTATGGGAGCCGCGGTGGCTCAGTGGTAGAGCGTTCACCTCTGATGCTTGGGGTCACGGGTTCGATCTCAGCCCCCGCCACGTGAACTTTGTGGTGGACAAACACCGTGTGCGTGGGTTTTCTCGGGGTTCTCCCGTTTCCTCCCACTTTATTCATTCCACCATTTCATTCGTTACTCATCACCGTCTCCTTTAGCCTAACCGTGGGACGTAAAACTCAAAGATTTCATTTCATTTTCAGATTTTTATGGGTGATAAGTCGAATGTACGCATGAGCAATTGATTATTATTTATCTCTCTAGAATAAATGTTCTAATGTATAAATATTCACCGTTATTTATGCCTTATTTATACGTCAACGTCATCCGACACCTGTCATGAAAGTCACGGAATTTCCTGCCAAAGGTCATGGAAGGTCAAGGAGAAGTCAGGGAAATAGATTTCTCCATATCAGAAGGAACCCTGCTTTAGTTTTTTCCCTGTTTTACCAATATAACAACTATTACAATCCCTACATCTTATCTTGTAAACCACTCCTCTTCTTTCCATCAGCTTTTCTCGTCTTTTCTTCTTCCCTTCTTTCCTCTTCTTCCTATGCGTAACACATCCAATAGTCTCTTAGTCCCTTTCCTGTAAGTTGAAACGTTCCATATTCTCTGTAGTATTCTCTTTATTATCTCCGTGTCTTCCCCCATTTTTTCTATTCTCCATAATGGCTTCTTTCCTTTCTTTCTATCTTTTTCTTTCTTATCTTCCTCCTTCTTACTATTCTGGTCCTTTCTTCTTATCTTTTCTATCCTTAGCTTTCCTTTATCATATCCGTTGGTCTCCAATTGCTTGTGAAATTTTGCTATATCTTCTGCTTTCCTTCTGTCACTACTAATCTACATGATCCTCTCCTCCATATTTTGTATGAAGTTTCTCTTTGTTGATCGATCAACATCGCTCCTTTTATAACAGAAGTTCCCTGATGCACTCTTTTCCTGGAACCATTTTGTGACCAACTCGTTTCTCCGCCTGCTTATTTTCGGATCTGAAATACAATGTCCCTTTCTCTTCTACTTCCAATCCGAGTTCTATGCCCTTTTCCTGATCTATTTCCTTCACAAATTTGTTAAGTTGCCTATGAGTACCCTTCCGTATCCCGAAACAATCATCGACATACCTGCTGAAAAACTTAAGCTTGTCTCCTCTTTTCCTTTTGACTTCTTTCTGTCATCGGTTCATAAATATCTCTGCCAATACAAGACTCATTCTTGATCCTATGCTCAAACCCTCCTTGATCCTTATTAACTTTACTTCTATAATGCAGGAACTGTTTCTCCATATGAACTTCAAGGCTTCTTTGAGTTTTTCTGCACCCGAAACATGTTTCTTTTGTTCAATATGCATTCCCTCTTCAAGCTCGAGAAGATTACCTTCACATCAATGCTAAATAACAACGTCCTACCCTTTATACATCCCATGTTATCCAGTCTGTCCTTAAACTTTTCAGAATTTTTAACACTATAACTCTCCTGGTCTCTCCTTAACACTTCAGCTATTCTCTTGACCTTTCCCTCAAAGGTTCACATATTCCCTCGGCAATCAAGCACCAGGCTCAGTTTTATCACTTCGTTATGTATCGTAGGAAATCCTTTCATTACTGGAATTCTTCCTCATTTAAACCTATTTGGTAACTTTTTCTCTTTAAAGAGCAAATCACCTTTTCTTTTATTTCTCCCTTTAAATCCCCCCCCCCCCCGCCTATTACATCACTTCATATGTCCCAACAGACAGATTCTCTAATTTTGTTTTGTACCATTGCTTTTCCATCACTGCCACTGCACCGCCTTTCTCTGCTTGTTACACTATTACATCCTTTCTCTTACTCAATTTTTTAGATGTCGCCTTCTCTTCATTCGTAAAGTTCCCCTCTTCCATTTTCATGTTCTTCTTAAACATCACCACAGCCTCTCTCCTCATTTTGTATCTCTTCTCTTTATCCCCAATCTGGCTAATGACCTGCTCAACAGAATACATCACTTTTTCCACTTTCAATCTGTCCTCTTTGATTTGAATTTATGTCCTAAGCTTAGTAAATTCTTTTCTTCCTCTGACACTGATACATTACCATTTACTATTACTTTTTTGTCCAGATCCTGTTCAACCTCCTTGCGTCACCCTATGGACCTTCCTTTTCTTCCAGGTCCATAGCGTATTTAAGATTGAAGAGGAAAGATGACAGCTTATTGCCCAGACTTTAAACAACTGAATGCTATATACAATAAAACCATTGACACGCAACCAGTTATCAGCCGCCTCTTGCCATCAACCAAGTGAAGGAAACGTTCTAAGGTGAACCAGAGGAAGGATCTGAAATGTCTACTAGCTTTTAGTTATCATAGAGGTAAGTAGATTCATGATTAATCTTTATCTTTCATATTTGTACTATTGTAAATCTGAAAGAAAGTAGTATTCCTGTAAAACTAAAAGAAAGCACTTACATGCTTTTATTTGTTAAGAAAATTAAAGATGAAGTGATACGATATAGTTTTAGTCTGTCTCAAACATAAGTTTTGTAAATTATATACATTATTCGTATACGTATGTACCAAAAAATGATGAAAATATTATTAGACACCACTAAAAAAATACACTACAAGCAGCATTACACTCAATAGAATTTCGTAATTAGACGAAGTCCATTGGAAAACGGTCAGAATCTGTTTTCCTTCAATATGTAACGTCACTTCTGAGAACTAAACATGATGGTTACTTCTGACGTGACACAATCCTATTTTTTCCCCTCCCTACCAAGTTTTTTAATCAATTAATTATCTCTATTACTTTCGAAGATACGGTTTCTGCGTATCTGTAATACATTGTTACTTTGATCGATATTTCATGAAGGAAAGGGATTCAATCTATTCACATTTTTTTTTTTAATGACCCAATTTTTCATTTCCCAAAATATTATCATTTCCTCTCTGGATACCCAGTATATGTATAAGGGATGAGAAATTCTAAGTCAGGAAGAAAAATGTTAATTTTGAGCTAAGACGACTGTTAACAACTATTTAGTGTAGTAGCAATAAACATTAAATGTTTGTTATCGTAATAAATGTTGCATCTGAATAATTCTTATTTAAGATCTTAGGGAGCTAAACATATCAACGTAATATTAAACTACGAGGGATGAACAGAATAAAAATATAAAAAGATAAATCTCGTAATTCTTACTATATATATAAACATTTCTACACTAAGAATTTTGAATTTTGAATTTGCCTGCTTTTCTTTCAGTTTTGCGAGGTAGTATTTTCGTATTCTATGGAAAGAAGTGTTCCACTCTTTCCGAATTGTTTAACTTTATTCTTTAAGAATTCGTTGTATATCAGTCTGTGATCCACCTCTAATTGAAAGACTAGTTTTAATTTTTTTCTTTTTTTCTTTTCCTTTTTTTCTTTTTTTTATAGGAATTATTTATTCCTCTTTAAGACACTGATCTTGGATTTTTAGATAAAACTTGAATGAAGACTATGGATGTATACACCAAAACTCTCGAAAATCTAACACAATGCAGCATATATATACGGACATATAGAAAGAGGAAAATGGCACCACAAAATAAATGAAAACGGTTAGTCTTTACATTCTTTGTTTCAATATTACTTATGCATAGCGAGTATATTTACTATTTTCTCTTTGTGTTTTCGTTTTTTTGCTCGTCCTTGCTTGACTCTTTCTTGGTACTTTTAGCTTTCGAAGATGCTGTAAAATTAAGTTGCATGAAAATTTCAGTGTAACATCAAATATCTTTTATTTTCATCGATTCGAAGGGATAATTCAGATAAAACTGATCTCAGTGCTTTAACTAGCACAACACATGCTATCATTTGCCTGTCTTGAATGTTTTCGGCTAAGTAAAGGAATACAGATTTTTATATAGGAACGCACATTGACATAGAATTATATTGTGTTCTTCTTTCCTTTTGTTCCAAGGGCACGGATGATGAGGATGGAGAACATTCGAATTTTCTCATTTGTATATTGGTGTTCCCTTGTAGAGAAATTATAATTACTTTACAGTTAGTCAGCTAATGTATGAATATATTTTTGTCACTAACTTCGCTTAAATTCCGAAATCCTTTAATATCGGCTAAACTATTCATTGAAATTTAATCCAGAATTCCGGGTGAACTGTAAAATAAATTATTTTTCAGCTTTTGCATTAAAATTTCTTTATTTCAGTCTTATGTACACTGCCTCTAGAAGTGTTTTTTTTTTTTTTTATTTTTTTAAAGCTTGATCGTTCTATTATTTCAGAACGTAATAGCAAATGAAAAACTTTCGAAATTAGAAGCTGTGCAAATTGGAACGACGTATGCACAGTATAATGTTCTGCAACGACCAACAAACCGAGAGAGGGATATTATGGAAGGACACACATAGGTATGTTAGTTCTTAAGCCGTATTATTCAAATGAATAAATAATCGTAAATATATGTATACAGGGTGTGAAGGTGATTCCTGACACCAAGATAAGACAAAAAGTATAGACCAATCTGGTGCACAATTGCTTTCGTTCGGAGTTATAGGCTGCCGAAAATATGAAAAATTAACTTTAATGGTCCATAGCTCCAAAACTTTGCGACCTACCGTAGTCAGGTCAAGACTTCACTTAGGAACTAGCATGTGCCCTATTCAAATATCCATGTTTCAGAATCCTGCGGTACCTCCGCAACAATTTTTATAGAGATAGTTGGTGAATACTTCAAATTATATGCCCGTAGCCTAACTCCCTCTATGAAAATTGTCGCTTGAGTTCCGCAGGATTCTGAAACATGGATTTTTGGGTAGAGCATATAATAGTTCCTAAGTGAAGTCTTGACCCGAGTACCGTACGGTAGGTTCCATAGTTTTGGAACTATGGACCATTAAAGTTCATTTTTTCATGTTTTCGGTAGCCTATAACTCCGAAAGGAAGCATTTGTGCACCCAGGTTGGTCTATACTTTTTGTCTTATCTTGGTATCAGGAATCCTCTCCCAAACGTTGTCGGTGTTGTTTCGAAACACACTGTATAGTAGTGTTGAATATCAAAATTTTGTTTACTTTTGTGCTTCTTGTATTGAACCGCATTAAATTTGTACAAGGGAATACTATTTGCGTTTCTTATATATATATATATATATATATATATATATATATATATATATATATATATATATGTGTGTGTGTGTGTGTGTGTGTGTGTTTAATTCGTGTGCAGAAGTGGGTAATGCTGATGCTGTATGAATATGTTTAAATGATTATTTGAGGGTTGTATAATTATATAATGGTAGGTTAAGTGATGTGCCATACGCATACATTTTACTGATATGTTTGATAAATACCAATAATTATCAACTGCATTATGAGTTATTAGGAATATGCTATGCTATTTTATACAGTAACAGAAACAGGATTACGTATAACCCGGTATAAGGAGTTATAAACTTTCAAAACTTACGTAAATAAACAGTACACTTAGGCCAATATTTACAATGTAAACAAGTCCAATTTATGTTCCTATAATTTCACTTGTGTGTTAAAATGGTAAAAATTTGATGTCATAATGTGCTTGACAAAAATTTTAATATACCTAATACTTTTAGTGAAGAAAGGTATTTATAATTTGTAATATTATGTAAACGAAATCAAGATTGAAACTTACTTGTTGTGCAGTGAAATAGAAGTAGCTCTGATCTCCACATTCGGATCACGTGACTTGCGAAATAATTAAAAATTTAGCAAAATTAGGCTAGTAAATTTGAAATAGAGGTGAATTTAGCTTTCTTTAATGAGAAGAGAAAATGTAAATATTATAATAACAATAAATTATGTTAGGAAATTATTATTATATGTATGTTGTTCGCCTCATTAGATGGAATAAGTGTAGTTGGAAGAAGATTGTGTAAGTGTATAGTCCAACGTGCAATTAAAGGCTCGGAAATTTAAATATACAAATAGCGTGTTCATGGCTGTAGAACTTTTCTTTCAATGTATACGATACGGTTTATTGACTACTGTAGCGGACGAGGTTTCATTTCAAAGTTGCAGCTGATTGTTTGCCTGACTTGACTGTTTGTATATATCCGTAGCACGCTTTTCAAGTGATTTGGTGTGTTGCCGTACCTCTGTTCCGCTTGTATAGTTAAAGCCCAGCAGAAATAAGAAAAACTTTCCTTCCTATTTTCAGTTAACAACAACAATAATAATAACAAATAAAGATGTCAATTATCAACAGGAAAACTACGAAAAGCATAAAAAATAAGGGAAGAAGCCTAGTTGGAAATTTCAGGTAGCTCTAAAATAACGAATTACCTAAGGAAATAAGTTAAAAAAAAAAAAAAAAAAATCATACGCTATACGCAATAAACATGAGCTTATTACATTTGACAATTTCATGCACAGATAACACAGAGCGACTCCTATCTCCTTTACTGCATTTTTTAAACGGATTTCACTATTTCTGAATTCAGTTGGCTTCCTAATTTACTTATGATTCTAGATCGACACCAAAAATTAAATGTCATAATTAGGAACTGAACCCACTCTCGCGCGTCGAAAGAACCTGCTAGGTTTAGAAAACGATTGGTTGGAAGATACTGGAAATTAATAAATAGAAAAATAGAAACTAATACTCTATTTGAAAATAAAAAAGACAGTAATTACCTTTTACTCCGATTCTAAGTTAGAATTTGTTTGTTCACTTTCTGACGTGGAGTCTTCAATTTCCACTATGGAAGGTGTAGTGTCCACGTGATGAAAAACATGCTGTAGGTCCCGATAACTGTTTTCGTTTTTTTTTTTTTTTTCCTGCAAGTTTTATGTAGTTAATCCATTTTTCACTATCAACACTATCGCACACAAATAGCAGTATTTCCAGTAGTTCGTTGACAGCTCGTCCTTTGAGATTTTGTGGCGCGACTTTTCGTTTAATTTCCGACAACACCATCTCGATAGGATTCAAGATGCAATGATGCGGAGAGAGTCAATACTATGTGCCCGTGGGTTGCAGCCATTTGGTCAACAACGAAGCGCTTTTCATACTTTCCCTTTTGTTTAATTATTTGAAGAACTGGTTTGACTGGCACGGAAGTAGGGACTTAAATATTCTGAGATAATCTTATAATTAATAATGAATGCTTTGTTCCAGGAAGAGCTAGGCTTGGGATCAATAATTCGTGAGTGGTACGAAGCATTGTCAATGACTATCACACTTGATTCCTCCAAATGCATCAAAACAGAATTTAAAAACCAGTTTTCAAAAATATCTGAAGTCATTGTTCCATGAAAGTTTGCAGGGGCATCGGCCATTTTTTGTGGGTCACGAAAAGTGCGTCTTGAAGAAAACCAGACCGTCCCCCACAATGCAAAATGAAAATTCGTTCTCTTTTTCTATCGGAAGTTGCAGTTGTACAATTTTCAGTGTCGTCAGACTAATTCTTCATTTTACAGGTGTTAGTGTCATACCAAGTCTCGTCTCGATACAAATCACAATAGCCTTCCCGTCTCAGTTGTTGGATCATCTCTAGATATCGGTACTGCCACGCGATAACTTCCTGTGATCAGCACTGGCAAGTTTGCTTTCAATAGTCTTGTACTTGAAACCGATGCTATGCAGAAGTCTGCTTAGTGTTCTGCTGCTATATCAAAACTCGTAGTCCGTTCCGACTGTCTTTTGCTTCATAGTATGGGTCAGGTTTTCTCTTGTGGGGGTTTCTCCGTTCTTATAAAACTCATATATCGTACGACGCAAGTCCCTGCAAAAGTCGTCGATTTTATCAAAGGGAAATTTTGTTCTAGCTACATGTTTCTTTGTGGGAGTTTCATACTGCTCTAAGTCCAAATGAGAAAATCTATTCACTGTATTCACTGACACCTGTTGCCTTATTAACTAATTTGTGGATGTTCTTATGATATTAAATACCGTTGTTACTTTGCACGATATCGCGAATAAAACGTCTTAATATTCTGCACAATTTGAATGGTTTGCTTCCGTAACTTTCCTCCCTTCCCGATAACACATCTCATTTTCTTCGGCGTTCTGTTTGCAGTAGGCACCTCATCAGGCATCACTTCACGTCCCGAAGATTCACCGATCAGCCATGGCCTGAATATGTTCGCCATTATATAACGAAATAAATGAGAAGAAACACAAAATTTAAAAAAAATGAATATGGAATAAGGTAAAGAAGCAAGGCTGGAATAGGCACAAAACAAATCACTCGCAAAATATATAGACGCTGTTACTCAATATATTTTCTCAAGCAAATTGACCAAATATTAAAAGAAAGAAAGAAAGAAAAAGAAAATAGAAGGAAAGGAATTGAGGCAACATTGGTTTTTAGCCAGAAGGAATAACTTATCTCTAACACGTGTCGCGAAGATCAGTTGAAGAAGGTTTAGAGGGGTGAAACAGGGTTTCTAGAATTCCGGAAAAAAAGCTCTCTGATTCTGTCCCGAAGTATAGTTTAGTTTTGTAATCACACACAGTCTATTTTCATTGTATGATTTTCGATGACGTGGAGCTTCTCCATCGTGTGTGTGTGTGTGTGTTTTTTTTTTCGAAATGATTTTCTACTTGTGGTCATTTTTCGAAAATCATGAGGCCGAGTCTAAAACAAGATTAAGTTAACAATATATTTTTCTGGCTACTCCACTACAGTGAGGATTAGTATTGTGCAGTGGAAAAAGTATCCATTTCGTTCTCCTGTGAATAATTTTATGCCCTTGAGGAAATCCAATTCTTTTAGGGAAAGAATTACTACAATATTCTTCTTTCAGGGAAAGTCCACGAAATTCACGTTCGGGCAATCACTATTTTGGAGAATAACCACTAAGCCTCTATTTTATTTTTCTTAGCTTAGTTTGGAAATATGAATATTTTAGGCTTTAAATTTGATTTAATTTGATAATAATTTTATTTACATATAGGCTACGTAGGTAGTGTGGTCCTAGATGTAGAACATTTTTTTTTTAGTTTAAATGAAATGAAATCTTTCAGTTTTACGTCCCACGTTTATGCCGGCTAGGCTAAAGGAGACGATGATGATGAGAAATGAATGAAAATAGTGGAATAAAGAAAGTGGAAGGAAACGGGAAAACCCCGAGAAAACTCACTCACACAATGTTTATCCACCACAAAACTCACTTGGTGCGAGCTGGGATCGAACCAGGGAACTCTGGCAACAGAGGTGAATGCTCTACCACTGAGCCACAGCGGCTTTTTTAAAACTTTAAAGACACAGTCGACAGTCTTATAATGTATTCTTATACTTGGACTTTGTTTTTGTTTAGTAATTTAAATATCACAAATTACTTACAATGAGCTCATAATTACATATTCTTTCTTCGATTTAAATAACAGTCTTTACACTTTTGTAATGGGGAAGACTTTTTCTCATAACACGCAACTGATTTATATTTACCTGATGTAACTGTTTAAGATTATCCACAGATCGTTTTTCAATTATTTGTGTGAATAATTATTAGATTGAATTGTCAAATTATTTTTATGAATGTTTGCAACGTATGGAATGATGTAGTGGATTATACAGAACCTTGAAAGCTCAATTTTGGTGGCTGGCAATCGTAAGAATTTTTTAAACCACACAATCCTTTTATGTTACAAAGGAAGTACCGAAATTATATCGAAAAATAAAATCATTATTGGTTTCCTCTCTTCTCTGGTTATTTTGAATATAGTTAATAAGGGATAATAATTAATCAAAAGTTATTATCTATATATATATATATATATATATATTTGCGTGTAACAGTAAGTGGAATATTTTGTTCCATAATTAGCCTAATCTTCCATGAAAATTGCTACAATCAAACTACAAAATAGTTTATACTTTGGTGGAGAAAAATCTCTTTCTGAGTATAAATTCCCGTTAACTAGTTTTCGGCCAAACAGAAATTCCTGATTTGTCGAACATGGTCGCTTGCCCAGGTGTGCGATAGTTTGGTAACCAAAGACTTATCCCTTTTGTTTTGTCTTCCTCCACTTACTGTGTCCATTTTCATGTGATGATATATTTCAATTTGATGTTCACATGTTCGATTGACACATCCACTTTGTACATCAGCTTTTTTTTCCTAGCTACTCATTGTCTTCCTGTCTAATAAAGTAATTACCAAAAGCATTATAGTATACTTCCTTTGAGTGTGTATATGCATGTGAGAGAGAGAATGAGATTATGATTTCACTATTTAATTGTAAGAAATTCATTTAATATATATATTTATATATTTCAGGCAATATTTTTAGTTCGTCTGTTTGTCTTTCTAGGACTTCATAGTGTTTCCATCTTATACGCTGACCATTGATTGTGTGTTGCTGTGGACAAGAATTATTGAAGTTATTTGTCTGCAGGATGCTTCGCAAAGTTCACTCACCAGAACAAATTGTATCAGTCTCCCTAAGAGTTCAGCACGAGGTTAGAACCATTTTCAATTTAATATCGTGACGAGTACGACATGTAGTAGTACATAATTCTAAATACAAGTAATGTGCATAGCAAAAGTAATCATTTGTGGTAATATAATATTCATATTGACAGCTACCTTGATTCCAGCTGTCCAAGTTTTAAGTAGTTTTGGTAATGGTTTAAAGAATGAACTTCTGCGCGTTCCCGCGTAATAAATTCAGAGTTAATGATTGTAAACCGTAAATAAAACCAGAAAATTTCATCTTTCTTACACAATTGCATTATGACGATGCTTCGAACTTGTAGGTAATGCATGACTATTTACATACGAATCATTCAACCACCAAATACCAGAGAAATGGCTAGCTTCTGTATTCCTTAAATAACTTTTAAAAAAATCACATTAGTTCTTGCGCGCATTTCTATCACTATAGGAGAAAATTACAGTTTCATATGAAAAACTAATTGAATTTTTCGTATTTCATATATATATGAATAAAGCAAAGATATGAATTGAGCAAAAACCGTATGCCGTTTCGTTCTCGTACATCGATTAGCCTATATTTTTTCGTTTATATTTAATTTGTTACTTAATCGTCGATGATTGTAATTGTTCTATACTTTTGTTTACAGGGCGTGAATGATGCACCGTTTGCAGACCTGGTTCCGGATATTGAAATACTATTCCGCTTCCTTCGGCACCTCCAGATTATCATGCATTGCTTCGACTTCCAGGATGAGAAAATACTTTCCCAGGCTATGACAAAATGCTTTTTCAGTGTGTTTAATGCATTAATATGAGGGATTACCGATAATGGACAAAGAGGTATGTTAGTTTCATTGTTCGTGGCTTTCGTAATATTTTTAGTGTTGTTCTCCAGTATTAGTACTGGTGAAAAGCAAGGAAAACTTAATTTTCATCAATTAATTTATTTTTTGTTGTTAATACTCATTCGTATATTCAGTCTTTATAAGTAATTATTATCCGCTAGATATTTCAAGGAAACTACATTCCTCATCTTTAGGCAGTGACGATTATTAAAGTTATATTATAACGCTTTTTTTTTAAGAATTTATATTTATTTTGGTATCAGCCATGCTTATAGTTAGTTGAAAGTCGTAAGGAAGCAGATGAGAATCAAAAATTCCTGGCTGGAAACAAAGTGAGTTATACGTGATATTAAGAAGACGAGGTAACGAATTGAGTTAGATTCGTAAATCGTCGCTCGCCGAGAGGCTATATAAACACAAACTTTGGCTGCTTACCCCATTCTGATCATCTCATCTGAGACTGATCCCGCCTAAAGCCTAACCGTGAACCACATTATGAAAACTGGCTCTTCCAAAGACATTGCACCTCCACCGGAAAATGTCAGAAAACTAGGTATAGAACTTATATTTATTATCAGTTTAACTTTCTGATACCACGTCACGAAAAAACATTTTTCGAATCATTCTAATAGTTGTGACTTTTCTAACGTGATTTTCATTCTTATATATACCCACTGTTAAGCCTTTTATGTTACTGTCTGTTGAATATAAGTGAATAGCTGGCGTTCAATTGTTATTCGTACTTTTCTTAATTAGTTCATAAAGTTCTATATCCATTTAGTTAGTTTTCACAACATTATATATATAGTTTTGATCAGCGAGTTGTTTAAATCAGATTTAAGTCTACTAAAGGCGAAGCTTGTATATTAGGAAATATTACAATTAGCCAAACTTCTTTCCCGATAACCAACAAACATCAATATTTTGCAGTGCTCAGATTCCCCATCGACTTTTCTTGGGACTCATAACCTATCACAACAGTACATATGACTGCATTCTAAGCGTATCTATCGTCAGATTTCTTATCCTAGACTCTTCCATTACCTTCAAAAATAATTGAGAAATTTACATTATCATCTTATTTGCCAATTGCCTTCCTCGTATTAACTGTTGATACTCTGCTTCATTACATTTCTTTGTCGTTGTTTTTTCTTAATCTTTTCCAGTTTCTTTACTTTTTAATATTATTTTTTTCTATATATGTTATTTTACATTATCTACTATTTTCATTATTTTATATTAGTATTGTTTGTATTTTTGTTAATTAATTCATAACTTTCCGTCTCCTTTGCCCTAACCGGCATAATCGTGGGACGTAAAACTTAGATTTCATTTAATTTTTTGTATACTTTTCGTTCGTTTTCGCTTCATGATATATATATTGATGTATCATTCCTTCACTTTTTCGAAGTCTTACTGACTGAATTAACCCATTTATTTTGTCTTTCTCCTCTTACTGGATCTACTTGCACGTGATGCTAGATTCCAATTTAATGTTCACCTCCTCGTTTCATACATCTACTTTCTTAATCAGCTTTTCTTTTCTTTTACATATTGTCTTCCATTCTAATGAAGTACTTAGCGAAACCGTGATAGTATACTTCTGTGTTTTTGTGTGTGTGAGAGATTATGATTTCACTATTTAATTGTAAGCAAATCCTTTAATATGTATATAGAATCTGTTTTGATGTAAAATTTATAATTCATAACTCAAGCCTATATTCATCGATATATTTCAGGCAATATTTTAAGTTCGTCTATTTCTCTTTAAAGGACCTTGGTTTGGTTTTGGTTTGTACAGCACTGACCGCTGATGACTGTGTGTTGCTGTAAAAAACACGTATCAAGTTGAGACTTCTAGAATTCTTCGCAGTTTTCACTCGTCGAAACCATGATATCAGTCTTCCTAGAGTTCAGCACGAGGTTAGAACCATTTTCAATTTAATATCGCGACGAGTACGACATGTAGTAGTACATAATTCTAAATACAAGTAATGTGTATAGCAAAAGTAATCATTTGCGGTAATATAATATTCATATTGACAACTACCTCTATTCCAACTGTCCAAGTTTTAAGCAGTTTTATTAATGGTTTAAAGAATGAACTTCTGCGCGTTGCCGCGTAATAAATTGAGAGTTAATAATTGTAAACCGTAAATAAAACCGGAAAATTACATTTTTCTTACACAATTGCATTATGACGATGCTTCTAACTTGTAGATAATGCATGACTATTTACATACGAATCATTCAACCACCAAATACCAGAGAAATGGCTAGCTTCTGTATTCCTTGAATAACTTTTAAAAAAATCACAATAGTTCTTGCGCGCATTTATATCACTATAGAAGAAAATTACAGTTTCATATGAAAAACTAATTTTTCGTATTTCATATATATATGAATAAAGCAAAGATTTGAATTGAGCAAAAACCGTATGCCGTTTCGTTCTCGTACATCGATTAGCCTATATTTTTTCGTTTATATTTAATTTGTTACTTAATCGTCGATGATTGTAATTGTTCTATACTTTTGTTTACAGGACGTGGATGATGCACCGTTTCCAGACCTGGTTCCGGATATTGAAATACTATTCCGCTTCCTTCGGCACCTCCAGATTATCATGCATTGCTTCGACTTCCAGGATGAGAAAATACTTTCCCAGGCTATGACAAAATGCTTTTTCAGTGTGTTTAATGCATTAATATGAGGGATTACCGATAATGGACAAAGAGGTATGTTAGTTTCATTGTTCGTGGCTTTCGTAATATTTTTAGTGTTGTTCTCCAGTATTAGTACTGGTGAAAAGCAAGGAAAACTTAATTTTCATCAATTAATTTATTTTTTGTTGTTAATACTCATTCGTATATTCAGTCTTTCTAAGTAATTATTATCCGCTAGATATTTCAAGGAAACTACATTCCTCATCTTTAGGCAGTGACGATTATTAAAGTTATATTATAACGTTTTTTTTTCTTTTTTTAAGAATTTATATTTATTTTGGTATCAGCCATGCTTATAGTTAGTTGAAAGTCGTAAGGAAGCAGATGAGAATCAAAAATTCCTGGCTGGAAACAAAGTGAGTTATACGTGATATTAAGAAGACGAGGTTACGAATTGAGTTAAATTCGTAAATCGTCGCTCGCCGAGAGGCTATATAAACACAAACTTTGGCTGCTTACCCCATTCTCATCATCTCATCTGAGACTGATCCCGCCTAAAGCCTAACCGTGAACCACATTATGAAAACTGGCTCTTCCAAAGACATTGCACCTCCACCGGAAAATGTCAGAAAACTAGGTATAGAACTTATATTTATTATCAGTTTAACTTTCTGATACCACGTCACAAAAAAAAAAAAAAAAAAAAAAAAAAATTTTTGGAATCATTCTAAAAGTTGTGACTTTTTTAACGTGATTCTCATTGTTATATATACCCACTGTTAAGCCTTTTATGTTGCTGTCTGTTGAATATAAGTGAATAGCTGGCGTTCAATTATTATTCGTACTTTTTCTTAATTAGTTCATAAAGTTCTATATCCATTTAGTTAGTTTTCACAACATTATATATATAGTTTTGATCAGCGAGTTGTTTAAATCAGATTTAAGTCTACTAAAGGCGAAGCTTGTATATTAGGAAATATTACAATTAGCCAAACTTCTTTCCCGATAACCAACAAACATCAATATTTTGCAGTGCTCAGATTCCCCATCGACTTTTCTTGGGACTCATAACCTATCACAACAGTACATATGACTGCATTCTAAGCGTATCTATCGTCAGATTTCTTATCCTAGACTCTTCCATTACCTTCAAAAATAATTGAGAAGATATTTACATTATCATCTTATTTGCCAATTGCCTTCCTCATATTAACTGTTGATACTCTGCTTCATTACATTTCTTTGTCGTTGTTTTTCCTTAATCTTTTCCAGTTTCTTTACTTTTTAATATTATTTTTTTCTATATGTTATTTTACATTATCTACTATTTTCATTATTTTATATTAGTATTGTTTGTATTTTTGTTAATTAATTCATAACTTTCCGTCTCCTTTACCCTAACCGGCATAATCGTGGGACGTAAAACTTAGATTTCATTTAATTTTTTGTATACTTTTCGTTCGTTTTCGCTTCATGATATATATATTGATGTATCATTCCTTCACTTTTTCGAAGTCTTACTGACTGATTTAACCAATTTATTTTGTCTTTCTCCTCTTACTGGATCTACTTGCACGTGATGCTAGATTCCAATTTAATGTTCACCTCCTCGTTTCATACATCTACTTTCTTAATCAGCTTTTCTTTTCTCTCTTCATATTGTCTTCCATTCTAATGAAGTACTTAGCGAAACCGTGATAGTATACTTCTGTGTTTTTGTGTGTGTGAGAGATTATGATTTCACTATTTAATTGTAAGCAAATCCTTTAATATGTATATAGAATCTGTTTTGATGTAAAATTTATAATTCATAACTCAAGCCTATATTCATCGATATATTTCAGGCAATATTTTAAGTTCGTCTATTTCTCTTTAAAGGACCTTGGTTTGGTTTTGGTTTGTACAGCACTGACCGCTGATGACTGTGTGTTGCTGTAAAAAACACGTATCAAGTTGAGACTTCTAGAATTCTTCGCAGTTTTCACTCGTCGAAACCATGATATCAGTCTTCCTAGAGTTCAGCACGAGGTTAGAACCATTTTCAATTTAATATCGCGACGAGTACGACATGTAGTAGTACATAATTCTAAATACAAGTAATGTGTATAGCAAAAGTAATCATTTGCGGTAATATAATATTCATATTGACAACTACCTCTATTCCAACTGTCCAAGTTTTAAGCAGTTTTATTAATGGTTTAAAGAATGAACTTCTGCGCGTTGCCGCGTAATAAATTGAGAGTTAATAATTGTAAACCGTAAATAAAACCGGAAAATTACATTTTTCTTACACAATTGCATTATGACGATGCTTCTAACTTGTAGATAATGCATGACTATTTACATACGAATCATTCAACCACCAAATACCAGAGAAATGGCTAGCTTCTGTATTCCTTGAATAACTTTTAAAAAAATCACAATAGTTCTTGCGCGCATTTATATCACTATAGAAGAAAATTACAGTTTCATATGAAAAACTAATTTTTCGTATTTCATATATATATGAATAAAGCAAAGATTTGAATTGAGCAAAAACCGTATGCCGTTTCGTTCTCGTACATCGATTAGCCTATATTTTTTCGTTTATATTTAATTTGTTACTTAATCGTCGATGATTGTAATTGTTCTATACTTTTGTTTACAGGACGTGGATGATGCACCGTTTGCAGACCTGGTTCCGGATATTGAAATACTATTCCGCTTCCTTCGGCACCTCCAGATTATCATGCATTGCTTCGACTTCCAGGATGAGAAAATACTTTCCCAGGCTATGACAAAATGCTTTTTCAGTGTGTTTAATGCAGTAATATGAGGGATTACCGATAATGGACAAAGAGGTATGTTAGTTTCATTGTTCGTGGCTTTCGTAATATTTTTAGTGTTGTTCTCCAGTATTAGTACTGGTGAAAAGCAAGGAAAACTTAATTTTCATCAATTAATTTATTTTTTGTTGTTAATACTCATTCGTATATTCAGTCTTTCTAAGTAATTATTATCCGCTAGATATTTCAAGGAAACTACATTCCTCATCTTTAGGCAGTGACGATTATTAAAGTTATATTATAACGCTTTTTTTTTTAAGAATTTATATTTATTTTGGTATCAGCCATGCTTATAGTTAGTTGAAAGTCGTAAGGAAGCAGATGAGAATCAAAAATTCCTGGCTGGAAACAAAGTGAGTTATACGTGATATTAAGAAGACGAGGTTACGAATTGAGTTAAATTCGTAAATCGTCGCTCGCCGAGAGGCTATATAAACACAAACTTTGGCTGCTTACCCCATTCTGATCATCTCATCTGAGACTGATCCCGCCTAAAGCCTAACCGTGAACCACATTATGAAAACTGGCTCTTCCAAAGACATTGCACCTCCACCGGAAAATGTCAGAAAACTAGGTATAGAACTTATATTTATTATCAGTTTAACTTTCTGATACCACGTCACGAAAAAACATTTTTCGAATCATTCTAATAGTTGTGACTTTTCTAACGTGATTTTCATTCTTATATATACCCACTGTTAAGCCTTTTATGTTACTGTCTGTTGAATATAAGTGAATAGCTGGCGTTCAATTGTTATTCGTACTTTTCTTAATTAGTTCATAAAGTTCTATATCCATTTAGTTAGTTTTCACAACATTATATATATAGTTTTGATCAGCGAGTTGTTTAAATCAGATTTAAGTCTACTAAAGGCGAAGCTTGTATATTAGGAAATATTACAATTAGCCAAACTTCTTTCCCGATAACCAACAAACATCAATATTTTGCAGTGCTCAGATTCCCCATCGACTTTTCTTGGGACTCATAACCTATCACAACAGTACATATGACTGCATTCTAAGCGTATCTATCGTCAGATTTCTTATCCTAGACTCTTCCATTACCTTCAAAAATAATTGAGAAATTTACATTATCATCTTATTTGCCAATTGCCTTCCTCGTATTAACTGTTGATACTCTGCTTCATTACATTTCTTTGTCGTTGTTTTTTCTTAATCTTTTCCAGTTTCTTTACTTTTTAATATTATTTTTTTCTATATATGTTATTTTACATTATCTACTATTTTCATTATTTTATATTAGTATTGTTTGTATTTTTGTTAATTAATTCATAACTTTCCGTCTCCTTTGCCCTAACCGGCATAATCGTGGGACGTAAAACTTAGATTTCATTTAATTTTTTGTATACTTTTCGTTCGTTTTCGCTTCATGATATATATATTGATGTATCATTCCTTCACTTTTTCGAAGTCTTACTGACTGATTTAACCAATTTATTTTGTCTTTCTCCTCTTACTGGATCTACTTGCACGTGATGCTAGATTCCAATTTAATGTTCACCTCCTCGTTTCATACATCTACTTTCTTAATCAGCTTTTCTTTTCTCTCTTCATATTGTCTTCCATTCTAATGAAGTACTTAGCGAAACCGTGATAGTATACTTCTGTGTTTTTGTGTGTGTGAGAGATTATGATTTCACTATTTAATTGTAAGCAAATCCTTTAATATGTATATAGAATCTGTTTTGATGTAAAATTTATAATTCATAACTCAAGCCTATATTCATCGATATATTTCAGGCAATATTTTAAGTTCGTCTATTTCTCTTTAAAGGACCTTGGTTTGGTTTTGGTTTGTACAGCACTGACCGCTGATGACTGTGTGCTGCTGTAAAAAACACGTATCAAGTTGAGACTTCTAGAATTCTTCGCAGTTTTCACTCGTCGAAACCATGATATCAGTCTTCCTAGAGTTCAGCACGAGGTTAGAACCATTTTCAATTTAATATCGTGACGAGTACGACATGTAGTAGTACATAATTCTAAATACAAGTAATGTGTATAGCAAAAGTAATCATTTGCGGTAATATAATATTCATATTGACAACTACCTCTATTCCAACTGTCCAAGTTTTAAGCAGTTTTATTAATGGTTTAAAGAATGAACTTCTGCGCGTTGCCGCGTAATAAATTAAGAGTTAATAATTGTAAACCGTAAATAAAACCGGAAAATTACATTTTTCTTACACAATTGCATTATGACGATGCTTCTAACTTGTAGATAATGCATGACTATTTACATACGAATCATTCAACCACCAAATACCAGAGAAATGGCTAGCTTCTGTATTCCTTGAATAACTTTTAAAAAAATCACAATAGTTCTTGCGCGCATTTATATCACTATAGAAGAAAATTACAGTTTCATATGAAAAACTAATTTTTCGTATTTCATATATATATGAATAAAGCAAAGATTTGAATTGAGCAAAAACCGTATGCCGTTTCGTTCTCGTACATCGATTAGCCTATATTTTTTCGTTTATATTTAATTTGTTACTTAATCGTCGATGATTGTAATTGTTCTATACTTTTGTTTACAGGACGTGGATGATGCACCGTTTGCAGATCTGGTTCCAGATATTGAAATATTATTCCGCTTCCTTCGGCACCTCCAGATTATCATGCATTGCTTCGACTTCCAGGATGAGAAAATACTTTCCCAGGCTATGACAAAATGCTTTTTCAGTGTGTTTAATGCATTAATATGAGGGATTACCGATAATGGACAAAGAGGTATGTTAGTTTCATTGTTCGTGGCTTTCGTAATATTTTTAGTGTTGTTCTCCAGTATTAGTACTGGTGAAAAGCAAGGAAAACTTAATTTTCATCAATTAATTTATTTTTTGTTGTTAATACTCATTCGTATATTCAGTCTTTCTAAGTAATTATTATCCGCTAGATATTTCAAGGAAACTACATTCCTCATCTTTAGGCAGTGACGATTATTAAAGTTATATTATAACGTTTTTTTTTTTTTTTTTTTTAAGAATTTATATTTATTTTGGTATCAGCCATGCTTATAGTTAGTTGAAAGTCGTAAGGAAGCAGATGAGAATCAAAAATTCCTGGCTGGAAACAAAGTGAGTTATACGTGATATTAAGAAGACGAGGTTACGAATTGAGTTAAATTCGTAAATCGTCGCTCGCCGAGAGGCTATATAAACACAAACTTTGGCTGCTTACCCCATTCTGATCATCTCATCTGAGACTGATCCCGCCTAAAGCCTAACCGTGAACCACATTATGAAAACTGGCTCTTCCAAAGACATTGCACCTCCACCGGAAAATGTCAGAAAACTAGGTATAGAACTTATATTTATTATCAGTTTAACTTTCTGATACGTCACAAAAAAAAAAAAAAAAAAAAAAAAAAAAAAATTTTGGAATCATTCTAAAAGTTGTAACTTTTTTAACGTGATTCTCATTGTTATATATACCCACTGTTAAGCCTTTTATGTTGCTGTCTGTTGAATATAAGTGAATAGCTGGCGTTCAATTATTATTCGTACTTTTTCTTAATTAGTTCATAAAGTTCTATATCCATTTAGTTAGTTTTCACAACATTATATATATAGTTTTGATCAGCGAGTTGTTTAAATCAGATTTAAGTCTACTAAAGGCGAAGCTTGTATATTAGGAAATATTACAATTAGCCAAACTTCTTTCCCGATAACCAACAAACATCAATATTTTGCAGTGCTCAGATTCCCCATCGACTTTTCTTGGGACTCATAACCTATCACAACAGTACATATGACTGCATTCTAAGCGTATCTATCGTCAGATTTCTTATCCTAGACTCTTCCATTACCTTCAAAAATAATTGAGAAGATATTTACATTATCATCTTATTTGCCAATTGCCTTCCTCATATTAACTGTTGATACTCTGCTTCATTACATTTCTTTGTCGTTGTTTTTCCTTAATCTTTTCCAGTTTCTTTACTTTTTAATATTATTTTTTCTATATATGTTATTTTACATTATCTACTATTTTCATTATTTTATATTAGTATTGTTTGTATTTTTGTTAATTAATTCATAACTTTCCGTCTCCTTTGCCCTAACCGGCATAATCGTGGGACGTAAAACTTAGATTTCATTTAATTTTTTGTATACTTTTCGTTCGTTTTCGCTTCATGATATATATATTGATGTATCATTCCTTCACTTTTTCGAAGTCTTACTGACTGATTTAACCCATTTATTTTGTCTTTCTCCTCTTACTGGATCTACTTGCACGTGATGCTAGATTCCAATTTAATGTTCACCTGCTCGTTTCATACATCTACTTTCTTAATCAGCTTTTCTTTTCTCTCTTCATATTGTCTTCCATTCTAATGAAGTACTTAGCGAAACCCTGATAGTATACTTCTGTGCTTTTGTGTGTGTGAGAGATTATGATTTCACTATTTAATTGTAAGCAAATCCTTTAATATGTATATAGAATCTGTTTTGATGTAAAATTTATAATTCATAACTCAAGCCTATATTCATCGATATATTTCAGGCAATATTTTAAGTTCGTCTATTTCTCTTTAAAGGACCTTGGTTTGGTTTTGGTTTGTACAGCACTGACCGCTGATGACTGTGTGTTGCTGTAAAAAACACGTATCAAGTTGAGACTTCTAGAATTCTTCGCAGTTTTCACCCGTCGAAACCATGATATCAGTCTTCCTAGAGTTCAGCACGAGGTTAGAACCATTTTCAATTTAATATCGTGACGAGTACGACATGTAGTAGTACATAATTCTAAATACAAGTAATGTGTATAGCAAAAGTAATCATTTGCGGTAATATAATATTCATATTGACAACTACCTCTATTCCAACTGTCCAAGTTTTAAGAAGTTTAATTAATGGTTTAAAGAATGAACTTCTGCGCGTTGCCGCGTAATAAATTGAGAGTTAATAATTGTAAACCGTAAATAAAACCGGAAAATTACATTTTTCTTACACAATTGCATTATGACGATGCTTCTAACTTGTAGATAATGCATGACTATTTACATACGAATCATTCAACCACCAAATACCAGAGAAATGGCTAGCTTCTGTATTCCTTGAATAACTTTTAAAAAAATCACATTAGTTCTTGCGCGCATTTCTATCACTATAGGAGAAAATTAGTTTCATATGAAAAACTAATTGAATTTTTCGTATTTCATATATATATGAATAAAACAAAGATTTGAATTGAGCAAAAACCGTATGCCGTTTCGTTCTCGTACATCGATTAGCCTATATTTTTTCGTTTATATTTAATTTGTTACTTAATCGTCGATGATTGTAATTGTTCTATACTTTTGTTTACAGGGCGTGGATGATGCACCGTTTGCAGACCTGGTTCCAGATAGTGATATATTATTCCGCTTCCTTCGGCACCTCCAGATTATCATGCATTGCTTCGACTTCCAGGATGAGAAAATACTTTCCCAGGCTATGACAAAATGCTTTTTCAGTGTGTTTAATGCATTAATATGAGGGATTACCGATAATGGACAAAGAGGTATGTTTCATTGTTCGTTGCTTTCGTAATATTTTTAGTGTTGTTCTCCAGTATTAGTACTGGTGAAAAGCAAGGAAAACTTAATTTTCATCAATTAATTTATTTTTTGTTGTTAATACTCATTCGTATATTCAGTCTTTCTAAGTAATTATTATCCGCTAGATATTTCAAGGAAACTACATTCCTCATCTTTAGGCAGTGACGATTATTAAAGTTATATTATAACGCTTTTTTTTTAAGAATTTATATTTATTTTGGTATCAGCCATGCTTATAGTTAGTTGAAAGTCGTAAGGAAGCAGATGAGAATCAAAAATTCCTGGCTGGAAACAAAGTGAGTTATACGTGATATTAAGAAGACGAGGTTACGAATTGAGTTAAATTCGTAAATCGTCGCTCGCCGAGAGGCTATATAAACACAAACTTTGGCTGCTTACCCCATTCTCATCATCTCATCTGAGACTAATCCCGCCTAAAGCCTAACCGTGAACCACATTATGAAAACTGGCTCTTCCAAAGACATTGCACCTCCACCGGAAAATGTCAGAAAACTAGGTATAGAACTTATATTTATTATCAGTTTAACTTTCTGATACCACGTCACAAAAAAAAAAAAAAAAAATTTTGGAATCATTCTAAAAGTTGTAACTTTTTTAACGTGATTCTCATTGTTATATATACCCACTGTTAAGCCTTTTATGTTGCTGTCTGTTAAATATAAGTGAATAGCTGGCGTTCAATTATTATTCGTACTTTTTCTTAATTAGTTCATAAAGTTCTATATCCATTTAGTTAGTTTTCACAACATTATATATATAGTTTTGATCAGCGAGTTGTTTAAATCAGATTTAAGTCTACTAAAGGCGAAGCTTGTATATTAGGAAATATTATAATTAGCCAAACTTCTTTCCCGATAACCAACAAACATCAATATTTTGCAGTGCTCAGATTCCCCATCGACTTTTCTTGGGACTCAACCTATCACAACAGTACATATGACTGCATTCTAAGCGTATCTATCGTCAGATTTCTTATCCTAGACTCTTCCATTACCTTCAAAAATAATTGAGAAGATATTTACATTATCATCTTATTTGCCAATTGCCTTCCTCATATTAACTGTTGATACTCTGCTTCATTACATTTCTTTGTCGTTGTTTTTTCTTAATCTTTTCCAGTTTCTTTACTTTTTAATATTATTTTTTCTATATATGTTATTTTACATTATCTACTATTTTCATTATTTTATATTAGTATTGTTTGTATTTTTGTTAATTAATTCATAACTTTCCGTCTCCTTTACCCTAACCGGCATAATCGTGGGACGTAAAACTTAGATTTCATTTAATTTTTTGTATACTTTTCGTTCGTTTTCGCTTCATGATATATATATTGATGTATCATTCCTTCACTTTTTCGAAGTCTTACTGACTGATTTAACCCATTTATTTTGTCTTTCTCCTCTTACTGGATCTACTTGCACGTGATGCTAGATTCCAATTTAATGTTCACCTGCTCGTTTCATACATCTACTTTCTTAATCAGCTTTTCTTTTCTCTCTTCATATTGTCTTCCATTCTAATGAAGTACTTAGCGAAACCGTGATAGTATACTTCTGTGTTTTTGTGTGTGTGAGAGATTATGATTTCACTATTTAATTGTAAGCAAATCCTTTAATATGTATATAGAATCTGTTTTGATGTAAAATTTATAATTCATAACTCAAGCCTATATTCATCGATATATTTCAGGCAATATTTTAAGTTCGTCTATTTCTCTTTAAAGGACCTTGGTTTGGTTTTGGTTTGTACAGCACTGACCGCTGATGACTGTGTGTTGCTGTAAAAAACACGTATCAAGTTGAGACTTCTAGAATTCTTCGCAGTTTTCACTCGTCGAAACCATGATATCAGTCTTCCTAGAGTTCAGCACGAGGTTAGAACCATTTTCAATTTAATATCGTGACGAGTACGACATGTAGTAGTACATAATTCTAAATACAAGTAATGTGTATAGCAAAAGTAATCATTTGCGGTAATATAATATTCATATTGACAACTACCTCTATTCCAACTGTCCAAGTTTTAAGCAGTTTTATTAATGGTTTAAAGAATGAATTTCTGCGCGTTGCCGCGTAATAAATTGAGAGTTAATAATTGTAAACCGTAAATAAAACCGGAAAATTACATTTTTCTTACACAATTGCATTATGACGATGCTTCTAACTTGTAGATAATGCATGACTATTTACATACGAATCATTCAACCACCAAATACCAGAGAAATGGCTAGCTTCTGTATTCCTTGAATAACTTTTAAAAAAATCACATTAGTTCTTGCGAGCATTTCTATCACTATAGGAGAAAATTACAGTTTCATATGAAAAACTAATTGAATTTTTCGTATTTCATATATATATGAATAAAGCAAAGATTTGAATTGAGCAAAAACCGTATGCCGTTTCGTTCTCGTACATCGATTAGCCTATATTTTTTCGTTTATATTTAATTTGTTACTTAATCGTCGATGATTGTAATTGTTCTATACTTTTGTTTACAGGACGTGGATGATGCACCGTTTGCAGATCTGGTTCCAGATATTGAAATATTATTCCGCTTCCTTCGGCACCTCCAGATTATCATGCATTGCTTCGACTTCCAGGATGAGAAAATACTTTCCCAGGCTATGACAAAATGCTTTTTCAGTGTGTTTAATGCATTAATATGAGGGATTACCGATAATGGACAAAGAGGTATGTTAGTTTCATTGTTCGTTGCTTTCGTAATATTTTTAGTGTTGTTCTCCAGTATTAGTACTGGTGAAAAGTAAGGAAAACTTAATTTTCATCAATTAATTTATTTTTTGTTGTTAATACTCATTCGTATATTCAGTCTTTCTAAGTAATTATTATCCGCTAGATATTTCAAGGAAACTACATTCCTCATCTTTAGGCAGTGACGATTATTAAAGTTATATTATAACGCTTTTTTTTTTTTTTTTTTTTTAAGAATTTATATTGATTTTGGTATGAGCCATGCTTATAGTTAGTTGAAAGTCGTAAGGAAGCAGATGAGAATCAAAAATTCCTGGCTGGAAACAAAGTGAGTTATACGTGATATTAAGAAGACGAGGTTACGAATTGAGTTAAATTCGTAAATCGTCGCTCGCCGAGAGGCTATATAAACACAAACTTTGGCTGCTTACCCCATTCTCATCATCTCATCTGAGACTGATCCCGCCTAAAGCCTAACCGTGAACCACATTATGAAAACTGGCTCTTCCAAAGACATTGCACCTCCACCGGAAAATGTCAGAAAACTAGGTATAGAACTTATATTTATTATCAGTTTAACTTTCTGATACCACGTCACAAAAAAAAAAAAAAAAAAAAAAAAAAAAAAAAAAAAAAAATTGGAATCATTCTAAAAGTTGTAACTTTTTTAACGTGATTCTCATTGTTATATGTACCCACTGTTAAGCCTTTTATGTTGCTGTCTGTTAAATATAAGTGAATAGCTGGTGTTCAATTATTATTCGTACTTTTTCTTAATTAGTTCATAAAGTTCTATATCCATTTAGTTAGTTTTCACAACATTATATATATAGTTTTGATCAGCGAGTTGTTTAAATCAGATTTAAGTCTACTAAAGGCGAAGCTTGTATATTAGGAAATATTACAATTAGCCAAACTTCTTTCCCGATAACCAACAAACATCAATATTTTGCAGTGCTCAGATTCCCCATCGACTTTTCTTGGGACTCATAACCTATCACAACAGTACATATGACTGCATTCTAAGCGTATCTATCGTCAGATTTCTTATCCTAGACTCTTCCATTACCTTCAAAAATAATTGAGAAGATATTTACATTATCATCTTATTTGCCAATTGCCTTCCTCATATTAACTGTTGATACTCTGCTTCATTACATTTCTTTGTCGTTGTTTTTTCTTAATCTTTTCCAGTTTCTTTACTTTTTAATATTATTTTTTCTATATATGTTATTTTACATTATCTACTATTTTCATTATTTTATATTAGTATTGTTTGTATTTTTGTTAATTAATTCATAACTTTCCGTCTCCTTTACCCTAACCGGCATAATCGTGGGACGTAAAACTTAGATTTCATTTAATTTTTTGTATACTTTTCGTTCGTTTTCGCTTCATGATATATATATTGATGTATCATTCCTTCACTTTTTCGAAGTCTTACTGACTGATTTAACCCATTTATTTTGTCTTTCTCCTCTTACTGGATCTACTTGCACGTGATGCTAGATTCCAATTTAATGTTCACCTGCTCGTTTCATACATCTACTTTCTTAATCAGCTTTTCTTTTCTTTTACATATTGTCTTCCATTCTAATGAAGTACTTAGCGAAACCGTGATAGTATACTTCTGTGCTTTTGTGTGTGTGAGAGATTATGATTTCACTATTTAATTGTAAGCAAATCCTTTAATATGTATATAGAATCTGTTTTGATGTAAAATTTATAATTCATAACTGAAGCCTATATTCATCGATATATTTCAGGCAATATTTTAAGTTCGTCTATTTCTCTTTAAAGGACTTACTTGGTTTTGGTTTGTACAGCACTGACCGCTGATGACTGTGTGTTGCTGTAAAAAACACGTATCAAGTTGAGACTTCTAGAATTCTTCGCAGTTTTCACTCGTCGAAACCATGATATCAGTCTTCCTAGAGTTCAGCACGAGGTTAGAACCATTTTCAATTTAATATCGTGACGAGTACGACATGTAGTAGTACATAATTCTAAATACAAGTAATGTGTATAGCAAAAGTAATCATTTGCGGTAATATAATATTCATATTGACAACTACCTCTATTCCAACTGTCCAAGTTTTAAGCAGTTTTATTAATGGTTTAAAGAATGAATTTCTGCGCGTTGCCGCGTAATAAATTGAGAGTTAATAATTGTAAACCGTAAATAAAACCGGAAAATTACATTTTTCTTACACAATTGCATTATGACGATGCTTCTAACTTGTAGATAATGCATGACTATTTACATACGAATCATTCAACCACCAAATACCAGAGAAATGGCTAGCTTCTGTATTCCTTGAATAACTTTTAAAAAAATCACATTAGTTCTTGCGCGCATTTCTATCACTATAGGAGAAAATTACAGTTTCATATGAAAAACTAATTGAATTTTTCGTATTTCATATATATATATGAATAAAGCAAAGATTTGAATTGAGCAAAAACCGTATGCCGTTTCGTTCTCGTACATCGATTAGCCTATATTTTTTCGTTTATATTTAATTTGTTACTTAATCGTCGATGATTGTAATTGTTCTATACTTTTGTTTACAGGACGTGGATGATGCACCGTTTGCAGACCTGGTTCCAGATATTGATATATTATTCCGCTTCCTTCGGCACCTCCAGATTATCATGCATTGCTTCGACTTCCAGGATGAGAAAATACTTTCCCAGGCTATGACAAAATGCTTTTTCAGTGTGTTTAATGCATTAATATGAGGGATTACCGATAATGGACAAAGAGGTATGTTAGTTTCATTGTTCGTTGCTTTCGTAATATTTTTAGTGTTGTTCTCCAGTATTAGTACTGGTGAAAAGCAAGGAAAACTTAATTTTCATCAATTAATTTATTTTTTGTTGTTAATACTCATTCGTATATTCAGTCTTTCTAAGTAATTATTATCCGCTAGATATTTCAAGGAAACTACATTCCTCATCTTTAGGCAGTGACGATTATTAAAGTTATATTATAACGCTTTTTTTTTTTTTTTTTTAAGAATTTATATTGATTTTGGTATGAGCCATGCTTATAGTTAGTTGAAAGTCGTAAGGAAGCAGATGAGAATCAAAAATTCGTGGCTGGAAACAAAGTGAGTTATACGTGATATTAAGAAGACGAGGTTACGAATTGAGTTAAATTCGTAAATCGTCGCTCGCCGAGATGCTATATAAACACAAACTTTGGCTGCTTACCCCATTCTGATCATCTCATCTGAGACTGATCCCGCCTAAAGCCTAACCGTGAACCACATTATGAAAACTGGCTCTTCCAAAGACATTGCACCTCCACCGGAAAATGTCAGAAAACTAGGTATAGAACTTATATTTATTATCAGTTTAACTTTCTGATACCACGTCACAAAAAAAAAAAAAAAAAAAAATTGGAATCATTCTAAAAGTTGTAACTTTTTTAACGTGATTCTCATTGTTATATGTACCCACTGTTAAGCCTTTTATGTTGCTGTCTGTTAAATATAAGTGAATAGCTGGTGTTCAATTATTATTCGTACTTTTTCTTAATTAGTTCATAAAGTTCTATATCCATTTAGTTAGTTTTCACAACATTATATATATAGTTTTGATCAGCGAGTTGTTTAAATCAGATTTAAGTCTACTAAAGGCGAAGCTTGTATATTAGGAAATATTACAATTAGCCAAACTTCTTTCCCGATAACCAACAAACATCAATATTTTGCAGTGCTCAGATTCCCCATCGACTTTTCTTGGGACTCATAACCTATCACAACAGTACATATGACTGCATTCTAAGCGTATCTATCGTCAGATTTCTTATCCTAGACTCTTCCATTACCTTCAAAAATAATTGAGAAGATATTTACATTATCATCTTATTTGCCAATTGCCTTCCTCATATTAACTGTTGATACTCTGCTTCATTACATTTCTTTGTCGTTGTTTTTTCTTAATCTTTTCCAGTTTCTTTACTTTTTAATATTATTTTTTCTATATATGTTATTTTACATTATCTACTATTTTCATTATTTTATATTAGTATTGTTTGTATTTTTGTTAATTAATTCATAACTTTCCGTCTCCTTTACCCTAACCGGCATAATCGTGGGACGTAAAACTTAGATTTCATTTAATTTTTTGTATACTTTTCGTTCGTTTTCGCTTCATGATATATATATTGATGTATCATTCCTTCACTTTTTCGAAGTCTTACTGACTGATTTAACCCATTTATTTTGTCTTTCTCCTCTTACTGGATCTACTTGCACGTGATGCTAGATTCCAATTTAATGTTCACCTGCTCGTTTCATACATCTACTTTCTTAATCAGCTTTTCTTTTCTTTTACATATTGTCTTCCATTCTAATGAAGTACTTAGCGAAACCGTGATAGTATACTTCTGTGCTTTTGTGTGTGTGAGAGATTATGATTTCACTATTTAATTGTAAGCAAATCCTTTAATATGTATATAGGATCTGTTTTGATGTAAAATTTATAATTCATAACTCAAGCCTATATTCATCGATATATTTCAGGCAATATTTTAAGTTCGTCTATTTCTCTTTAAAGGACCTTGGTTTGGTTTTGGTTTGTACAGCACTGACCGCTGATGACTGTGTGTTGCTGTAAAAAACACGTATCAAGTTGAGACTTCTAGAATTCTTCGCAGTTTTCACTCGTCGAAACCATGATATCAGTCTTCCTAGAGTTCAGCACGAGGTTAGAACCATTTTCAATTTAATATCGCGACGAGTACGACATGTAGTAGTACATAATTCTAAATACAAGTAATGTGTATAGCAAAAGTAATCATTTGCGGTAATATAATATTCATATTGACAACTACCTCTATTCCAACTGTCCAAGTTTTAAGCAGTTTTATTAATGGTTTAAAGAATGAATTTCTGCGCGTTGCCGCGTAATAAATTGAGAGTTAATAATTGTAAACCGTAAATAAAACCGGAAAATTACATTTTTCTTACACAATTGCATTATGACGATGCTTCTAACTTGTAGATAATGCATGACTATTTACATACGAATCATTCAACCACCAAATACCAGAGAAATGGCTAGCTTCTGTATTCCTTGAATAACTTTTAAAAAAATCACATTAGTTCTTGCGCGCATTTCTATCACTATAGGAGAAAATTACAGTTTCATATGAAAAACTAATTGAATTTTTCGTATTTCATATATATATGAATAAAGCAAAGATTTGAATTGAGCAAAAACCGTATGCCGTTTCGTTCTCGTACATCGATTAGCCTATATTTTTTCGTTTATATTTAATTTGTTACTTAATCGTCGATGATTGTAATTGTTCTATACTTTTGTTTACAGGACGTGGATGATGCACCGTTTGCAGACCTGGTTCCAGATATTGATATATTATTCCGCTTCCTTCGGCACCTCCAGATTATCATGCATTGCTTCGACTTCCAGGATGAGAAAATACTTTCCCAGGCTATGACAAAATGCTTTTTCAGTGTGTTTAATGCATTAATATGAGGGATTACCGATAATGGACAAAGAGGTATGTTAGTTTCATTGTTCGTTGCTTTCGTAATATTTTTAGTGTTGTTCTCCAGTATTAGTACTGGTGAAAAGCAAGGAAAACTTAATTTTCATCAATTAATTTATTTTTTGTTGTTAATACTCATTCGTATATTCAGTCTTTCTAAGTAATTATTATCCGCTAGATATTTCAAGGAAACTACATTCCTCATCTTTAGGCAGTGACGATTATTAAAGTTATATTATAACGCTTTTTTTTTAAGAATTTATATTTATTTTGGTATGAGCCATGCTTATAGTTAGTTGAAAGTCGTAAGGAAGCAGATGAGAATCAAAAATTCGTGGCTGGAAACAAAGTGAGTTATACGTGATATTAAGAAGACGAGGTTACGAATTGAGTTAAATTCGTAAATCGTCGCTCGCCGAGAGGCTATATAAACACAAACTTTGGCTGCTTACCCCATTCTCATCATCTCATCTGAGACTGATCCCGCCTAAAGCCTAACCGTGAACCACATTATGAAAACTGGCTCTTCCAAAGACATTGCACCTCCACCGGAAAATGTCAGAAAACTAGGTATAGAACTTATATTTATTATCAGTTTAACTTTCTGATACCACGTCACAAAAAAAAAAAAAAAAAAAAAAAAAAATTGGAATCATTCTAAAAGTTGTAACTTTTTTAACGTGATTCTCATTGTTATATATACCCACTGTTAAGCCTTTTATGTTGCTGTCTGTTGAATATAAGTGAATAGCTGGCGTTCAATTATTATTCGTACTTTTTCTTAATTAGTTCATAAAGTTCTATATCCATTTAGTTAGTTTTCACAACATTATATATATAGTTTTGATCAGCGAGTTGTTTAAATCAGATTTAAGTCTACTAAAGGCGAAGCTTGTATATTAGGAAATATTACAATTAGCCAAACTTCTTTCCCGATAACCAACAAACATCAATATTTTGCAGTGCTCAGATTCCCCATCGACTTTTCTTGGGACTCAACCTATCACAACAGTACATATGACTGCATTCTAAGCGTATCTATCGTCAGATTTTTTATCCTAGACTCTTCCATTACCTTCAAAAATAATTGAGAAGATATTTACATTATCATCTTATTTGCCAATTGCCTTCCTCATATTAACTGTTGATACTCTGCTTCATTACATTTCTTTGTCGTTTTTCCTTAATCTTTTCCAGTTTCTTTACTTTTTAATATTATTTTTTCTATATATGTTATTTTACATTATCTACTATTTTCATTATTTTATATTAGTATTGTTTGTATTTTTGTTAATTAATTCATAACTTTCCGTCTCCTTTGCCCTAACCGGCATAATCGTGGGACGTAAAACTTAGATTTCATTTAATTTTTTGTATACTTTTCGTTCGTTTTCGCTTCATGATATATATATTGATGTATCATTCCTTCACTTTTTCGAAGTCTTACTGACTGATTTAACCCATTTATTTTGTCTTTCTCCTCTTACTGGATCTACTTGCACGTGATGCTAGATTCCAATTTAATGTTCACCTGCTCGTTTCATACATCTACTTTCTTAATCAGCTTTTCTTTTCTTTTACATATTGTCTTCCATTCTAATGAAGTACTTAGCGAAACCGTGATAGTATACTTCTGTGCTTTTGTGTGTGTGAGAGATTATGATTTCACTATTTAATTGTAAGCAAATCCTTTAATATGTATATAGAATCTGTTTTGATGTAAAATTTATAATTCATAACTCAAGCCTATATTCATCGATATATTTCAGGCAATATTTTAAGTTCGTCTATTTCTCTTTAAAGGACCTTGGTTTGGTTTTGGTTTGTACAGCACTGACCGCTGATGACTGTGTGTTGCTGTAAAAAACACGTATCAAGTTGAGACTTCTAGAATTCTTCGCAGTTTTCACCCGTCGAAACCATGATATCAGTCTTCCTAGAGTTCAGCACGAGGTTAGAACCATTTTCAATTTAATATCGTGACGAGTACGACATGTAGTAGTACATAATTCTAAATACAAGTAATGTGTATAGCAAAAGTAATCATTTGCGGTAATATAATATTCATATTGACAACTACCTCTATTCCAACTGTCCAAGTTTTAAGCAGTTTTATTAATGGTTTAAAGAATGAATTTCTGCGCGTTGCCGCGTAATAAATTGAGAGTTAATAATTGTAAACCGTAAATAAAACCGGAAAATTACATTTTTCTTACACAATTGCATTATGACGATGCTTCTAACTTGTAGATAATGCATGACTATTTACATACGAATCATTCAACCACCAAATACCAGAGAAATGGCTAGCTTCTGTATTCCTTGAATAACTTTTAAAAAAATCACATTAGTTCTTGCGCGCATTTCTATCACTATAGGAGAAAATTACAGTTTCATATGAAAAACTAATTGAATTTTTCGTATTTCATATATATATATGAATAAAGCAAAGATTTGAATTGAGCAAAAACCGTATGCCGTTTCGTTCTCGTACATCGATTAGCCTATATTTTTTCGTTTATATTTAATTTGTTACTTAATCGTCGATGATTGTAATTGTTCTATACTTTTGTTTACAGGACGTGGATGATGCACCGTTTGCAGACCTGGTTCCAGATATTGATATATTATTCCGCTTCCTTCGGCACCTCCAGATTATCATGCATTGCTTCGACTTCCAGGATGAGAAAATACTTTCCCAGGCTATGACAAAATGCTTTTTCAGTGTGTTTAATGCATTAATATGAGGGATTACCGATAATGGACAAAGAGGTATGTTAGTTTCATTGTTCGTTGCTTTCGTAATATTTTTAGTGTTGTTCTCCAGTATTAGTACTGGTGAAAAGCAAGGAAAACTTAATTTTCATCAATTAATTTATTTTTTGTTGTTAATACTCATTCGTATATTCAGTCTTTCTAAGTAATTATTATCCGCTAGATATTTCAAGGAAACTACATTCCTCATCTTTAGGCAGTGACGATTATTAAAGTTATATTATAACGCTTTTTTTTTTTTTTTTTAAGAATTTATATTGATTTTGGTATGAGCCATGCTTATAGTTAGTTGAAAGTCGTAAGGAAGCAGATGAGAATCAAAAATTCGTGGCTGGAAACAAAGTGAGTTATACGTGATATTAAGAAGACGAGGTTACGAATTGAGTTAAATTCGTAAATCGTCGCTCGCCGAGATGCTATATAAACACAAACTTTGGCTGCTTACCCCATTCTGATCATCTCATCTGAGACTGATCCCGCCTAAAGCCTAACCGTGAACCACATTATGAAAACTGGCTCTTCCAAAGACATTGCACCTCCACCGGAAAATGTCAGAAAACTAGGTATAGAACTTATATTTATTATCAGTTTAACTTTCTGATACCACGTCACAAAAAAAAAAAAAAAAAAAAAATTGGAATCATTCTAAAAGTTGTAACTTTTTTAACGTGATTCTCATTGTTATATGTACCCACTGTTAAGCCTTTTATGTTGCTGTCTGTTAAATATAAGTGAATAGCTGGTGTTCAATTATTATTCGTACTTTTTCTTAATTAGTTCATAAAGTTCTATATCCATTTAGTTAGTTTTCACAACATTATATATATAGTTTTGATCAGCGAGTTGTTTAAATCAGATTTAAGTCTACTAAAGGCGAAGCTTGTATATTAGGAAATATTACAATTAGCCAAACTTCTTTCCCGATAACCAACAAACATCAATATTTTGCAGTGCTCAGATTCCCCATCGACTTTTCTTGGGACTCATAACCTATCACAACAGTACATATGACTGCATTCTAAGCGTATCTATCGTCAGATTTCTTATCCTAGACTCTTCCATTACCTTCAAAAATAATTGAGAAGATATTTACATTATCATCTTATTTGCCAATTGCCTTCCTCATATTAACTGTTGATACTCTGCTTCATTACATTTCTTTGTCGTTGTTTTTTCTTAATCTTTTCCAGTTTCTTTACTTTTTAATATTATTTTTTCTATATATGTTATTTTACATTATCTACTATTTTCATTATTTTATATTAGTATTGTTTGTATTTTTGTTAATTAATTCATAACTTTCCGTCTCCTTTACCCTAACCGGCATAATCGTGGGACGTAAAACTTAGATTTCATTTAATTTTTTGTATACTTTTCGTTCGTTTTCGCTTCATGATATATATATTGATGTATCATTCCTTCACTTTTTCGAAGTCTTACTGACTGATTTAACCCATTTATTTTGTCTTTCTCCTCTTACTGGATCTACTTGCACGTGATGCTAGATTCCAATTTAATGTTCACCTGCTCGTTTCATACATCTACTTTCTTAATCAGCTTTTCTTTTCTTTTACATATTGTCTTCCATTCTAATGAAGTACTTAGCGAAACCGTGATAGTATACTTCTGTGCTTTTGTGTGTGTGAGAGATTATGATTTCACTATTTAATTGTAAGCAAATCCTTTAATATGTATATAGGATCTGTTTTGATGTAAAATTTATAATTCATAACTCAAGCCTATATTCATCGATATATTTCAGGCAATATTTTAAGTTCGTCTATTTCTCTTTAAAGGACCTTGGTTTGGTTTTGGTTTGTACAGCACTGACCGCTGATGACTGTGTGTTGCTGTAAAAAACACGTATCAAGTTGAGACTTCTAGAATTCTTCGCAGTTTTCACTCGTCGAAACCATGATATCAGTCTTCCTAGAGTTCAGCACGAGGTTAGAACCATTTTCAATTTAATATCGCGACGAGTACGACATGTAGTAGTACATAATTCTAAATACAAGTAATGTGTATAGCAAAAGTAATCATTTGCGGTAATATAATATTCATATTGACAACTACCTCTATTCCAACTGTCCAAGTTTTAAGCAGTTTTATTAATGGTTTAAAGAATGAATTTCTGCGCGTTGCCGCGTAATAAATTGAGAGTTAATAATTGTAAACCGTAAATAAAACCGGAAAATTACATTTTTCTTACACAATTGCATTATGACGATGCTTCTAACTTGTAGATAATGCATGACTATTTACATACGAATCATTCAACCACCAAATACCAGAGAAATGGCTAGCTTCTGTATTCCTTGAATAACTTTTAAAAAAATCACATTAGTTCTTGCGCGCATTTCTATCACTATAGGAGAAAATTACAGTTTCATATGAAAAACTAATTGAATTTTTCGTATTTCATATATATATGAATAAAGCAAAGATTTGAATTGAGCAAAAACCGTATGCCGTTTCGTTCTCGTACATCGATTAGCCTATATTTTTTCGTTTATATTTAATTTGTTACTTAATCGTCGATGATTGTAATTGTTCTATACTTTTGTTTACAGGACGTGGATGATGCACCGTTTGCAGACCTGGTTCCAGATATTGATATATTATTCCGCTTCCTTCGGCACCTCCAGATTATCATGCATTGCTTCGACTTCCAGGATGAGAAAATACTTTCCCAGGCTATGACAAAATGCTTTTTCAGTGTGTTTAATGCATTAATATGAGGGATTACCGATAATGGACAAAGAGGTATGTTAGTTTCATTGTTCGTTGCTTTCGTAATATTTTTAGTGTTGTTCTCCAGTATTAGTACTGGTGAAAAGCAAGGAAAACTTAATTTTCATCAATTAATTTATTTTTTGTTGTTAATACTCATTCGTATATTCAGTCTTTCTAAGTAATTATTATCCGCTAGATATTTCAAGGAAACTACATTCCTCATCTTTAGGCAGTGACGATTATTAAAGTTATATTATAACGCTTTTTTTTTTAAGAATTTATATTTATTTTGGTATGAGCCATGCTTATAGTTAGTTGAAAGTCGTAAGGAAGCAGATGAGAATCAAAAATTCGTGGCTGGAAACAAAGTGAGTTATACGTGATATTAAGAAGACGAGGTTACGAATTGAGTTAAATTCGTAAATCGTCGCTCGCCGAGAGGCTATATAAACACAAACTTTGGCTGCTTACCCCATTCTCATCATCTCATCTGAGACTGATCCCGCCTAAAGCCTAACCGTGAACCACATTATGAAAACTGGCTCTTCCAAAGACATTGCACCTCCACCGGAAAATGTCAGAAAACTAGGTATAGAACTTATATTTATTATCAGTTTAACTTTCTGATACCACGTCACAAAAAAAAAAAAAAAAAAAAAAAAAAAAAAAATTGGAATCATTCTAAAAGTTGTAACTTTTTTAACGTGATTCTCATTGTTATATATACCCACTGTTAAGCCTTTTATGTTGCTGTCTGTTGAATATAAGTGAATAGCTGGCGTTCAATTATTATTCGTACTTTTTCTTAATTAGTTCATAAAGTTCTATATCCATTTAGTTAGTTTTCACAACATTATATATATAGTTTTGATCAGCGAGTTGTTTAAATCAGATTTAAGTCTACTAAAGGCGAAGCTTGTATATTAGGAAATATTACAATTAGCCAAACTTCTTTCCCGATAACCAACAAACATCAATATTTTGCAGTGCTCAGATTCCCCATCGACTTTTCTTGGGACTCAACCTATCACAACAGTACATATGACTGCATTCTAAGCGTATCTATCGTCAGATTTCTTATCCTAGACTCTTCCATTACCTTCAAAAATAATTGAGAAGATATTTACATTATCATCTTATTTGCCAATTGCCTTCCTCATATTAACTGTTGATACTCTGCTTCATTACATTTCTTTGTCGTTTTTCCTTAATCTTTTCCAGTTTCTTTACTTTTTAATATTATTTTTTCTATATATGTTATTTTACATTATCTACTATTTTCATTATTTTATATTAGTATTGTTTGTATTTTTGTTAATTAATTCATAACTTTCCGTCTCCTTTGCCCTAACCGGCATAATCGTGGGACGTAAAACTTAGATTTCATTTAATTTTTTGTATACTTTTCGTTCGTTTTCGCTTCATGATATATATATTGATGTATCATTCCTTCACTTTTTCGAAGTCTTACTGACTGATTTAACCCATTTATTTTGTCTTTCTCCTCTTACTGGATCTACTTGCACGTGATGCTAGATTCCAATTTAATGTTCACCTGCTCGTTTCATACATCTACTTTCTTAATCAGCTTTTCTTTTCTTTTACATATTGTCTTCCATTCTAATGAAGTACTTAGCGAAACCGTGATAGTATACTTCTGTGCTTTTGTGTGTGTGAGAGATTATGATTTCACTATTTAATTGTAAGCAAATCCTTTAATATGTATATAGAATCTGTTTTGATGTAAAATTTATAATTCATAACTCAAGCCTATATTCATCGATATATTTCAGGCAATATTTTAAGTTCGTCTATTTCTCTTTAAAGGACCTTGGTTTGGTTTTGGTTTGTACAGCACTGACCGCTGATGACTGTGTGTTGCTGTAAAAAACACGTATCAAGTTGAGACTTCTAGAATTCTTCGCAGTTTTCACCCGTCGAAACCATGATATCAGTCTTCCTAGAGTTCAGCACGAGGTTAGAACCATTTTCAATTTAATATCGTGACGAGTACGACATGTAGTAGTACATAATTCTAAATACAAGTAATGTGTATAGCAAAAGTAATCATTTGCGGTAATATAATATTCATATTGACAACTACCTCTATTCCAACTGTCCAAGTTTTAAGCAGTTTTATTAATGGTTTAAAGAATGAATTTCTGCGCGTTGCCGCGTAATAAATTGAGAGTTAATAATTGTAAACCGTAAATAAAACCGGAAAATTACATTTTTCTTACACAATTGCATTATGACGATGCTTCTAACTTGTAGATAATGCATGACTATTTACATACGAATCATTCAACCACCAAATACCAGAGAAATGGCTAGCTTCTGTATTCCTTGAATAACTTTTAAAAAAATCACATTAGTTCTTGCGCGCATTTCTATCACTATAGGAGAAAATTACAGTTTCATATGAAAAACTAATTGAATTTTTCGTATTTCATATATATATATGAATAAAGCAAAGATTTGAATTGAGCAAAAACCGTATGCCGTTTCGTTCTCGTACATCGATTAGCCTATATTTTTTCGTTTATATTTAATTTGTTACTTAATCGTCGATGATTGTAATTGTTCTATACTTTTGTTTACAGGGCGTGGATGATGCACCGTTTGCAGACCTGGTTCCAGATATTGATATATTATTCCGCTTCCTTCGGCACCTCCAGATTATCATGCATTGCTTCGACTTCCAGGATGAGAAAATACTTTCCCAGGCTATGACAAAATGCTTTTTCAGTGTGTTTAATGCATTAATATGAGGGATTACCGATAATGGACAAAGAGGTATGTTAGTTTCATTGTTCGTTGCTTTCGTAATATTTTTAGTGTTGTTCTCCAGTATTAGTACTGGTGAAAAGCAAGGAAAACTTAATTTTCATCAATTAATTTATTTTTTGTTGTTAATACTCATTCGTATATTCAGTCTTTCTAAGTAATTATTATCCGCTAGATATTTCAAGGAAACTACATTCCTCATCTTTAGGCAGTGACTATTATTAAAGTTATATTATAACGCTTTTTTTTTAAGAATTTATATTGATTTTGGTATCAGCCATGCTTATAGTTAGTTAAAAGTCGTAAGGAAGCAGATGAGAATCAAAAATTCCTGGCTGGAAACAAAGTGAGTTATACGTGATATTAAGAAGACGAGGTTACGAATTGAGTTAAATTCGTAAATCGTCGCTCGCCGAGAGGCTATATAAACACAAACTTTGGCTGCTTACCCCATTCTGATCATCTCATCTGAGACTGATCCCGCCTAAAGCCTAACCGTGAACCACATTATGAAAACTGGCTCTTCCAAAGACATTGCACCTCCACCGGAAAATGTCAGAAAACTAGGTATAGAACTTATATTTATTATCAGTTTAACTTTCTGATACCACGTCACAAAAAAAAAAAAAAAAAAAAAAAAAAAAAAAATTGGAATCATTCTAAAAGTTGTAACTTTTTTAACGTGATTCTCATTGTTATATGTACCCATTGTTAAGCCTTTTATGTTGCTGTCTGTTAAATATAAGTGAATAGCTGGTGTTCAATTATTATTCGTACTTTTTCTTAATTAGTTCATAAAGTTCCATATCCATTTAGTTAGTTTTCACAACATTATATATATAGTTTTGATCAGCGAGTTGTTTAAATCAGATTTAAGTCTACTAAAGGCGAAGCTTGTATATTAGGAAATATTACAATTAGCCAAACTTCTTTCCCGATAACCAACAAACATCAATATTTTGCAGTGCTCAGATTCCCCATCGACTTTTCTTGGGACTCATAACCTATCACAACAGTACATATGACTGCATTCTAAGCGTATCTATCGTCAGATTTCTTATCCTAGACTCTTCCATTACCTTCAAAAATAATTGAGAAGATATTTACATTATCATCTTATTTGCCAATTGCCTTCCTCATATTAACTGTTGATACTCTGCTTCATTACATTTCTTTGTCGTTGTTTTTCCTTAATCTTTTCCAGTTTCTTTACTTTTTAATATTATTTTTTCTATATATGTTATTTTACATTATCTACTATTTTCATTATTTTATATTAGTATTGTTTGTATTTTTGTTAATTAATTCATAACTTTCCGTCTCTTTTACCCTAACCGGCATAATCGTGGGACGTAAAACTTAGATTTCATTTAATTTTTTGTATACTTTTCGTTCGTTTTCGCTTCATGATATATATATTGATGTATCATTCCTTCACTTTTTCGAAGTCTTACTGACTGATTTAACCCATTTATTTTGTCTTTCTCCTCTTACTGGATCTACTTGCACGTGATGCTAGATTCCAATTTAATGTTCACCTGCTCGTTTCATACATCTACTTTCTTAATCAGCTTTTCTTTTCTTTTACATATTGTCTTCCATTCTAATGAAGTACTTAGCGAAACCGTGATAGTATACTTCTGTGCTTTTGTGTGTGTGAGAGATTATGATTTCACTATTTAATTGTAAGCAAATCCTTTAATATGTATATAGAATCTGTTTTGATGTAAAATTTATAATTCATAACTCAAGCCTATATTCATCGATATATTTCAGGCAATATTTTAAGTTCGTCTATTTCTCTTTAAAGGACCTTGGTTTGGTTTTGGTTTGTACAGCACTGACCGCTGATGACTGTGTGTTGCTGTAAAAAACACGTATCAAGTTGAGACTTCTAGAATTCTTCGCAGTTTTCACTCGTCGAAACCATGATATCAGTCTTCCTAGAGTTCAGCACGAGGTTAGAACCATTTTCAATTTAATATCGTGACGAGTACGACATGTAGTAGTACATAATTCTAAATACAAGTAATGTGTATAGCAAAAGTAATCATTTGCGGTAATATAATATTCATATTGACAACTACCTCTATTCCAACTGTCCAAGTTTTAAGCAGTTTTATTAATGGTTTAAAGAATGAATTTCTGCGCGTTGCCGCGTAATAAATTGAGAGTTAATAATTGTAAACCGTAAATAAAACCGGAAAATTACATTTTTCTTACACAATTGCATTATGACGATGCTTCTAACTTGTAGATAATGCATGACTATTTACATACGAATCATTCAACCACCAAATACCAGAGAAATGGCTAGCTTCTGTATTCCTTGAATAACTTTTAAAAAAATCACATTAGTTCTTGCGCGCATTCCTATCACTATAGGAGAAAATTACAGTTTCATATGAAAAACTAATTGAATTTTTCGTATTTCATATATATATGAATAAAGCAAAGATTTGAATTGAGCAAAAACCGTATGCCGTTTCGTTCTCGTACATCGATTAGCCTATATTTTTTCGTTTATATTTAATTTGTTACTTAATCGTCGATGATTGTAATTGTTCTATACTTTTGTTTACAGGACGTGGATGATGCACCGTTTGCAGACCTGGTTCCAGATATTGATATATTATTCCGCTTCCTTCGGCACCTCCAGATTATCATGCATTGCTTCGACTTCCAGGATGAGAAAATACTTTCCCAGGCTATGACAAAATGCTTTTTCAGTGTGTTTAATGCATTAATATGAGGGATTACCGATAATGGACAAAGAGGTATGTTAGTTTCATTGTTCGTTGCTTTCGTAATATTTTTAGTGTTGTTCTCCAGTATTAGTACTGGTGAAAAGCAAGGAAAACTTAATTTTCATCAATTAATTTATTTTTTGTTGTTAATACTCATTCGTATATTCAGTCTTTCTAAGTAATTATTATCCGCTAGATATTTCAAGGAAACTACATTCCTCATCTTTAGGCAGTGACGATTATTAAAGTTATATTATAACGCTTTTTTTTTTAAGAATTTATATTTATTTTGGTATCAGCCATGCTTATAGTTAGTTGAAAGTCGTAAGGAAGCAGATGAGAATCAAAAATTCCTGGCTGGAAACAAAGTGAGTTATACGTGATATTAAGAAGACGAGGTTACGAATTGAGTTAAACTCGTAAATCGTCGCTCGCCGAGAGGCTATATAAACACAAACTTTGGCTGCTTACCCCATTCTGATCATCTCATCTGAGACTGATCCCGCCTAAAGCCTAACCGTGAACCACATTATGAAAACTGGCTCTTCCAAAGACATTGCACCTCCACCGGAAAATGTCAGAAAACTAGGTATAGAACTTATATTTATTATCAGTTTAACTTTCTGATACCACGTCACAAAAAAAAAAAAAAAAAAAAAAAAAAAAAAAAAAAAAAAATTGGAATCATTCTAAAAGTTGTGACTTTTTTAACGTGATTCTCATTGTTATATATACCCACTGTTAAGCCTTTTATGTTGCTGTCTGTTGAATATAAGTGAATAGCTGGCGTTCAATTATTATTCGTATTTTTCTTAATTAGTTCATAAAGTTCTATATCCATTTAGTTAGTTTTCACAACATTATATATATAGTTTTGATCAGCGAGTTGTTTAAATCAGATTTAAGTCTACTAAAGGCGAAGCTTGTATATTAGGAAATATTACAATTAGCCAAACTTCTTTCCCGATAACCAACAAACATCAATATTTTGCAGTGCTCAGATTCCCCATCGACTTTTCTTGGGACTCATAACCTATCACAACAGTACATATGACTGCATTCTAAGCGTATCTATCGTCAGATTTCTTATCCTAGACTCTTCCATTACCTTCAAAAATAATTGAGAAGATATTTACATTATCATCTTATTTGCCAATTGCCTTCCTCATATTAACTGTTGATACTCTGCTTCATTACATTTCTTTGTCGTTGTTTTTCCTTAATCTTTTCCAGTTTCTTTACTTTTTAATATTATTTTTTCTATATATGTTATTTTACATTATCTACTATTTTCATTATTTTATATTAGTATTGTTTGTATTTTTGTTAATTAATTCATAACTTTCCGTCTCCTTTGCCCTAACCGGCATAATCGTGGGACGTAAAACTTAGATTTCATTTAATTTTTTGTATACTTTTCGTTCGTTTTCGCTTCATGATATATATATTGATGTATCATTCCTTCACTTTCTCGAAGTCTTACTGACTGATTTAACCCATTTATTTTGTCTTTCTCCTCTTACTGGATCTACTTGCACGTGATGCTAGATTCCAATTTAATGTTCACCTGCTCGTTTCATACATCTACTTTCTTAATCAGCTTTTCTTTTCTTTTACATATTGTCTTCCATTCTAATGAAGTACTTAGCGAAACCGTGATAGTATACTTCTGTGCTTTTGTGTGTGTGAGAGATTATGATTTCACTATTTAATTGTAAGCAAATCCTTTAATATGTATATAGAATCTGTTTTGATGTAAAATTTATAATTCATAACTCAAGCCTATATTCATCGATATATTTCAGGCAATATTTTAAGTTCGTCTATTTCTCTTTAAAGGACCTTGGTTTGGTTTTGGTTTGTACAGCACTGACCGCTGATGACTGTGTGTTGCTGTAAAAAACACGTATCAAGTTGAGACTTCTAGAATTCTTCGCAGTTTTCACTCGTCGAAACCATGATATCAGTCTTCCTAGAGTTCAGCACGAGGTTAGAACCATTTTCAATTTAATATCGTGACGAGTACGACATGTAGTAGTACATAATTCTAAATACAAGTAATGTGTATAGCAAAAGTAATCATTTGCGGTAATATAATATTCATATTGACAACTACCTCTATTCCAACTGTCCAAGTTTTAAGCAGTTTTATTAATGGTTTAAAGAATGAATTTCTGCGCGTTGCCGCGTAATAAATTGAGAGTTAATAATTGTAAACCGTAAATAAAACCGGAAAATTACATTTTTCTTACACAATTGCATTATGACGATGCTTCTAACTTGTAGATAATGCATGACTATTTACATACGAATCATTCAACCACCAGATACCAGAGAAATGGCTAGCTTCTGTATTCCTTGAATAACTTTTAAAAAAATCACATTAGTTCTTGCGCGCATTTCTATCACTATAGGAGAAAATTACAGTTTCATATGAAAAACTAATTGAATTTTTCGTATTTCATATATATATATATGAATAAAGCAAAGATTTGAATTGAGCAAAAACCGTATGCCGTTTCGTTCTCGTACATCGATTAGCCTATATTTTTTCGTTTATATTTAATTTGTTACTTAATCGTCGATGATTGTAATTGTTCTATACTTTTGTTTACAGGGCGTGGATGATGCACCGTTTGCAGACCTGGTTCCAGATATTGATATATTATTCCGCTTCCTTCGGCACCTCCAGATTATCATGCATTGCTTCGACTTCCAGGATGAGAAAATACTTTCCCAGGCTATGACAAAATGCTTTTTCAGTGTGTTTAATGCATTAATATGAGGGATTACCGATAATGGACAAAGAGGTATGTGAGTTTCATTGTTCGTTGCTTTCGTAATATTTTTAGTGTTGTTCTCCAGTATTAGTACTGGTGAAAAGCAAGGAAAACTTAATTTTCATCAATTAATTTATTTTTTGTTGTTAATACTCATTCGTATATTCAGTCTTTCTAAGTAATTATTATCCGCTAGATATTTCAAGGAAACTACATTCCTCATCTTTAGGCAGTGACGATTATTAAAGTTATATTATAACGCTTTTTTTTTAAGAATTTATATTTAATTTGGTATCAGCCATGCTTATAGTTAGTTGAAAGTCGTAAGGAAGCAGATGAGAATCAAAAATTCCTGGCTGGAAACAAAGTGAGTTATACGTGATATTAAGAAGACGAGGTTACGAATTGAGTTAAACTCGTAAATCGTCGCTCGCCGAGAGGCTATATAAACACAAACTTTGGCTGCTTACCCCATTCTGATCATCTCATCTGAGACTGATCCCGCCTAAAGCCTAACCGTGAACCACATTATGAAAACTGGCTCTTCCAAAGACATTGCACCTCCACCGGAAAATGTCAGAAAACTAGGTATAGAACTTATATTTATTATCAGTTTAACTTTCTGATACCACGTCACAAAAAAAAAAAAAAAAAAAAAAAAAAAAAAAAAAAAAAAATTTGGAATCATTCTAAAAGTTGTAACTTTTTTGACGTGATTCTCATTGTTATATATACCCACTGTTAAGCCTTTTATGTTGCTGTCTGTTGAATATAAGTGAATAGCTGGCGTTCAATTATTATTCGTACTTTTTCTTAATTAGTTCATAAAGTTCTATATCCATTTAGTTAGTTTTCACAACATTATATATATAGTTTTGATCAGCGAGTTGTTTAAATCAGATTTAAGTCTACTAAAGGCGAAGCTTGTATATTAGGAAATATTACAATTAGCCAAACTTCTTTCCCGATAACCAACAAACATCAATATTTTGCAGTGCTCAGATTCCCCATCGACTTTTCTTGGGACTCATAACCTATCACAACAGTACATATGACTGCATTCTAAGCGTATCTATCGTCAGATTTCTTATCCTAGACTCTTCCATTACCTTCAAAAATAATTGAGAAGATATTTACATTATCATCTTATTTGCCAATTGCCTTCCTCATATTAACTGTTGATACTCTGCTTCATTACATTTCTTTGTCGTTGTTTTTCCTTAATCTTTTCCAGTTTCTTTACTTTTTAATATTATTTTTTCTATATATGTTATTTTACATTATCTACTATTTTCATTATTTTATATTAGTATTGTTTGTATTTTTGTTAATTAATTCATAACTTTCCGTCTCCTTTGCCCTAACCGGCATAATCGTGGGACGTAAAACTTAGATTTCATTTAATTTTTTGTATACTTTTCGTTCGTTTTCGCTTCATGATATATATATTGATGTATCATTCCTTCACTTTTTCGAAGTCTTACTGACTGATTTAACCCATTTATTTTGTCTTTCTCCTCTTACTGGATCTACTTGCACGTGATGCTAGATTCCAATTTAATGTTCACCTGCTCGTTTCATACATCTACTTTCTTAATCAGCTTTTCTTTTCTTTTACATATTGTCTTCCATTCTAATGAAGTACTTAGCGAAACCGTGATAGTATACTTCTGTGCTTTTGTGTGTGTGAGAGATTATGATTTCACTATTTAATTGTAAGCAAATCCTTTAATATGTATATAGAATCTGTTTTGATGTAAAATTTATAATTCATAACTCAAGCCTATATTCATCGATATATTTCAGGCAATATTTTAAGTTCGTCTATTTCTCTTTAAAGGACCTTGGTTTGGTTTTGGTTTGTACAGCACTGACCGCTGATGACTGTGTGTTGCTGTAAAAAACACGTATCAAGTTGAGACTTCTAGAATTCTTCGCAGTTTTCACTCGTCGAAACCATGATATCAGTCTTCCTAGAGTTCAGCACGAGGTTAGAACCATTTTCAATTTAATATCGTGACGAGTACGACATGTAGTAGTACATAATTCTAAATACAAGTAATGTGTATAGCAAAAGTAATCATTTGCGGTAATATAATATTCATATTGACAACTACCTCTATTCCAACTGTCCAAGTTTTAAGCAGTTTTATTAATGGTTTAAAGAATGAATTTCTGCGCGTTGCCGCGTAATAAATTGAGAGTTAATAATTGTAAACCGTAAATAAAACCGGAAAATTACATTTTTCTTACACAATTGCATTATGACGATGCTTCTAACTTGTAGATAATGCATGACTATTTACATACGAATCATTCAACCACCAGATACCAGAGAGATGGCTAGCTTCTGTATTCCTTGAATAACTTTTAAAAAAATCACATTAGTTCTTGCGCGCATTTCTATCACTATAGGAGAAAATTACAGTTTCATATGAAAAACTAATTGAATTTTTCGTATTTCATATATATATATGAATAAAGCAAAGATTTGAATTGAGCAAAAACCGTATGCCGTTTCGTTCTCGTACATCGATTAGCCTATATTTTTTCGTTTATATTTAATTTGTTACTTAATCGTCGATGATTGTAATTGTTCTATACTTTTGTTTACAGGGCATGGATGATGCACCGTTTGCAGACCTGGTTCCAGATATTGATATATTATTCCGCTTCCTTCGGCACCTCCAGATTATCATGCATTGCTTCGACTTCCAGGATGAGAAAATACTTTCCCAGGCTATGACAAAATGCTTTTTCAGTGTGTTTAATGCATTAATATGAGGGATTACCGATAATGGACAAAGAGGTATGTTAGTTTCATTGTTCGTTGCTTTCGTAATATTTTTAGTGTTGTTCTCCAGTATTAGTACTGGTGAAAAGCAAGGAAAACTTAATTTTCATCAATTAATTTATTTTTTGTTGTTAATACTCATTCGTATATTCAGTCTTTCTAAGTAATTATTATCCGCTAGATATTTCAAGGAAACTACATTCCTCATCTTTAGGCAGTGACGATTATTAAAGTTATATTATAACGCTTTTTTTTAAAGAATTTATATTTATTTTGGTATCAGCCATGCTTATAGTTAGTTGAAAGTCGTAAGGAAGCAGATGAGAATCAAAAATTCCTGGCTGGAAACAAAGTGAGTTATACGTGATATTAAGAAGACGAGGTTACGAATTGAGTTAAATTCGTAAATCGTCGCTCGCCGAGAGGCTATATAAACACAAACTTTGGCTGCTTACCCCATTCTCATCATCTCATCTGAGACTGATCCCGCCTAAAGCCTAACCGTGAACCACATTATGAAAACTGGCTCTTCCAAAGACATTGCACCTCCACCGAAAAATGTCAGAAAACTAGGTATAGAACTTATATTTATTATCAGTTTAACTTTCTGATACCACGTCACAAAAAAAAAAAAAAAAAAAAAAAAAAAAAAATGGAATCATTCTAAAAGTTGTAACTTTTTTAACGTGATTCTCATTGTTATATGTACCCACTGCTAAGCCTTTTATGTTGCTGTCTGTTGAATATAAGTGAATAGCTGGTGTTCAATTATTATTCGTACTTTTTCTTAATTAGTTCATAAAGTTCTATATCCATTTAGTTAGTTTTCACAACATTATATATATAGTTTTGATCAGCGAGTTGTTTAAATCAGATTTAAGTCTACTAAAGGCGAAGCTTGTATATTAGGAAATATTACAAATAACCAAACTTCTTTCCCGATAACCAACAAACATCAATATTTTGCAGTGCTCAGATTCCCCATCGACTTTTCTTGGGACTCATAACCTATCACAACAGTACATATGACTGCATTCTAAGCGTATCTATCGTCAGATTTCTTATCCTAGACTCTTCCATTACCTTAAAAAATAATTGAGAAGATATTTACATTATCATCTTATTTGCCAATTGCCTTCCTCATATTAACTGTTGATACTCTGCTTCATTACATTTCTTTGTCGTTGTTTTTCCTTAATCTTTTCCAGTTTCTTTACTTTTTAATATTATTTTTTCTATATATGTTATTTTACATTATCTACTATTTTCATTATTTTATATTAGTATTGTTTGTATTTTTGTTAATTAATTCATAACTTTCCGTCTCCTTTGCCCTAACCGGCATAATCGTGGGACGTAAAACTTAGATTTCATTTAATTTTTTGTATACTTTTCGTTCGTTTTCGCTTCATGATATATATATTGATGTATCATTCCTTCACTTTTTCGAAGTCTTACTGACTGATTTAACCCATTTATTTTGTCTTTCTCCTCTTACTGGATCTACTTGCACGTGATGCTAGATTCCAATTTAATGTTCACCTGCTCGTTTCATACATCTACTTTCTTAATCAGCTTTTCTTTTCTTTTACATATTGTCTTCCATTCTAATGAAGTACTTAGCGAAACCGTGATAGTATACTTCTGTGCTTTTGTGTGTGTGAGAGATTATGATTTCACTATTTAATTGTAAGCAAATCCTTTAATATGTATATAGAATCTGTTTTGATGTAAAATTTATAATTCATAACTCAAGCCTATATTCATCGATATATTTCAGGCAATATTTTAAGTTCGTCTATTTCTCTTTAAAGGACCTTGGTTTGGTTTTGGTTTGTACAGCACTGACCGCTGATGACTGTGTGTTGCTGTAAAAAACACGTATCAAGTTGAGACTTCTAGAATTCTTCGCAGTTTTCACTCGTCGAAACCATGATATCAGTCTTCCTAGAGTTCAGCACGAGGTTAGAACCATTTTCAATTTAATATCGTGACGAGTACGACATGTAGTAGTACATAATTCTAAATACAAGTAATGTGTATAGCAAAAGTAATCATTTGCGGTAATATAATATTCATATTGACAACTACCTCTATTCCAACTGTCCAAGTTTTAAGCAGTTTTATTAATGGTTTAAAGAATGAATTTCTGCGCGTTGCCGCGTAATAAATTGAGAGTTAATAATTGTAAACCGTAAATAAAACCGGAAAATTACATTTTTCTTACACAATTGCATTATGACGATGCTTCTAACTTGTAGATAATGCATGACTATTTACATACGAATCATTCAACCACCAGATACCAGAGAGATGGCTAGCTTCTGTATTCCTTGAATAACTTTTAAAAAAATCACATTAGTTCTTGCGCGCATTTCTATCACTATAGGAGAAAATTACAGTTTCATATGAAAAACTAATTGAATTTTTCGTATTTCATATATATATATGAATAAAGCAAAGATTTGAATTGAGCAAAAACCGTATGCCGTTTCGTTCTCGTACATCGATTAGCCTATATTTTTTCGTTTATATTTAATTTGTTACTTAATCGTCGATGATTGTAATTGTTCTATACTTTTGTTTACAGGGCATGGATGATGCACCGTTTGCAGACCTGGTTCCAGATATTGATATATTATTCCGCTTCCTTCGGCACCTCCAGATTATCATGCATTGCTTCGACTTCCAGGATGAGAAAATACTTTCCCAGGCTATGACAAAATGCTTTTTCAGTGTGTTTAATGCATTAATATGAGGGATTACCGATAATGGACAAAGAGGTATGTTAGTTTCATTGTTCGTTGCTTTCGTAATATTTTTAGTGTTGTTCTCCAGTATTAGTACTGGTGAAAAGCAAGGAAAACTTAATTTTCATCAATTAATTTATTTTTTGTTGTTAATACTCATTCGTATATTCAGTCTTTCTAAGTAATTATTATCCGCTAGATATTTCAAGGAAACTACATTCCTCATCTTTAGGCAGTGACGATTATTAAAGTTATATTATAACGCTTTTTTTTAAAGAATTTATATTTATTTTGGTATCAGCCATGCTTATAGTTAGTTGAAAGTCGTAAGGAAGCAGATGAGAATCAAAAATTCCTGGCTGGAAACAAAGTGAGTTATACGTGATATTAAGAAGACGAGGTTACGAATTGAGTTAAATTCGTAAATCGTCGCTCGCCGAGAGGCTATATAAACACAAACTTTGGCTGCTTACCCCATTCTCATCATCTCATCTGAGACTGATCCCGCCTAAAGCCTAACCGTGAACCACATTATGAAAACTGGCTCTTCCAAAGACATTGCACCTCCACCGAAAAATGTCAGAAAACTAGGTATAGAACTTATATTTATTATCAGTTTAACTTTCTGATACCACGTCACAAAAAAAAAAAAAAAAAAAAAAAAAAAAAATGGAATCATTCTAAAAGTTGTAACTTTTTTAACGTGATTCTCATTGTTATATGTACCCACTGCTAAGCCTTTTATGTTGCTGTCTGTTGAATATAAGTGAATAGCTGGTGTTCAATTATTATTCGTACTTTTTCTTAATTAGTTCATAAAGTTCTATATCCATTTAGTTAGTTTTCACAACATTATATATATAGTTTTGATCAGCGAGTTGTTTAAATCAGATTTAAGTCTACTAAAGGCGAAGCTTGTATATTAGGAAATATTACAAATAGCCAAACTTCTTTCCCGATAACCAACAAACATCAATATTTTGCAGTGCTCAGATTCCCCATCGACTTTTCTTGGGACTCATAACCTATCACAACAGTACATATGACTGCATTCTAAGCGTATCTATCGTCAGATTTCCTATCCTAGATTCTTCCATTACCTTAAAAAATAATTGAGAAGATATTTACATTATCATCTTATTTGCCAATTGCCTTCCTCGTATTAACTGTTGATACTCTGCTTCATTACATTTCTTTGTCGTTGTTTTTTCTTAATCTTTTCCAGTTTCTTTACTTTTTAATATTATTTTTTCTATATATGTTATTTTACATTATCTACTATTTTCATTATTTTATATTAGTGTTGTTTGTATTTTTGTTAATTAATTCATAACTTTCCGTCTCCTTTGCCCTAACCGGCATAATCGTGGGACGTAAAACTTAGATTTCATTTAATTTTTTGTATACTTTTCGTTCGTTTTCGCTTCATGATATATATATTGATGTATCATTCCTTCACTTTTTCGAAGTCTTACTGACTGATTTAACCCATTTATTTTGTCTTTCTCCTTTTACTGGATCTACTTGCACGTGATGCTAGATTCCAATTTAATGTTCACCTGCTCGTTTCATACATCTACTTTCTTAATCAGCTTTTCTTTTCTCTCTTCATATTGTCTTCCATTCTAATGAAGTACTTAGCGAAACCGTGATAGTATACTTCTGTGCTTTTGTGTGTGTGAGAGATTATGATTTCACTATTTAATTGTAAGCAAATCCTTTAATATGTATATAGAATCTGTTTTGATGTAAAATTTATAATTCATAACTCAAGCCTATATTCATCGATATATTTCAGGCAATATTTTAAGTTCGTCTATTTCTCTTTAAAGGACTTACTTGGTTTTGGTTTGTACAGCACTGACCGCTGATGACTGTGTGTTGCTGTGAAAAACACGTATCAAGTTGAGACTTCTAGAATTCTTCGCAGTTTTCACTCGTCGAAACCATGATATCAGTCTTCCTAGAGTTCAGCACGAGGTTAGAACCATTTTCAATTTAATATCGTGACGAGTACGACATGTAGTAGTACATAATTCTAAATACAAGTAATGTGTATAGCAAAAGTAATCATTTGCGGTAATATTATATTCATATTGACAACTACCTCTATTCCAACTGTCCAAGTTTTAAGCAGTTTTATTAATGGTTTAAAGAATGAATTTCTGCGCGTTGCCGCGTAATAAATTGAGAGTTAATAATTGTAAACCGTAAATAAAACCGGAAAATTACATTTTTCTTACACAATTGCATTATGACGATGCTTCTAACTTGTAGATAATGCATGACTATTTACATACGAATCATTCAACCACCAAATACCAGAGAAATGGCTAGCTTCTGTATTCCTTGAATAACTTTTAAAAAAGTCACATTAGTTCTTGCGCGCATTTCTATCACTATAGGAGAAAATTACAGTTTCATATGAAAAACTAATTGAATTTTTCGTATTTCATATATATATGAATAAAGCAAAGATTTGAATTGAGCAAAAACCGTATGCCGTTTCGTTCTCGTACATCGATTAGCCTATATTTTTTCGTTTATATTTAATTTGTTACTTAATCGTCGATGATTGTAATTGTTCTATACTTTTGTTTACAGGGCATGGATGATGCACCGTTTGCAGACCTGGTTCCAGATATTGATATATTATTCCGCTTCCTTCGGCACCTCCAGATTATCATGCATTGCTTCGACTTCCAGGATGAGAAAATACTTTCCCAGGCTATGACAAAATGCTTTTTCAGTGTGTTTAATGCATTAATATGAGGGATTACCGATAATGGACAAAGAGGTATGTTAGTTTCATTGTTCGTTGCTTTCGTAATATTTTTAGTGTTGTTCTCCAGTATTAGTACTGGTGAAAAGCAAGGAAAACTTAATTTTCATCAATTAATTTATTTTTTGTTGTTAATACTCATTCGTATATTCAGTCTTTCTAAGTAATTATTATCCGCTAGATATTTCAAGGAAACTACATTCCTCATCTTTAGGCAGTGACGATTATTAAAGTTATATTATAACGCTTTTTTTTTAAGAATTTATATTTAATTTGGTATCAGCCATGCTTATAGTTAGTTGAAAGTCGTAAGGAAGCAGATGAGAATCAAAAATTCCTGGCTGGAAACAAAGTGAGTTATACGTGATATTAAGAAGACGAGGTTACGAATTGAGTTAAACTCGTAAATCGTCGCTCGCCGAGAGGCTATATAAACACAAACTTTGGCTGCTTACCCCATTCTGATCATCTCATCTGAGACTGATCCCGCCTAAAGCCTAACCGTGAACCACATTATGAAAACTGGCTCTTCCAAAGACATTGCACCTCCACCGGAAAATGTCAGAAAACTAGGTATAGAACTTATATTTATTATCAGTTTAACTTTCTGATACCACGTCACAAAAAAAAAAAAAAAAAGAAAAAAAAGAAAAAAATTTGGAATCATTCTAAAAGTTGTAACCTTTTTAACGTGATTCTCGTTGTTATATATACCCACTGTTAAGCCTTTTATGTTGCTGTCTGTTGAATATAAGTGAATAGCTGGCGTTCAATTATTATTCGTACTTTTTCTTAATTAGTTCATAAAGTTCTATATCCATTTAGTTAGTTTTCACAACATTATATATATAGTTTTGATCAGCGAGTTGTTTAAATCAGATTTAAGTCTACTAAAGGCGAGGCTTGTATATTAGGAAATATTACAATTAGCCAAACTTCTTTCCCAATAACCAACAAACATCAATATTTTGCAGTGCTCAGATTCCCCACCGACTTTTCTTGGGACTCATAACCTATCACAACAGTACATATGACTGCATTCTAAGCGTATCTATCGTCAGATTTCTTATCCTAGACTCTTCCATTACCTTCAAAAATAATTGAGAAGATATTTACATTATCATCTTATTTGCCAATTGCCTTCCTCATATTAACTGTTGATACTCTGCTTCATTACATTTCTTTGTCGTTGTTTTTCCTTAATCTTTTCCAGTTTCTTTACTTTTTAATATTATTTTTTCTATATATGTTATTTTACATTATCTACTATTTTCATTATTTTATATTAGTATTGTTTGTATTTTTGTTAATTAATTCATAACTTTCCGTCTCCTTTGCCCTAACCGGCATAATCGTGGGACGTAAAACTTAGATTTCATTTAATTTTTTGTATACTTTTCGTTCGTTTTCGCTTCATGATATATATATTGATGTATCATTCCTTCACTTTTTCGAAGTCTTACTGACTGATTTAACCCATTTATTTTGTCTTTCTCCTCTTACTGGATCTACTTGCACGTGATGCTAGATTCCAATTTAATGTTCACCTGCTCGTTTCATACATCTACTTTCTTAATCAGCTTTTCTTTTCTTTTACATATTGTCTTCCATTCTAATGAAGTACTTAGCGAAACCGTGATAGTATACTTCTGTGCTTTTGTGTGTGTGAGAGATTATGATTTCACTATTTAATTGTAAGCAAATCCTTTAATATGTATATAGAATCTGTTTTGATGTAAAATTTATAATTCATAACTCAAGCCTATATTCATCGATATATTTCAGGCAATATTTTAAGTTCGTCTATTTCTCTTTAAAGGACTTACTTGGTTTTGGTTTGTACAGCACTGACCGCTGATGACTGTGTGTTGCTGTAAAAAGCACGTATCAAGTTGAGACTTCTAGAATTCTTCGCAGTTTTCACTCGTCGAAACCATGATATCAGTCTTCCTAGAGTTCAGCACGAGGTTAGAACCATTTTCAATTTAATATCGTGACGAGTACGACATGTAGTAGTACATAATCTATATATATAAAAGAGAACGTACAATTCTTTGTCCGCTCATCACGCTAATACGGCTGAACCAATTTCTTCATTTTTGGGGGGTTATTAGGATTTGGACCCTAGATGGTTTTTATCATATCACTTTAATTTTTAATTACCAGTGTCTTGAGATAATTGACCATTCAGGTGTCCACAAATCCTTTGTTAGTTCATCATAGGTAAAAATAAACGTATTTATATGCAACCCGCATGACCGTGTCTCTCGGCGGGTTAACATAAATGACAGGCGATATACAGCGGAAAATAGCTTGAATCTTCTGTTTAAAATTTTTTAATGGATTTGCTTATTTTTACAGACACTTTTACAATATGCCAGCACCGGGATGACCGCAGCGAAGCGGGGCGGGTTAACATAAATGACAGGCGATATAATGTTAAGATTTACTGCAATCTTCTATGGTTTTTATCATATCACTTGAAAGCGAAAAAGTAAAAATTATCTAAGTAACAAAGTTTATTGCGTTCCGGGGTGACCGCAGCGAAGCGGGGTGAACGCTGCTAGTCTATATATATAAAAGAGAACGTACAATTCTTTGTCCGCTCATCACGCTAATACGGCTGAACCAATTTCTTTCATTTTTGGGGGGTTATTAGGATTTGGACCCTAGATGGTTTTTATCATATCACTTTAATTTTTAATTACCAGTGTCTTGAGATAATTGACCATTCAGGTGTCCACAAATCCTTTGTTAGTTCATCATAGGTAAAAATAAACGTATTTATATGCAACCCGCATGACCGTGTCACTCGGCGGGTTAACATAAATGACAGGCGATATACAGCGGAAAATAGCTTGAATCTTCTGTTTAAAATTTTTTAAAAGATTTGCTTATTTTTACAGACACTTTTACAATATGCCAGCACCGGGATGACCGCAGCGAAGCGGGGCGGGTTAACATAAATGACAGGCGATATAATGTTAAGATTTACTGCAATCTTCTATGGTTTTTATCATATCACTTGAAAGCGAAAAAGTAAAAATTATCTAAGTAACAAAGTTTATTGCGTTCCGGGGTGACCGCAGCGAAGCGGGGTGAACGCTGCTAGTCTATATATATAAAAGAGAACGTACAATTCTTTGTCCGCTCATCACGCTAATACGGCTGAACCAATTTCTTTCATTTTTGGGGGGTTATTAGGATTTGGACCCTAGATGGTTTTTATCATATCACTTTAATTTTTAATTACCAGTGTCTTGAGATAATTGACCATTCAGGTGTCCACAAATCCTTTGTTAGTTCATCATAGGTAAAAATAAACGTATTTATATGCAACCCGCATGACCGTGTCACTCGGCGGGTTAACATAAATGACAGGCGATATACAGCGGAAAATAGCTTGAATCTTCTGTTTAAAATTTTTTAAAAGATTTGCTTATTTTTACAGACACTTTTACAATATGCCAGCACCGGGATGACCGCAGCGAAGCGGGGCGGGTTAACATAAATGACAGGCGATATAATGTTAAGATTTACTGCAATCTTCTATGGTTTTTATCATATCACTTGAAAGCGAAAAAGTAAAAATTATCTAAGTAACAAAGTTTATTGCGTTCCGGGGTGACCGCAGCGAAGCGGGGTGAACGCTGCTAGTTCTAAATACAAGTAATGTGTATAGCAAAAGTAATCATTTGCGGTAATATAATATTCATATTGACAACTACCTCTATTCCAACTGTCCAAGTTTTAAGCAGTTTTATTAATGGTTTAAAGAATGAATTTCTGCGCGTTGCCGCGTAATAAATTGAGAGTTAATAATTGTAAACCGTAAATAAAACCGGAAAATTACATTTTTCTTACACAATTGCATTATGACGATGCTTCTAACTTGTAGATAATGCATGACTATTTACATACGAATCATTCAACCACCAAATACCAGAGAAATGGCTAGCTTCTGTATTCCTTGAATAACTTTTAAAAAAATCACATTAGTTCTTGCGCGCATTTCTATCACTATAGGAGAAAATTACAGTTTCATATGAAAAACTAATTGAATTTTTCGTATTTCATATATATATATGAATAAAGCAAAGATTTGAATTGAGCAAAAACCGTATGCCGTTTCGTTCTCGTACATCGATTAGCCTATATTTTTTCGTTTATATTTAATTTGTTACTTAATCGTCGATGATTGTAATTGTTCTATACTTTTGTTTACAGGGCGTGGATGATGCACCGTTTGCAGACCTGGTTCCAGATATTGATATATTATTCCGCTTCCTTCGGCACCTCCAGATTATCATGCATTGCTTCGACTTCCAGGATGAGAAAATACTTTCCCAGGCTATGACAAAATGCTTTTTCAGTGTGTTTAATGCATTAATATGAGGGATTACCGATAATGGACAAAGAGGTATGTTAGTTTCATTGTTCGTTGCTTTCGTAATATTTTTAGTGTTGTTCTCCAGTATTAGTACTGGTGAAAAGCAAGGAAAACTTAATTTTCATCAATTAATTTATTTTTTGTTGTTAATACTCATTCGTATATTCAGTCTTTCTAAGTAATTATTATCCGCTAGATATTTCAAGGAAACTACATTCCTCATCTTTAGGCAGTGACGATTATTAAAGTTATATTATAACGCTTTTTTTTTCTTTTTTTTAAGAATTTATATTGATTTTGGTATCAGCCATGCTTATAGTTAGTTGAAAGTCCTAAGGAAGCAGATGAGAATCAAAAATTCCTGGCTGGAAACAAAGTGAGTTATACGTGATATTAAGAAGACGAGGTTACGAATTGAGTTAAATTCGTAAATCGTCGCTCGCCGAGAGGCTATATAAACACAAACTTTGGCTGCTTACCCCATTCTCATCATCTCATCTGAGACTGATCCCGCCTAAAGCCTAACCGTGAACCACATTATGAAAACTGGCTCTTCCAAAGACATTGCACCTCCACCGGAAAATGTCAGAAAACTAGGTATAGAACTTATATTTATTATCAGTTTAACTTTCTGATACCACGTCACAAAAAAAAAAAAAAAAAAAAAAAAAAAAAAAAAAAAAGTGGAATCATTCTAAAAGTTGTAACTTTTTTAACGTGATTCTCATTGTTATATGTACCCACTGTTAAGCCTTTTATGTTGCTGTCTGTTGAATATAAGTGAATAGCTGGTGTTCAATTATTATTCGTACTTTTTCTTAATTAGTTCATAAAGTTCTATATCCATTTAGTTAGTTTTCACAACATTATATATATAGTTTTAATCAGCGAGTTGTTTAAATCAGATTTAAGTCTACTAAAGGCGAAGCTTGTATATTAGGAAATATTACAATTAGCCAAACTTCTTTCCCGATAACCAACAAACATCAATATTTTGCAGTGCTCAGATTCCCCATCGACTTTTCTTGGGACTCATAACCTATCACAACAGTACATATGACTGCATTCTAAGCGTATCTATCGTCAGATTTCTTATCCTAGACTCTTCCATTACCTTCAAAAATAATTGAGAAGATATTTACATTATCATCTTATTTGCCAATTGCCTTCCTCGTATTAACTGTTGATACTCTGCTTCATTACATTTCTTTGTCGTTGTTTTTTCTTAATCTTTTCCAGTTTCTTTACTTTTTAATATTATTTTTTCTATATATGTTATTTTACATTATCTACTATTTTCATTATTTTATATTAGTATTGTTTGTATTTTTGTTAATTAATTCATAACTTTCCGTCTCCTTTGCCCTAACCGGCATAATCGTGGGACGTAAAACTTAGATTTCATTTAATTTTTTGTATACTTTTCGTTCGTTTTCGCTTCATGATATATATATTGATGTATCATTCCTTCACTTTTTCGAAGTCTTACTGACTGATTTAACCCATTTATTTTGTCTTTCTCCTCTTACTGGATCTACTTGCACGTGATGCTAGATTCCAATTTAATGTTCACCTGCTCGTTTCATACATCTACTTTCTTAATCAGCTTTTCTTTTCTTTTACATATTGTCTTCCATTCTAATGAAGTACTTAGCGAAACCGTGATAGTATACTTCTGTGTTTTTGTGTGTGAGATATTATGATTTCACTATTTAATTGTAAGCAAATTCTTTAATATGTATATAGAATCTTTAATATATATATGATGTAAAATTTATAATTCATAACTCAAGCCTACATTCATCGATATATTTCAGGCAATATTGTAAGTTCGTCTATTTCTCTTTAAAGGACTTACTTGGTTTTGGTTTGTACAGCACTGACCGCTGATGACTGTGTGTCTGTGAAGAATACTTACCGAGTTGAGACTTCTAGAATTCTTCGCAGTTTTCACTCATCGGAACTGTGATATCAGTCTTCCTAGAGTTCAGCACGAGGTTAGAGCAATATTCAATTTAACATCGTTACGAGTACGACGTGTAGTAGTGCGTAATGCTGAATACAAGTAACTTGTATAGTGAAACCGTCATTCGTGGCAACGTAATATTCAGATTGACAGCTGCATCGATTTAAGTCCAAGTTTTAAGTAGTAAGTAATGGTTTTAAGAGCAAACTTCTGCGCGTTGGTGCAAAATAGAATCAGAGAGTTAATGATTGTAAACCATAAATCAAAGCAGAAAATTTCAGTTGCCTGACACAATTGCATTGTAAGATGCTTCTAACTTATAGATAATGGATGACTGTTTACTCATGAATCATTGAACCACCAAATACCAGAGAAATGATTAGCTTCTGTATTCCTTGAATCAAATTAAATGGTTTTGAGATCACTTGTTGTTGCACGCAACTCTGTCACTAAAGGAGAAAAGTACAGTTGCATATATCTTCAGCAAACTTCCAATATAACTCTGTTGGTACAGAAACTTTTGAATATGTGATAAGTTTTATACAGATAAGTTTTTCAATAATGGTTTAATGACTGACAAGTAACAGTTTTAATGTATCGAGGAAATTTCTTTGCTAAATGATTCATTAATAATACCTGCTAACGCAGGAGTGATAAGATGGATACATTTCTTTAACAGAAACGGTTAAATTTAAACTATTCTTGTGGACCTTTTGTCTTCAATTTACGTACTATTTCCACCATCCCTTGTGGTGAAATGAATGAAAAGTGAGTTACTGATATATTTACGCGTTTGTGGTTTACTTGTGTCACTTGGGGATTGGTACACATCAAAGAGCTTTTTTCTTCAACGATACAAATTGGACGATTTAGGTATTAGGAAATTAATTTCGTGTCATTTACAGTTAAACTATTTTTTACTCATGATTCTATATTTTTGTGTTTTTTGTCTTTCCTCCTTCATAGTTTATTGTGGACCATGATTCTTCGCATTATTAGACACAAAAACTGTTAAGAAAACAAGTTAATACATTGTTTAAATAACAGGTTAACACATTATCTGCATATAATTAAATAATATCATATCTAAAATGTAATGCTTTTCTTTTTTGCATAATACCCATTTATATGTAATCAAAGAAATTAAATTATATATCTGCATATTTTCCTGATTTAGTAGGACTATAACTTCGGCTCCTTTTTCCTGGATCCTTTGTCAAGTCTGTTTCTGTTCTTGTTGAAAATCCAAGCTTGTTTACTTACATTTTAGGTTTTTGCCCATCTTCATATATTGCAATATCTTATGCTTGCTTCAATATGCACATATTCATTTGTTAATAGATTTAATACACACATCAAATTTAAACAAAATCCTGAAATGAAAGGAATAACTTTACTATGTAGCAAAAGTTGTATGCTTGTTGAATATACATTACGATACGACACTATATTAATAAAAAAATTACAACATTTAAATGCTTAACAATTATGTGTTTGTTTTGTGTACTATTGAGATTACTCCGTCTAAGCATATGGTTGTCAACTCATAAAATAGAAGATGTGCAGTTTGAAAAGAACTCTTACAAAGCATTAAATATTTTAATAGACATGATTAAATATACATACATACACAAACAAGCTTTTATATATACCTAAACAGAAAGAAAAATTACATATTATCTTCCTAATACTCGTATACAGAATAATGACAGTTTTTAATAAAAACTTGTAAAGATATGACCTTATACAGAAGAGGGCGCAAAATTTCAGTCAGATCTACTAGCCAATCCAAAAATGATGGTCGCCAGTCTCTCTCACGTACAAATTATGAAAGAGTCCCCCTCCCACACAAACAACCTTTGGTTTGACAAAGACAGAGATTACATCAGGGCGTAAAATTTCAAAACCAGACAATTATTTTCAAGAGGATCGATTTTGAATTGGACAATTCATATTCATGTTTAAAAAAATTGCGTACCTTAAGGCAGTGATGTGCCGTAAACTATAATTTTACGTCTACGCGATTGTCTACTGTAATCTATACGTAATCTACATTACACTTTTTCCCGTGTAGACTATGTAGACAACCACTATCAAATGTAAGGTAGAATTTCGTTGCTCGTTTGTTCATATTCAGTTGTTTTGCTTCGGTGCAGCGAAAGATTAAGGGAAACGACTAACATATAAAAAGTAGAGGGAATTATCTAATCTGTATGTTTACTCTGCTCTGCACATACCACTTCCTTAGATTTTCCACTTCGAGCACTGCTTTTATAATGAAACTTACACAACTAATTCTCACCTGTGGGCTTTCAGTCTTGAAGCTGCTGTATTTGCCGATTTTTTCTTGCATATTTTACAAAATGCTTTATATTTTTCATTTTCCTTCATCAAGACGAAACTAAATATTCGAAAGTTACTATTCGCTGGTCTAGGCATTTTATTTTGTACGCAATTTCGCAAGGTAACGACAAAATAAAGCTCCTTTATTGTCCACGACGCCATATTAAATTACGTGTTGTTGACATTTTCTACATAGTCTACGTTGTTTACATTGTCTACGCATAGTTGACACGTAAACGTAAACTATCGTTTTTTACGCGTAGACGCACATCTCTGCCTTAAGGTTTCACGTTTGAATTGAGGGTGGGAAAGCAGGGGCGAATCACAACGTTGTGAAAACTTCACTTTCCATGTCCATTGTAAAGACTTCACATTCTGTGCTTTCTCTCACTCAGTAACAATTATTTTCGTGCGAAACAGAAACTGCGCAGCCCTGTGTGTTTAGGCAGAAATCACTCCTACTGAACACTGGTCGCCACCTATAAATTTCTAGTCGCCAATGGCGACCGGAAATTTTGCGCCCTAATACAGAATATGTGTTATTTCGTTTCAAAAAGTAAGGGAACTTGAAAACTCTTGTGAAATTTATATACAAGTATACGTTTTTTTTTGGAAAAAATTAGAAATTTTGTGAGATAACTTGTAATATAATAACGTGTCGAGTATTGTAGTTAAGGAAATAATTATTTTCAATAAATAAATATTTATTGTTTACAGTAAATGCAGTAATTTTATATATCTATATACAAGCAAGGAAGAGGTAAAAAATGTGCTTGCCAAATAGGCTTACAGGAAGTTTTTGACAATAATCTAAACATAACTTTTAATACTTTCTTTTGTAAGTGAAAACTAATACATTCAATGGAGCAATCCTGAACATAATTCCATAACTCAGCAATGAATGGAATTTTGCTTCTGTTGTAACACTACCTTCTATTCTATGAAAACCAAAATAAATAGTGCTTAATTTTTTATAAAGTTGAAAAATATGACCGTTTCAATTTAATTTACAGTTAATATTAAAGCTTGGAAACTGAGTAGAACTTGAACTCTTTTTCTTTATTTATCACTACGTAAAGAGTCTATTTATTTTGTAGAGATAGCAATAGAATGCAATTAAATAGTATTTGTTTCATTGGATAGCAGTAAAAATATTAAACGATATACTACTACACTACCTTTTTTTATATATACTGTAACGCCAGGGAGTTAGTTCAGAAAATCTATGTATAATCAATAAAACTTTTAAAAAAAATCAATAAAACTTTAAAAAAAAATTGAAAAATCTCTAATTTATTTATTTATTACTTTTACTTTTTGCAGGTTCAACAAGTCCACTGTTACCCGATCAAGTATATTTCAACAAACACCATGGAATCATCTGGTCAGAAGACGAAACACGTATCAGTGTATGGGGGTTACAAGGCGCATGTTCAGGAATAAATTAAAAAATGCCGATTGTTTATTACATGTAACACATACACATAGGTTCGCGTTATCGTAAATCAAAAGAATTCCAGGTTTTAACATCCATGTCACTGGTTCTGAATAGCACGTTGTAGTAGTGTTCGGGAGTACATTTCCGATGTAAGAGCTCTTACACGTACACAAACACTAGTTATAAACAGTCGGCTGCTTTTCTTTACATGCGCCTCGTAGGTTCTGGTAAAGTATGGTATTATCTTTTCTCACTCTAGATCGTTTCACTTGTGTAGAAGTAGGTGGAAAATAGTTTTCCTATTCTAAATTTCTGTTATTATTATTACAGTGCAGTTCACTTATAACGAACTCGGAAATAGCGAATTATTGGATATTACGAACATTATTGAAATACCCTTCACACCGCCTATTTAAAACATGGAAGAAATTACCGTGTATTACGAACAATATTTTCCGTAAAGACCGCTTATAGCAAAAGTTTTGGATTTCATTTCATTTCATTTTCCACTCGAATGACAGCAGAAATCGCCCCAGGTGCAGATTATTTCCAGCAACGCGCGTCCACCAGAGTTTAAGGTTGACGTTAAAAATAAATCTCTGTTTTCACTGGAGCTCATTGTGTTAGACGCGGAGAGAAAGTGAGGCACATTTTTCGGTAGCTGTAAGGTAGGAACACGCCGCAAGTTGATTTTTTAAACTCATGTTTGTGCATCGCTAGATTGGAAGATGGCAGATGATGCGCTTGTAACTGAGGACCTCAGTGTTGATAATTCAATTGTGTAAAGCGTGAGAGAGGCTACGAAAAAGGTAAAGCACATTCCGATGATGAGGGAGAAATGGAAAATGTAAAACACCCCGTGGGTTCAAAAGAAGCGATCCGAAGTTTGGAGAACTTGCAACACTATCTTTTCGAACACAGCAACACGGTGCCGAACAATGCATTTCGGGCATTTGAGGAAGTGGAAGCGGTGGTGTTACGAACAGCGGCAGCAGACACGGTTCAGAGGAAAATTACAGACTTCTTCAAGTGTGCTTGAGCAGGTAGGAAGGACTGCAATATGTACGATAGGCTAGATAACCAGCCAGTTAACAAAATTATCTTCAGATGTAATACTAGACTGCTGTATATTGTTTTTCAAACGTATCTGTTTGTTATCTAATCCTTTGTTTTTTCCATAATTCGAATACATGAGTTTGTTTATAACGAAGTTCGAATATAAAGAACTCATTGTGTTGATCCCTTGAAATTCGTTATAAGTTGGCTACACTGTATTATCATTACTGTTTTTTTTTTCTTACTAAAGCAGTTTATAACAGAAACCACCTAACTTAGACAATTAATTGTAACTCGCATAGATCGAATGGAAGACTAACTCGTAATGAATTGAAAGACCTGGTATTTAGTCCTTCCTTTTCTCTCTCTCTCTCTCTCTCTTTCTTTTTCAGGTTTAATCTGGTATGAATGGAGGATCTACTCAGAAGAATAGGACATTCTGGAAGATTACTTATAATAACGATTAGAAGAATTGGACGACAATCCTGTTCCTAATTCCATATGCACAGTGTTCGAAGTGGGAAAAAGGCAGAGGCGGTATGTTTTATTACGATTTTGACAAGGGTTGTACACCGTTCATTGTAACTGTAGACAAATCAGTGTAGCATGCGACTAAACGAGTAAATATATTCTGCTAGTCTGATATTTTTGGGAAATTCATTCTCTTTAATTTGACTCGAGAAAGAAGTATTTATCGTAATTTCTTGAGAACATAATTACACGTTGGTGTGAAATTGAAGATCCCAAAGCACAACACCCTGTAATACATAAAGTCGACTAGCTCCCTTTTATTTTGAAGATAGAGCAAAGATACTGACATTGTTGGAAAGGCTAGATTATGCTCTATCATGTTTATTTCTGCGTGAATGTACAAATCTGATAGTTTCATAGTTATTTGCCATTATAGAAATATTCAGTAGCGAGTACAACTAAAATTTACTGATAACAGTCACTATATTTAAATATGGTGGCCGTACAAATAACATGTACTAAGTTTAAATTCTTAACTCTTTCATTATCTTTATTTTGACGCAAGAAGGAAGTTTCCACGGTAGTTCTGTGAGGAGATATTATTATTTAAGTAAAAGTCTGTGTCTTCGCATGGACGCCATATTGATTTCCAAGATGGCGGCCAAACAAGCACGAATTTCGAATCTTAAATTATTTCCCATGGCTTACTCTACAAGTGTGCTAAGATTCATAATTCTTTCACTAAATGCAGTTTTCCTTTGATTTTCTGGGTTAAGCCGTCCTACTACTTGCTTTTCCTTTGCACAGATAACTGTACTTCAAAAATTCCTTACAGAAACTTTTAGTAGTCTCAAGGCCTTCATTTATAAGCTATTGGCAAAAATTGCTTTGTACTCTAATTACAAATATTGTTTTGCATATTTGACAACATAACAAATTCAGTGTTTGTTCTGGGCCTTTTTATGAAAAACAAAGAAAAGGAAAACAAGAAAAGCATGATGGAATATTGTGAGTGGAAGTTTAGAAATCTAAATTGCGATCAGTCAGTACACGATACGCACTTATACATCTCTCCACTCATTGATCACTTAGGAAGATAACAATAAGAAGTAGCTACAATGTTTTTCGGATAACTTGTAGTTTGATAGTTTACATTAGCAATATACCTAGGTATAAAATTTTAAGAGAGTAATTTATATTCCTTTGTAGTGGCCTTTCGTATGAGTTGGTCTAGGGCATTGATTTACAACGTATGTCCCCTTGCCAAAAATCAAAACAATCATATTGGCTATCGGCATCATCCGAGACAAAGAAGATGTATTCTTTCAATAGTACTTCAAATGATTATACGCAACTTCAAATAATCAGTATGAATAAGAATCTTACACATATATAGACAATGAATAATTATAACCAAACTCGTATTCCTGTTGCTGCCGCAAAAAATATTCATACGTAAATATAATATTAAAATATTCTCATATCAAGGTCATTTCTCTGCTGAAATGCTTCATTTTCGTTAGTTCCTTATTCCTCTTCGTATGGCCCCATAAGAAACTGGTGGAAATTAGCATTAGTAATACTGCATACACGAAAACTGAATAATTAAGCGTTACATTATCCAGACATTCACTTTACATGTCCATTGATATTTCTCTAATATTGTGCCCTCGCACTTTACAAAGCCTACTCTGTAGTATAAATATTGTACAGTACTCTATCTGTTAACTTGAAACGATTTTTCGTTAATATAATTGCGAAATATTACTATAATTTCAGTGAATAAATATCTTCTTTACAAATACCTTACTTAAGATCAGTGGCGTATTTAGGGGGCTTCTGGGCTTAAGCCCCTCTGAAATTTTATTTACTATATTAAAGTAAATGAAATACTTGCGGAATTTTCACATTTCCAGGAATAAAGTCAGCAAAGCCCCCCCCCCCCCGAAACAATCTAAATACGCCACTGCGTAAGATAATTATAATTTCATATAAACTATTGGTTCCCAACTTTTTTTTTTTTTTTTGACTGACGACACTTTACTGAACACCCACTATATCACAAAACGCTTTGGTGTTTTTTACAAATAATAATATAAATTATAATAGTGTAAGACTTAGTGACTTTATGTAGTACTGAACATTGCTGGTGCCATTGGAGACGTAGATTGGTACACAATCTGTCTGAAAATAAATTTTTAACTAATTGTAAAATATTTCATAATTCTCATGATTTTTAAATTCTAAGATTTCGCGACATACCAGTTGGCGAGCCAGAGACAGTAGAGTTTTATGCCTGCGCCTGTATATTTTCTTCAAACATATTGTGGAATGAATGGAACATGGATTTTTATTTTAAGTTCAGCGTTCTTTTCAGCACTGAGACTATATGACACATGAACGTATAGTTTAAGAAGGGGTGCGAACCACCGTAATACGTTCAAATTTCTCTTTCACCGGGGATCGAACCTATGACCCCATGCACTAGCCAGTAGACCAGCGGAGAGAACGATTGAATGGAATAGTGGAATTCAGGTCATTGGACAAGATAAACGCAAACTTAAGCAAAGCTGAGATTGTCAATGTAACCTTGAGATTTGGTGCAAACAATGAGATTCTCAGTAATAACTGGAATCATTTAGTTTGTGCAAAGTTCAGTGGAAATGGAATATATGTATAGACCGTTCTAGATAGGTGCAACATAACTGATGCCCTTTCAATTTCCTCTCCACAATTATAATTTGTTCTATGAGTTTTGTTCTGTTAGCTCCACCGCACATTTCAATTGTTTATTGTTGCTTTATTAGGTCTATTATTATTATCATTATTGAATTAAATTTGCTATTTCTTTAAATGTTTATAGACTAGTCATGATCTTGTTTTTATTTTCAGTGCACCGGTGAAACATGTTACATCAATGTTCTTTCCTGGGCGAAAGTGCCACCTCCCAAGTCGTACGAAGATCCTGTCCCCCTTCATGGTGGCATGCAAATGAGGCATCATTCCAAGAAGTTGTTTATCGTAGTAGCAAGTCCTAAAGTCCTTGACCAGTTTGGTAAAAAAAGCCACAAATGTCCATGATCAAGACACCCTTGTACAGCTTATGTTGGATTTCATTGAATCCATGAATCAGGGTATACAGTTTAGAAGAAAATATATCATATTGAAAAATCAAGATATTGTTGGTGAATTAAAAGATGTATGGCACATTTTACAAGGCAAATCGAAAGGATCTCACAAAGAAAAGAAATCTGGACAATCTGGACTGTTAACTTCAAATCCCGCCTCTTTGCTCAATGAGCTTTCGAATATTACAGGTGACATAATAGATGCCGAAGAACTACAGTGTATAAATGATTCGATAACAAATCAATCGTCAACATCCAGTAAACTTATTGAGGAGATACCTGAAGGTAAAGAGAATATTCACTCGTATGGATCGAAAGGTGCAGTGTCAAAGAAGACAGTGAGCAAATCCCAAAAGACTGTGCTTCAGGGTGCTGGTGACGCCGATTTTGTTTCAGGCGATAACGATAGTGATAAACAATGCCCAGAACTACCACAATGGGAATTGCACAAAATTTTGTCAGAGGAAGGCAATATGTGGAAGCTGAGAATCAATTTACCAAAAGATGATAATGTGGAACAAATGCAATCTTTTGGTATTCCAGGTAGGTTAAAATCTCATGTCTTAATTGCAAAGTAACGATCCAATATTATCCTTTATGTTTGTATGTTATTAACTTTATCTATAGTATCATATAAATGAGGCGCCTGGTATCAAAAGCCGCCAAATCCATTTTTTACCGAAATTGAGTTATATATCGCTTGTTATATGTTTGATCTAAAGAAATTCCATGGAAACAGAATTTTGTTTAAAAGTTTAATATTTCATGCTAAAACACTAGTTCAAATATGGGACTTTGTACGCGTGTATATGGTGCTTCACTGCACGTTTTGCGAGATTACTCGAAACTAAGCGGAATGGATGTGGCGGATTTTAATACATGGCGCCTCATATTCGCATTTTAAATAGTAGCTTATCAAATAATATTAAGTTCCTCATGTAGTCCATGTTCAATGATGAAACTTAATACTTGGAGACTGGGTTCAAGTGAGGAATGACTTTTAATGTTCGCCTTACCGACAAATGAGTGGAGTTTCTGTTTGCTGCACAAAAGTTAGTACTAAACTTTTGTAAATCTTATCTTCAAAAAACATATTTTTCAAGATAATAGAGGTTGTCGATGTTGTTTTTCTTGCTTGTGGATAATCGTTCTCTTGATGTTTCCAAATGAAAATGTGTTGTTGGATGTGTTTTGCTGATGTTTGACGTCCAACGTAGTCCCTGAATGCAGACAGTGTATCATATTACACTTCCATCAGCTTTGATTACTTCCTGCTGAAATTGTTGTGCAAGGTTCAAATACGATGATTTATTCACCTTTGACGTGGCTAATGTTTCCCTAAACTATGAACTGTAAACTTATCAATTCTAACAGTAGATGACTAAATACTACATAAAAATGTTTAAAAGCAAAATTCTAATTTAAGTACAGAAATTCACTTTGAACTAGGATACGTAATATAAACAAATAGAAAGTGTTAGTAATAATGCGCTATAAAGAAACCTGTTGCTTCTATTATTGTGTTATGCAGCTAGGCTAACCAAATATGTTAAAATAGAATGCAATTTTCGATCAAACTCATTGGAACAAAGTTTTAGAATATAGCGGTGAAAAGAAGAGAAAAAGATTAGAACAGATTAAGGGGCAAAAAGGGATAAGGGTTTTACAAAAAAAAAAAAGTCATATAAAAGTAAATAAAAATGTAAAATAAAAATGTAAAAAAAAATAAAAATGTAAATAAATAAAATAAAATAATGATGATGATACTGATATTGTGTTTCTGTATGACGTTCACTTTCCTTAAGACTATGATTGCGTGAATGTGTCACTGATTGCTGAACGCGAACCCACCGGGCCCAGACGGGCAAGCTGTCAACACTCACTGACCCATCCACTACACCAATCATCTCCGGAAAGTAGAACTCAAATCGTCCCAAAATGTGAAGATTTCTAAGCCTCCCTCATTCTCACTCGCAGTCCAGCATCCCGATCCGCAGGTCATAGCCTGCATCCCATCAAGAGATAAGATTACAAACCACAACCCGACAGAACAAGACACTGACCCAAGAGTGAAACTGACGGTGAATGCTTCGAAAATCTAAATGTTTGTGTTTACTAACCCAGATAAAAAAAAAATTCTCGAATCAAATCTAAATCGCGCAACGGGATGGAATTTCGGAAAAAAAAACTGAATGCCAAAGTGAATTTAGCTGATCTTATTAACGAAGTGAAATTTTCTGGCAGGTCTGTGATTCCAACCCCGGTCACACTAAGTGAAATCGATTCTGTGAGTTTTCAAGACGCTATATTTACTTTCGTTACGTACTGCTTTAAACACTTCACTTTCTGAGTACCAACAATACTATTGAAGTTACTATACTACATCGTTTTTTTAAAATAATTAGCTCTGCACTGGACAATGAAAGATTTTGTTTCGACTCGCACGCTTTATTTACACTAACTTTCTGTATGATAAGAGATAACAGGAGAATACATTTAAAAAAAAAAATGTCGTAAAGGTTGGAAATTGAGGAAAATTCTAGACATAGCTGAATGGGTAAGTCCATCATTGCATTACATACTCTCTGCACATATCATGAACAATTCTACATACGTTTAGTTTAGTCAAAAACAATTTGAAAATAAAGACATTTACTACTATAACCACATGAGCCTTGTACTACACAGGTATCACTTATTACGGCTGTGTGCTACATGCTTTACTTTCTTTTCTTAGTATTCTCTCTTCAGATACCGTTGTGGAGGTGGGGTCAGCGCGGAGGATTTATACCGACAAGGTGACCTCCCTTGTATGAGCTCAGACCTAATCCACTTTGATTCCCACAACAAAAACATTTTCCTTTGAGATAACACATACACTAGATACATCTACATGAAAAGAAAGTACACTTAACCTAGTCCCTAGCCTAACTATCTAACTAACTTAAACTAAAACATATAACATCACTTTATTCAACAGATTAATAATATAGCACACACCCTGCTTCTTACCGAGGACGTATGGGACGTCGACCATTCAGCTCTACTTTTGTATGTTGTTAAAACAAAAAAAAAAAGTCTTAAACTATGTGCTTAAAAATTCGAATTTCTGGTTTCTGGTGAAAGGAATTTAAAATACATAACGAACGTGTTGTCACTGACGAGTATCTCCCATTACCAATAGTTATCCAAGCACCCTTGTTATCAATGTGAGCCGAAACTTTGTATACATTTTGTCTCATCGTATTCAAACTACAGTGAAGGTAAGCACAAACCAGAGAATGGATTAATTTTGTAATATAGCAGTACGGAAAATAATAAATAACAGAAAAAAGAATATACGAAATTACATATCCAAAACATAATTTTGGGGTGAAATGTATATACTCGAAAGTATACACATTTCATGGACTGTTGGTAACAAACATCCACACTGAAACTCCAAAAGAACAATCCTCCCCCCCCTCCATTGAACGAGTGATTTATGTTACATCGCAGAGTCTGTATATTGTACAACTTAGGGAAAACTACGCAGCGTTTAGCACATAATATAAAACATCACAACACTAAAAGAATAAGCCATGACGAAATCCGATAATATAGAAATTTTGCAGGTTAGTACGTCCGAAAACAACTACTTGGATTTTCTGCTTACACACTTATTGGTCAGTTCCCTCCATGGAAAATAGAATACTAGTTCCTCTCCTACCTGATTAGTCCGGTTTTGGTAATTTTGAAGAAATAAATTACACCACCGCTATAACTGAGCGGTTTCTCGGTGTTCAAAAAAGTATGGGAATCCTCCTTCGAATCCGGGCGACTGAGCTGCACCACCAAGATGGCTTACGTCAACCACTCACACCCTGACGTATGAATTTTGCTCTCACAACTGTAGCTTCATCGTCCATTGAGCACAGCAAAACACTCTCTGTATACACAGACTGCCCAAAGACATCAAAGGTATCAATTATTTTGTGTCGTAACCTTTAAATACTTCTGTTTTCACGTTTTTTTATGGACGGAGATTATCGTACGTCCATAACTTAACACTGCTTCCGGTAAAAGACAATGACAATGGGAAGAAGATCCCTAATTGGAGGTTCATTGTGACGTAACTATACGATGATAGGTGTATCTATCAAGATCAAAGAAGCCGAAAAATCTCAACCACACCTGTGATTGCGGAAGATCCAATCACAGATAATTTAGATTAAACAAAGGGATGCTCCAAGAAGCTACTATGGCTGACTTTACAAATATAAAATTTTAAAGAAGATTTTTGAAATAAAAATTTTGAATTCTTTCGAAGATCCCCAAAGCCAAAAATATGAAAGAAAATTGACTGGAAAGGATTAAAAACGACCAGAAATTACCTTATTTCCTAAAATAATATTATATTTTAGCTAAATATACAAATAATTGTTCAATGTAAAGATATTACTATATATTTCCCTCTAAATATACTAAAATCATTAGTTCAAGGAACTTAACGCAAATTTTGCGGTCTACTTCAAATCAAGTCATTGATTAATTATATATTAAAAATAAAATTTTAATAAATATTAAATTCATATATACACTGGTTGCCCAAAACTTCCGGGCCATGTTACATTATACGATGTATAAGGTAACAAGGGGTCCAAAAAAGGAAAAAAAATATTCTGGAAAACTTTCTAATTCAATTCAGAGGCAATATTTAATAGATTGGTTACTTTTATGACAACCCTTTCTTGCTTTTTTTTTTTTTTGTGCAAATCTTATAACCCTGTCCATAACTTATATCAAAGACTACAACAATATAAAACGACAAATGAAATATAAAACAAAAATTATTAATCAACAAATTTGGTAAACATAATAAGGAAATGCTTTATAATAGGATGTCTACTGAAAGTTTGCTTTTAACTTCCAGGCTTTCCAAATCTTTTAAGTTCTGCTCTTTTTTTTTCTGTCTTTCTTCAGGTTTAATTAGTGTCCTGAGGGCATTCATCACACGTAATTGATATTTTATTTTCTCTGAAACAAAGAAATATTGTTACTTTATCAATGAATAGGTGTATATACTATATATCAAACGAATATTATTTTCTCGCCGTTGCAAATCTCGCGACTCATTTGATCTTGTTGTAGTCAAGAAAAAAGGAATGCTTGAAATTATTCTTCAGAAAAATTTGAATATTGTCAAATTTGTCAGATCTACAGAGTTGCCATTCCGAGTGAATATGAAATTCCCTTATCTATGTCGATGCATGACCTACAATGACGTTTCATCTCAAAATAGGAACGTCATTACGTACAATTTAAGTGCTTAACGCTGCTAAGTTAACAACTTTTGTTTTCTTCCTATAGTGACAGATAAAACAGGTGCATAGTATAGTATGTGTAGCTTCTATTAACTTCTTTTCAGTTATATAAAAGAATAGTCTTCAAAATAGTTGAAGGAAGTAGCATTTTTCTTGATCTTGTTCTCCTCTATTATTATTATTATTATTATTATTATTATTATTATTATTATTATTATTATTATTATTATTATTATTATTATTATTATTATTAATTATTATTATTATTATTATTATTATTATTATTATTATTATTATTATTATTATTATTATTATTATTATTATTATTATTATTATTATTATTTATAGCATCATTCCCTTTTCTTTTTTACTATGAATACTGCCCTAAAATCCTAACCCTAGTATGGGTATCAGTAGATGGGAAAATAAGCAATCTCAAGGATATTTGTGTAGTATAATCAGTTTCTCCGTACGTGGCGGCCAATCGATAATTACCATTGACTTTTTTTAAGCCTATATAAATAAAGTTTGTTTTTCGTTTGCTACTCTCTTATTCCACCAAGATAGCACCAGTAAAATCACCAGCTTGTTATTAATCGTAATTATTATTAGAAACTCATCTCTATACTCTCTTTTGTGTCCAATTTTCAGTTTCCATTAAACATAAGAATATCCGAATAACTTACGCAAAGTGTATTTTTTCATATTTTTTATGGTTAGAGCTAGGAAAGCGCTTTCAGCTCAAAATACCACTAAACCCCTATAATCAATTGATATTTCAACACAACATGCACATTAAAATGGATTTTGTTCTGTAGATATTTTACGATTAATACTAGACGATTACCATGTACGGTCTATAAATCAGTAAGTAAATAATTAACTGTATGCTTCAGAAGCTCAAAGGTTCATCTATTGAGTCACAAAAGTTACGTACGGATCCTATGCATTGCCACTGTAATCCAGTTACGATTGTTAATATCTACTTTTTCAAGATGTAACATGATAGGGCTTTTCCATGAGAGTAACATGTTTCCATAAATTAGTTTAATTATCTAAACTGCCCTCCCCCTGGTCTAGTAGTTAGCGCGTGTGCCTTTGGGCATGCTGTCTCGGATCCGATTCCCAGTGGGAGAGGGATTTTATTATATTTTATACAAAATATTAATAATAATAATTTTGCAATCATTCACTCTCATTGATCATTTGTATCATATTTTTAGTATAATCCTGGGATGTTAAACTAAAAACATTCATTTCATTTCAATTACTTGAACTGTAATCGTGGGTGAGTTCATTATTTACAGTTGTCCGTTATGTAACTCGTGTCCAATAGTATAGTTATCTGCTGTCCTTAAATTTATTCTCTTGCATTTTTTGCAAACTTAAATGTCTTTTTTCCGGAGGTTTTTCTAAAGTAAAAGTGAATAGAATGATTAAAAAGTACTATTTCTTATTAAAGTCATATAAAGAACTATGTGCTTTCACTATGCAGGCAACTGTTTAACTCATTGTTCCTGATATGCCACGTTCATACTTTTGGAACATGTCAAAATTCATTGTTCCTATAGTTCCATAAATACCTAATTATGAAAAGAAACTAATTGAATCACGAAATGATAGTAGGTACTTGTTCTGCTTTATCAAATAAGTGTGTCACATATGTTGCACGGAAGAGTTCATGCATATGCATTTTGGTAAAAGGGGACAACATAAAAATTCTGTGATTTATTAGAAGAAACAGACATCAAAAGAGAAGATCCGGCGTCAGGCTGATGGGCTTCCAGATAGACAACTTTAAATTATTCATCACCTATGACAGTCCACCATTTTACTACTGGTTGTATTTTATGTAATGGCCAGCACTCTTTACAATTGCTCAATAGTCACTTTTCGCTGGAGAAGAATTCTTTGCATATATACAAAAGATATTTATTCCACTCCTGTTGGGACGCTTTCAAGAGGCCGGAAATTATGCGTACTTTACAAGAAGAAAGACAGTGTTTCAGAAATCCAAAGACATACTAATTCATTGGTCTGGCATTGGAATTCTTTACTGGGATGTCGATGGACGGAAGAGCATGAATCCCCGTCCTAGTTTCCATCCGTCTGTAGAATCACAGCGATGATTTGGCTGTTCGACTGGTTGACTTGATTTCACGCAGTTATACCTGTTGGTGTCTGCGTCATACGATGTTGCGATCTATCCAAACATGTTCCTGATAGATGGCAACATGCAGCATTGATTTTTACATTATTGACAACGTAACGTAGTTTTAGTTTTCCTCTGTAACAAAGTCGAGTCACAATCATGAAACCGCATGGATAACTTTCGGTGCATTGACGCACAAAACTGCTTCTTGTGTAGCATCGACACTTCTGTACGTAACTGTTTGAATCTTTCCGCAATAGGTCAGATGTATCTACGCCTCCTCTACACCGCGGAGAGGATCACAAACTTCCACCGATTTCTCGGCAGCTGGCACTCGTATGTGTTTTTACAGTTGGTTTCTCGTTGCACAACATGGTTGTCTTGCAGCGCATGAACATTCGCATTATGAAACCACCTTGAAACATACTTTTTTTTGTGAATGGCATGGTGGATGGTTAGTTGAGACGTAACCGAGACCGGGTTGCCATAACATGCATGCTGAGCCATCAATATCTTCACTGAGATCTGTGAAGATACTGACAGATTAACAACATGAATGATGTCATCTTCACTGAGATCTGTTTCGGATGTGGCTTAATTGGTGATACACAGTCCAGGAGTGGGCACGCTGCACCTTGTCACACTATGACATTCACAGTAGAGCGTCAACAGCAAATTCGTATTCGTAGCACTGTTAAGGTATACTAGAACAATTAAAGTATCTCAAGGATTCACTTAGTGTCTGGAAAATGGTTACCTGGGGAATCTGCGGTGATTGATGATGGGAGGTAAAGGAGGCCAAAGCCTGTTATCTACTTCATTGTCTCGTGTACGTGCCGAGATTTTAGCATAGAGAATTGGTACGATGGAGGTTTCGCAAAATCGACTCACTTTCAGCTCCATTAAACTTTACAAAACACGACTATTTTCCAAGCAGACATATTACATACTACTACATTAGTAATGCAACTTTGGTATTTCTGCGCAGCGAATGTACCCTTTGCATTTTGTCTATAAGTAAGTATATCGGGCTCTGCTTTATAATTGAGAGTGAAGATATTGGATTTTAAACATCGTTTTATATTCTCGATAATTTATCTATATGTTAATATCCAGACAAATACTTGTTGTGAATTATTTCTCATTTTTAACTGTTACTAATATATATTAAATTTCACCAAGAATATATTCAGTCTTCATTAGTTCTGAAAATGCGTTTTAGTAGTGATTTCTGAGGATACCAATGTCTCGATATTGAGAAGTAGTGTTATTATCAATACATGCAATGCTATGGATCAGTGATTTCAGGTTCGAACGAAGGGAAATTCCCCCTCGAGATCATATTTCCGGTCGTGTTCAATGTGTGTTAACCAGTATTTTCGCAGTGCTACTTTTCTTCCCTGCCCTGATGTAATTAATTTAGTTTTAGTATTAGCTTCTGTAAGTTAGTTCTTAAAAAACTAAAATGTGTTTTCTTTTTCTTTTTTTGTATGTAGGACAAAATTGAATTGGAAGTAGCTGAATTTTACGGATTGAATTTAGAACTACCAGTATCTATTCAATGCGATACGGTGAAAGCATGGTTCAGTGAGCGACGACATACTATCACCTAATACTTAGAGACGTTGACATATAAATGCAAGTAGATAATTAGTAATATGTTCCTTTATACATGTGTGAATTTTCGACACTTTGATGTTATTTCTTTGATGTTCTTTTTTAAAAAAATAAGTACATTAATTTTTCTTTCTGTTGCTGTCAACGTTACGTACATAATGTTAAAATTCAAAATTGTGTAAATAAATATTTGAAAACAATATATATAATGAGAGGAATGGTTAAGTGTTTTCTGATTACACAGTTAGAAAATGTATAGATAAACATTTATGTCTGGTATTTATTACAATAATCAACCAATATTTGCCGTATGGATGATGTAATTCCTCAATAAAAAATGAAAGGTCACTAACTGGTTAATTGGCGCTAAGCAGCATGTTAACGAAACGGCAAATTGATTTTCATTCATTCTTATTATTTTTTCTGTATAAAGTAAAGGGTGATTGTAGCATATTACTAATGAATGTTTTGCGTCAAATACAACATTCCTCTGAAAGCTAAGTTGTGTAAATTACACATTTTGTCACCGTTAGAAATAGTGAAGCATGTAGTTCAAGATACAATTTACATCTTATGTGTAAAAGTGAACGATTTTGTAGCTAGACACTCCTGCTGTCCTTTTCTGTTCGCATTTAAATTTATTCATGTATTAACCAATTTTTCAGTCTTTCTTTTCTCTACAGCATTTGGATTCCTATCTGCAAATACGAAATTTTTATAATTGCTCGCTTTCCTCATCAGAGCATTTCAGTCATATTTCTCGTTGGAAGAAATCTGTCGCATCATTTACAGTATGATTTTACTGAGTTCTAATAATTTGTTGAAATTTACAATTGTTTATCTTCTGACCATATAACTGAAAATTTTAGAATTCGATTTCTCGCTTTATGTAACTTTTCACATTCGTACTAGATGATTACCTCGTCGAAAAGACAAACAATTTCTTTCCTTGCTCCATATCACTTGAATAGGGTGAAAGTTTAAAATATAAGATGAAGGAAGAATTACTAGAAAAGAGAAAATCTCATTCGTCGTCAACAGTGTGTGAATAATTTCACAAAGTCGAAGGGAATTTTGTTTAATTTCGTTTGTTGCTATTCTTAGTTGAGATTGTTTCTTGTCTCATGATTAGTAATGGATTTGTCGCATCTTTGGAAAATGAGAAGGATGACTTAGAAATAATGATTTAAAGATGGCCTCCGGTAGTATCTCACACCCTGCTCAAATGTTTTAAGGTGCCCTAGAATAAATCGGTGACTGTTTTATCAGTAGGAGCTTGTAAGTTATTAATATTTGGAGGTAATATTGTAAATATGTATTTTTGTGTGGTAAAATTAATGATTGTGTTCTCATATATGGTATTTCTAGGCCGACTCTAAGAATTATGTGCTTTTGTAGCAGTACTTGCAATCATATCATAAAATGTATTTAGCAAATGTTACAGACTTTATTTTAGTTTGTCACATAAAAAATATTATGTTGCAGTGCAGTAAGTATATTGTGTACCAATTGCTTTTCATCTGGAGGTACTCATTTGGTTTATATAATATTATAGTTTCGTGTATATAAGGATAGGGCAGGTTGTTGGATATGTATACTCCAAAATTAAATCCAGTAAATGTTCAGCCCTGATTTTATTATATGTTTCAGAAGACCTGGTACATTCTTGTGTAATAAGATGGTATTGTTACGCCCATTTTTACATTTCTTTCTTTTTTCTTTTTTTTTAAAAAAATATGTGTAGTATAATCTCTTTTTATATTTACGTATCTGTCTTGAACTGAAAACTCAAAGCACTGTTTGTATAGAAATTAAAAAATAAGGGTGAACAGAGTTCGTATTACTAGATTTTATCACTGAGATTTGGTCAGTTGAAATATCCTATTAAAATGTCGAGTTTGTGTTCTGTTTAAATGAATGCGTCCCTTTTATATTCGGTTCTAATTTAAACAAAAGAAAGGAAAATAATATAATCGGGTTAAAAGATAACACTATACAATTTGTTTTTGTATTAAGATTTGTTTTTATCAGTATTTCTTTCCTCTCTCTCTCTGTCTGTCTCGTTTTTAAAGTAAGTTATTATGTTTGTTACTTTCATAAGTATGTCTAGACTGTGGCCCGCGCAACGTAGTCGCTAAGCTCTCGCCTTCGGTGCGAGCGATCCCGGGTTCGATTCATGGTAGGGGCACGATCGAAAAATAGTAAAACGCTTTTTGAGGCCAGCCACCCTGAATGAGGTTTTCCTGGGTTTTCCTCATTTACACAAGGCAAATGCCGGGGTGGTATCTAACTTATAGGTCCCAGGCCGCTTCCTTCCTTCCTCTATCCTTTGTTCTTTCCCTTTCCCTTCATCCCTCAAACGTGAAAGGCTAAATGGTATGAGAAAATATAATATTAAACTACTGAAGAATAAGTGTATATGTATGTTTGCATTTTAAGACAGTTTGAATTTCTTTATTTGATTGTAATTTTCATAACGTGTTTAGTTATTTAAATGTTGAATCTTAATCTCATCAGTATTAATATGTTAGATCTCTTATTTTTGTAATTATAATACATGATCGCATGTGATAGACTAGTCAAGTTGTAAATATTTTGTATTATGCAAAAATAACATAAATTATCATTTATAAAGATAATTGATGTATTTATTCTTAAATTTGAATGTACATACCCCAGTAATCTTGTTGTAGTGAAACAGACTGATAATCCTATACTAGTTTTCCTAACTATAATATATTATGTAACTCCCCTAACAGCATTCCAGGCTTTCAATAGCCTTAATCAATAGCCTTAACAAGGCTTTCAATAGCCTTGTTTCAAGCTTGCATTTACACAGCAGCAGCAGATGTATCCAAGGCTGCAGAAAATCTACCAGTTCCACGATAGCAATATTGCTTCATGAAAATGAAATGAAATCTTTGAGTTTTACGTCCCACGATTATGCCGGCTAGGCTAAAGAAGACGGTGATGATGAGAAATAAATGAAATGGCGGAATGAAGAAAGTGGAAAGAAACGGGAGAACCCCGAGGAAACCCACGCACACGGTGTTTGTTCACCACAAGGTTCACTTGGCGAGAGCAGGGTTTGAACCCGGGACCCCAAGCACCAGAGGTGAACGCTCTACCACTGAGCCCCCGCGGCCCCCGCAATATTGCTCCAGACTTGCCAATAATACGTTAAGTAAGGCTAGCCTTAAAATTCCTTTAAATTGACACATCTGTTATAACCCTATCTTTCAAAGCTTTAGCAAACTTACTAGTTCCTCGACTGCAAGCTTGCTCCAGACTTGCCATTAATACGTAATATAAAGCTTTTCTTAATATTTCTTTAAATGGGCGTACCTATTATAAGTCTAGCTTTCAAGGCAAGCACAGTTATGGTCATGAGGAAAATAACATTAACACTATACCCAGCTTTTTGTGCCTGTAACTTCTAAAACATTTATGAAATAAATCGATTTATTTTGTTCCTAAGTTACGGATAAAAAACAAATGTTGTGTAATTTTATTCAAAACGTATAGGTCGATTTATTCCATCAACGATTTTCGAAGTTACAAACATACGAAGCGAGGTGTATGATGCAAATGGGATTTTACCTGCGACCATATCTACCACCTTTATAAAATAAGTTTGATTAGAGCTAATGTAAATGAATTTTAAGGCTAGCCTTATATTACGTAATAATTTACAAACACATGCAGTTCTACTATGGGGCCACGGTCCCCTTCCCTATTGAATTAGGGGTTAATTTTCAAAAATTCTCCAACTTTGTTATTTGGACATAATATTTTGTGTTATGTATATGAGGCGTGTTCGGAAAGTAAGTACAGTTTTGAAAAACAAAATATACTAAAACAGTTTTATTCAAGCCAAATTTATTTTTACATGAAAGAGCACACAAACTATTTTCCGACATAGTTTCCACCAATGTTCAAACATTGTCATAGCGGGTGACCAACTTCTCCAAATCTTCCTCAAGGGAACTCCCTGCCAGTGATGATAACTATAACTCCACACCACTTTTTGCGGCGTTTTCACTTTCAAAGCGCTTACCCTAGAACTCGTGCTTCAGGCGCAGGAACAAGTGGTAGTGACACGGGTAATCAAACTGCTCCCAACCGAACTGTCGGATTAACGTTTCGGTGATACCAACAGTGTGGGGACGAGTATAGTCATGGAGCAACAAATTCCTCTACTGAGTATTCTTGTACTTTTGTTTTGGATTGCACGCCGAAGTGTTCTCAGAGTTCCAATGTATTTTTTCCGCATTGATGGTTTCATCCCTGGGTATGAAGTCAACTATTAAAATCCCTTTCCTGTCTCAAAATACTGTGCACATGAGTTTTTGTGCTGACATTATAGTTTTGAACTTTTGCTTTGTGAAAGATGCTGTGTGCCGCTACTCCATTGATAGTTGTTTCGAATTTGGTGTGACATGACGGACCCACGTTTCATCACCAGTCACAATTTGTTTTAAAAAGTCCTCTCCTTCCTCGTTGTAAAGGGTAAGGAATGTCAAAGCACTGCCAGTCGTTTGGTTTTGTGGACGTCTGTGAGCATTTTCGGAACCCAGTGGGAACGCAGTTTGCGATAACCGAAGCGGTCGGTAACAACCTCATGGGAAACAGTTCTTGAAGCTTGAGAAAACTCATCAGATAGCTTTGTCATTGTGCAGCGTCTATTCTCACGAAGTTTCTCACCCACTTTACTCACCAACTCATCAGTCACAACAGAAGACCACCCCCTTTCGTGGTTCGTCGTGGACATTTCTCCGCCCTTCATTGAACTGCCTCACCAATTTCGCATCATGCCATCACTCATTGCATTTTCACCGTAAGTCTCTACAATTTGACGATGGATTTCGGCCGGCTTAACGTTCCTTACATTCAAAAAATCAGATAACAGAAGACATCTCATAATCGGCGGGTTCAACAATTGTTTTAAACATTGTAAACCATCAGAGGGCGCAGTACACTCGCGACAACTCAACCGTACTTGGTCAGTGAAGAAGCAATGAACCAGTGAAACTAGCGTGCATGCACGGAGCGCCGACACTAGCCCTGCTGTGGCGTTTAAACAAAACGGTACGTACTTACCGGACACTGGTGGGATTTTTCGTTGGGAAAGATTTGGGTAAGTTGGTCACCCGTTCTGACAAATGTTTGAACATTAGTGGAAACCATGTCGAAAATTAGTTTAAGGTGTGCTTTTTTCATGTAAAAGTAATTTGATTTCAACAAAACTGTTTTAGTATATATTTTTTTCCAAAATGGTACTTACTTTCCGGACATGCCTCGTGCATTCAATTTTCAATCTTTAACATTAAGTCTTTAACATTATCAGTGTCCATCGTTACTTCAGTGATATTTATCTAACTTACCATTCCCCTGTCGTGCCCATCTATCGAGAAATCTTTCTGCTCTAATAGTGTTCTTTCATATTGAAACACAGCTTCACCTGCAGGGCGCCTTCACTTATTGCTCATGGCTCTCACTCTTCTTGGGAAGAAATTTACAGATTGACCAGACTCCAAGCATAAGGTACAAAATAGGCAGCAGCTTAGAGCGCCAATATTTTGGGCGAGTGCCACAGAAGTCCAGGACTACACAAGCAGCAATATTCCACTCTGAGGGCTCCGAATGCCCACTTTGAGTGCAGAAACCAGTCTATGAACAAAATAAGATTTCTGACTACATTACATTTAGATTTTGGTTCTACATATCCCCATCAATTGTGATCTTCCTGGTTAAAAGAAAAGCACAACTTCGTAAGAAGTAGTAACAAGTATTTAGCGTAAATCTTACCGCTTCTTAAGCTGTAATTTTCATGAGCACCAGTTCTGAAAGTTCCTTTATTTCTGTAGGCTCCTCTTAAAAATAAATCCTGTAGTAAGAAATAAAGCTTAGAATGAACCTTCAAAGACTGGTGGAGTGAAGTAAAAGTTATTATTACCGTTACAGGTATCAACCACAACACTTTCTATATAGTAGCTAGTATTGCTACAAACATTTTTAAGGGCGCCTAGCCTCTCCTTGGCTACAGACTTATTCCGATTTTATCGTATCTTATGACCTTCTTTATTTTGGTAGCGCTCTTTAAGTTCGAGGAGCGAATTTTGCCAAAAGAGCGCCCATCTGTAAGAATATAGAACTTTATAATAGGCCTTCCGGCCCCAGCATCTTCGGCGATTAATACTGAACACTTTATGTTCCCATAGGAGTAGGTCTAGGACGAACTATATCTTTCAGTCTCATGTGCTAATTTCGTCTTGCTTGTTTTTAATTTGTTGCGCGTAATATATTTGAATACTATGGACTTCGTGGCTCCCTTCCAAAATCTTGAAGTCGTAGGCGTTGATGTGATGCTTCAAGTTCACGAAAGACTTCTTAGCTTTCAGGGACCATTATTTACAAAATCCATACCTCACTCAGTGTGAAGAAAAATCTGGGGTTGATGGTCTTCCGCTTACGAAAGTTCTTTTAGAATGTTAGGATGGAACAAATAATACGCAAGAAAACACAAGTTTACAAAGGAGAATAAGCGAAATGTGTGGTAAAGAAGTCATCAATGTAGATTGTTGTACCTACGGTTTAAATTTGGTGTTCGTGCATAGTATGAAGATGGAGAGACAAACATTTTATTTCTTCAGGACATTAGAATCACTCTATGCGTACATAGAAGGAAATGTATCATGCCATGTCGTTTCTGAGAATATTTCAAATTTCGTTAATTCAAAGATAATAAAACTAAAGAAAATTTCAGAAACAAGATGGGCCTGCAAGGCCAAACCTGTAAATATCCGCGTTGTTTATTGATTGCTTAGAGGAACTGCGAAATTCGACAATAGACTCGTTATTCTGATTTATTCCAATAATCCTTATAAGGAAATACTCAACAAAATCAATGAAAAACAACGCAAAACACCAAATTTAAGTTCTCAGGTAAACCAAAAAGATAGAAATAACTCCTTTTTAATGGGAAATGATGATGAGAAGACAAAAGATTAAGATAAACATAATAATAATAAGAATAAGAATTATCCACCTGAGGTCACGGTATTGAGGACAATACAAAGAATGAAAGCAAAAAAAAAAAAAAAAAAAAAAAATGGTAAGTTCTCTTCAGCTGATCCAAGTGAGTCATTCAAAACAACTAAGTATTCAGAAACACTAAAACGATTCAATATATCGCACACCCGGTGGGAGAGTGTTAGAACTCAAAAAATGGCAATTTTGAGTTATCATCGGTATTGGATAAAGAGAAGCGACCTCTACCTTATGGTAATTTTTCGTAAACGTAACTCAAAAATTAAACCATAGATGACAGAAATACCAATACTCCAGGCAACGATTTTGATAATATAGGACGGGAGAACACAGTTGCATCTTAGTCGAGAGCCAGCATTCGGCGAAGGCGTGTGTTGAAGAGTGTTTTATTTTGAATTACAACACTATTCTTCTCCACCCAAAGCATATCGAGAAACGGTAGGAATTTCAGGAGGAAAAAGGACATGATCTGATGCCCCTGGTCAAGAGTAACCACATTCGCAAAGTGAATCATGCATTTTATAAAAATCTTAAGATAAAGACAATGAGAGAGTGAATTATTGAAAGATATGCAACTACTTGAAAGTAGGTGGCACGTAAGTAGCAGGAAATTAGATAATCTATCGGTAAATTAACAGCGATAAGTTAAACAGCAATATTAAAATGTCTTTTGATGTTATTGAAATTCAATTTTAGTTTTTCTTCACTTCAAAAGTTGTAGTTCTCACAACTTTATTTTATATAGTTGATTGAAGAGAATTGTATGGAAATGGAAACGTTACTATTTCATCTAACATTGTTTGTGTGAATCTAAAAAGAATACGGTTTTGTGGCTTACGATAAATTACACTTTTTTATAATAATTTTCCTGCTTTGGAGCAATTAATAATTCCCAAACAGCAAAATCATTGTGAAGCACTTTAATTTAGCTACAAAATAGTTCCCTGTTTGGTTCTTTTATACATAAAAACGTTCGATGTGATATTGCCTTCTTCAACTCACTCATTGTATTATTATGTCTTCTCTTATTATAGCCTTGATGCTTATCTGTCATAAATCTTGTAATTATGACATAATTATATCAGTTGTAAGAGAATGTATCTAAAAATCATAAGTTGTAAGTCAATTAATGGGCATTTTACAGTAAAATTGGTACATTTAAATAGTAAACATTTAAAGTAAATGTAACTTGCCTTACAATTTAGACCTAGTTACGCGTCCGGTAACCGGACGTCGATTCCGCGTCCCTCACAGCGAATGTTTATTTGAAGTTCGTAACACTGACGTAACTGAACACAATATTTTCGTGTTGTCCAGTTGATGAGAAAGTGACTATGGTTATAATCGAGATGAAATTTTATTCATTGCTAACGTGCACATTTCAAAATAATAATAATAATAATAATAATAATAAGAATAAGAATAAGAATAAGAATAAGAATAAGAATAAGAATAAGAATAATAATAAGAATAAGAATAAGAATATTAATAAAAAGATGCTGAAGATAATATGAAGCATGTCCGCAAATGGGAGAAATAAAGCGGAAAGTCAAACCTGAGTTAAAGAATTGACATAATTATATATGTACACGAAGTAAAAGAAGAAAGGGTATACGAGAATTAAAACAAAATCCAAAATTCTTATTTCTTATTTAGGAAGATTTTGCTTCAATTTTATTAGATTTGCATGCTTTTCATTGTAGGTCTTTTGTGTTTGTGTTATTTTTGGCGAACAAGTTATTCCAAATAAATTACTAGTTTTATACTGTGACTAGAATACATCTTTAGCAGCTTAGCTGATATACAAGAGACATCCGATAGTTAAGAGTCCTCATGTATCAAGGCCGGCAGTAACGGAACAAAGATCGGACCACTTTTGAAAATTGGTTTTATCTTTTCAATATGTCAATGTCTCAAATAAAGCATTTGCTGCAAGGAAGTGACGTCACTGCCGAACGCGTAATCGGTGTCCAGTCACCGGACACGTAGTCACAGCTGTTTTCAAGACTGAGAAAGTCACTAATAACGTTTGATTTTACTAAGACTATGACAGTTTTACTTTGTGATAATGCAATGCAACGAAGATTTCAATCTTGTAACAAATGCCACACTTACTTACAGTCATGTTCCTGTCTTTGTGTCCAGTGGCCTGTAGGATTATGAATACCACTGGTTTCCAAAGCATGGAGGGCGTGTAAAATTGCAAAGAAAATACAATCGGAGAAAGTGTAACATAAAACTACTACTTAAATGTGGTATAACTTCAAGTTACTTTGATTATGAAGGAAGAATAGGGTTACAACTACAAATATTTTTTCTCTCTCACACCCATTGTATACAAACAATACGAAAATATTTATTTGCCCTAAACATGACTAACAACTAATATTAGAATATATTTTAATAGCTATAGTGCTTATTCAGACCCATGCATTGCAGAAAGAGAATACCAAACTTTAAAATTCATTTTTCCAAAAGTGTGTATTTTTGACTTGTAACAGTCTTCACCGGGTGTGCGATATATTTTCAGAATTCCAATAGTTTGCGTGCTAAAGTTAAAGATTTATGTGTGTGTGTGTGTGTGTGTGTGTGGTGTATTATCAAATAATTGATTTGATCGCAATTACGGAAACTTGGATTAATGAATCTTATTATGATTCTGAACTATTTGATAACAGGTATAGAGTTTTGAGGTAAGATCGCAATACCATCACAACTGGCAAATGAAAGGATGGGAGGGGGTTCTTATCTCTGCTTTGACCAAATACAATATGTTTTTTATTAGATAGGGGTGAGAATAATTATGATTTTTTGTTAATGAAAATAAGTACAGGAGGGAAAACAATATTTATTTGTGTAGTGTACTTTCCACCCGAATCTAACATTTAGTGTTACGATGAATTATTTACGCGAATTGAAATTAATTGTCCTCAAGGTAGCTCGATTCTTCTGGTTGGTGACTTCAACTTGCTAGAGATAAATTCCAGTAACTTTAACTTTGAAAACAGTTTGTCTAAATGTAAAAATTTACGTAATTTTATGACTTATTATAATTTAGAATTATTAAATAATGGCGTTAATAAATTTAATCGAATCTTAGATTTAGTCTTGTCAAATATGTCAGAAGTGAGAGTCAGTAGAGAATCTTATCCTTTAGTTAAAGAACATATGCATCACTCGGCCATTCTAATAAACATCAAACAATAATGAATAGTAAAAGTAAAACAGAAGAGTAACATCTCCGGATACAACTTCAGAAAAGCTGACTTTAAAGTTGTATCAAGAACTTTCGTTGGTAGATTGGAATATTGCTTTACAAAGTATATGGTTAATGATTTAGTAAGAAACGTTTATAATATTATCTATTATCTATAATATATTTGATAGGAATTTTCCGCCTAAAAAGAGCTCACGTTATAACTATAATTGCTGGTCCACAAAGGAAATTATTTAAAAACTCAAAGCGAAGAATCATAGCAAGTATAAACTTACCAACTCAATGACATTCTATAACAAATTTGACGAATTGTGTAAGGACATTAAGAAAGACATCAAGGCAGTAGGGGCCGTGGTAGCTCAGTGGTAGGGCGTTCACCTCTGGTGCTTAGGGCCCCGGGTTCGATCCAAGCCCCCGCCAAGTGAACTTTGTGGTGGACAAACACCGTGTGCGTGGGTTTTTTCTCGGGGTTCTCCCGTTTCCTCCCACTTTCTTCATTACACCATTTCATTCATTACTCGTCCATCTCCTTTAGCCTAACCGGCATAACCGTGGGACGTAAAAGTCAAAGATTTCATTTCATTTTATCAAAGCAGGATATAATTCATTTATTCAAAATCGGAAGAAAATATTAACAATAATCCTAAAGAACTTTGGAACTACTTAAAAAATAGGACTAAACATCTCCCTGGGTGCATATTGAAGTTTGAAGGCAGGACCTACATCGTAATGACGAAATAGCCCATACCTTTGCTCAATACTTCGCCTCCGTATTTGTGCTCTCTTCATCAGACCCGAATGTGTCTATGGCAAACGTCTTATCAAGAAACGAGAATGAAATCCTAGAAACACTGTGTGTTAATGAAATTTACTTACACGAAATTCAAATAGCAATAAAAAAATTGAAATCCAGAGCTGTAGGACCTGATGGGATACTCTGGTATATAATCAAAGGCTGTATTGATTTATTTAAATATCCCCTATGGGTTGCTTTCAACCTCTCAATTAAAACTTGCAACTTCCCTCATAAATGGCAATCCTCGTTAATCTGTCCGACACTTAAATCTAATAATAAATATGAAATTATTAATTTTGGACCTATATCAATTTTATTACTTTTGAGAAAGTATTTGAACAAATATTGTTTAAACGGATTAATGACCATGTTAAACCAGCAATTTCAACCTCTCAACAAGGCTTTGTTGCTCGCAAATCAACAACAACTAATCTAGCAATAGTCACTGACTTTATAGCTAATTCGTTAGATGAAGAATGCCAACTTGACGTAATATATATTGACTTTGAGAAGGCTTTCGACAGAATAAATCATAAAATACTGTTAAACAAACTAAATCATTATCATTTTCAGCCCACACCAATATTTTTCTTCATATTTAAGTGAACGTAAGGACACAGTTGTCTATAAAGAATTTAAATCAGAGAGTATTTTGCGTTATCAGGAGATCCACAGGGCTTCAACTTAGGCCCTTTACTATTTCTATTATTTATCAACGATCTTTCAGATCACATATCCAACAGTGAAAAATTGTTGTTCGCTGATGATCTCAAAATGTACACAAAGATAAATTTTATGCATGATTGTCTTGATTTACAACACAACTTAAAGAGTATTGCCAACTGGGTTCGGTCAATAAATTTAGAGTAACATAAACAAATGTAACGTATTATTATTCAGGAGAAACAAAAATACCTTAAATATAATTACAAGCTTAGTAGTACTTCTATAAACAGATCTAGGTGTTACATTCGACCCGAAATTAGCTTTCATTAAACACATTGAAAATGTTACTCATGATGCTTTTAAATTATAAGGATTCCAAATTAGAAGTGGCAAAGACTTCAGAAATATTGCAACAGTCTTGAAAATGTATTATTCATATGTAAGGTCCAAGTTGGAATATGCTGTTGTGATTTGGAACCCCTCGCAACAAAATATCACCAACAAATTGAAAGAGTTCAGTCAAAATTTCTTAAGTATTTGACATACAAAGTAACCGGAATTTATCCCTCACTTGAAAACTATAGTGCACTGGTAGACAATTTTAAAATTTACTCGTTAGCACAAAGGCGTAAAATTACCGAACTGGTATTTCTCCAAAAAATAGTTAAGAATGAATTTGATTGCTCAAACTTTATATCAGCATTAAACTTCTATATTCCTTCAGCTAGATCTAGAACTAATAATACAAGTCTCTTTTACTGCAAAAAGGCAACATAATTCTGAAGCCACAAATCTGGAGAATACCGTATGTTTTGTCTATAACAAAGTATGTCAAGAACATGTACAATGTCCTGTAAGGCACTAAAAACCTGTTGTAAAAATGAATTGTAGTCTAATTGGGCATCTGTCTGGTGTGTTGATAAATAAATAAATAAAAGAGTATGAATTAACTCTAAATTTTGTAGAGCTAGTTGTAAAAAGGAGTAAAGCATGTTCGACAATTACTCTTATCATCAATTCCAAATTGATTGGCTAATTAAAATTAGAAGAACTAAATAATCATTTAAAGATAGAAAACAAGAAAATCCAAAAGGTAAGAATAAAAGACTGAAAGAAGAGATTTAAAATCTGAAGTAACAGTATGGAACAAATACAGAAAGGCCCTATATGCAATCGTCGCGCGAAAGGAACAAGCACCAAAAGAAACAACAGAAAGAACGCAAATCATAGGAAAACACACACAAAAGCACACAGAGAAATCTACGATCTTCGTGAAGGCAATGGGAAATGAAAACATCACACAGTAAAGGCAAACTTTGTTAGATCAGTAAATCCCGTCAAAGAAAAAATCAAAATAACGGCGATGAAAGAAACAAACAACACATTAATTGTAGAGACATCTTCAAATGCAGATATTAAAATAACGAACAAGAACTTACATCAGACTTTCGAGGTTGAAAAACCGAAGACAGAGAAGAAACCGTTGTTGATAATCTAGATGTTCCAGTGTAGTACCGTAACAATATTCTCCGGAGCACTGGTGCAAGAGAGTATTTCGGGGCCCCTAATTAGCGAATATATTTTAAATACAATAGTAGAAGCAGCAAACACGATATTACACCTACCCATCCACACACACACACACACACACAGAAGGGGAGAGAGAGAGAGAATTACATTCTTTTAAATTAATCTTATATAATGGAATAACATTAGATAGAAAGAATATTGTCACATATTACAGCGTTTCACAATTTGTGATAATTTTACAGAGCTCTTAAAGCACAGTGTCTACCGTGCAAAGTAAGTAAATTCAAATATCTTTTCAATATTTGTCAAAAGACTATTAAGTGAAGTAGGTATTAATCACAGTCATCTCTTAATAGAAAACAAAAATGAAAGAAATATTATTTTTGATACTGTGTCATCAGTGGCGTATTTACGATTTTCTTTCGGGGGGACTTTGCTAACTTTCGGGGAGGGCTTTGCCTGAAAATGTAAAAATTCTGCAAGATATTTCATATACTTTACTATAGTAAGTAAGATTTCGGGGGGGGGCTTAAGCCCGGAAGTCCCCCCCTAAATAAATGTGTGTCATAGTTATACAATGTTATTTCCAGAAATGAAGGTTGTGATTAAGAAACAGAAAATAACTGATTATTAGAGATGTTGCACAATGTAACTGCTGAAACAATTTCAAAATAAACTTACTGCAATGGATTAAAATATTCAAACATGCAAAATACAACACAATACAATAAAAGAAACTCAAAATCGTTTCAAAAAGTTTTCTTCTCCTAACTTTAGTTTGAACAAAATCTGTAATAGTTTTATCTATGTTCAGTTTTGATGTTCGTTTCGTTCTACGTCTAAAATAGCAATGTTTGTTAACCTTTGTTGTCAAGTACTACTTCTCAAGTGGCTCTTTGTGAGCTTTAATTTCGAAAATGACCGTTCAGCAGAAGCCACCTACTGGTATTGTTAGAAAAGCACATTAGGAAAAGACGTAAAATACCCATTTTCCAATAATAATGATGCTCTTTGCCGAATAGATTGAAGGCTATTTATTTCAGCCCTATTGTAATCTCTGAATACCAGTATTTGTGTGGAAAGTCTGAGCATGTATCATTACTGTACTTCGTAGTAAAGTCACATGTAGATTTCTGAAAGTTTTTCCCAGTTGCAGACAACAATGTTGCTGGGTTGAAAAAAAAGAAAAGAAAAAGAAAAAAAGAAAAGTAAAAAGTCGTTTAGCACTTCAACCATCTTTGGAAAGGGGTGTTAGTTGTGACACATTACAATTCAAAACAGGATAGAATATAATAACATGAAATGTGTCTTTCGAAACGTCTAGTCTACTTTCAGAAGCCACTTCCTATATATATATATATATATATATATATATATATATATATATATATATATATATATATATATATATATATATATATATATATATATATATATATGTGTGTGTGTGTGTGTATGTATGTGTGTTGGCAAATCTTTTGCGTCTTTCTTCAAAGATGTCTGAAATACCCAATATCGAGCACAGATTCTTTTTTGAATTTTACAAACTCATCGTAGTTTCTCCAAAGATCATTTATTTGCTGAAGTGATTTCTTCATATTTTTCTCTGCTACTTGTAGATCAACATCGGAGGTTGCAAATTTTTGGAAGTTGTATACATGGACATTAGGATCTTATCGCAAAAAACTAGCATCAGCATTAATTCAAAAGACTCGATCTTCTTCCTTAATACTTCAACTACTCTCAACTCATGTTTACTTACTTGTCAGAAAAATCGTGGTAAGAGATTTTACAACATCAAAAACTCTCTCTTTCATACACCTAACTACAGTATGCTTTATTTCACACCTAGTTATACATTGCTTTTTTAAAAAGATTTTTTTTCTTTTAATTTTGAAGACATTTCATCACCAAAATCACCATCAAAGAGCACTAGAACTATATATATATATAAAAGTCTTGAAGAACATCAAAAAATTTGAAACTTTTGCAATATCGACAATAACAAGATTCAGATTATGTGCACAACAATGAACATACGTAGTGTTTGGAATACTATTAGCGATCCTTGCTTGCAAACCACTCTAACCTCGCTCACTACTGATGATTCATCATATATATATATATATCTGCATTGTACAACGTTGTATATCGATTTGGTTGCTGATTAAAATTTCACGAATGAGACTTTCAAAGTTCTCGGCAATAGTAATTTTCTTCTTATTGTTATCAAGCAAGGAAGTAAAATTTAATTCGCTCTCAGGTACGGGAGTTATTGGGGAGAGAAAATAGTATTTAAAAAAATCCCCGTTCTTATCTGGAAACTTTGAGCCTTTTAAATGTTGCAATTTTATTGGAGAGATAACAATAAGTTCCACCTTTATTTTCCCATTAGGTATAACACGAAAAAATATTTGATTACTGTAATATGAAGAGAAAATCGTGAAAACATGATGGAATCAAAGAAAATCAGTCATTCAATAGGACAGGAAAAGTGCAAGTCGCTGGACGCAGTGCGATTTCTAGATCCAATAGATTGTGTATAGAACTGTAGGATTAACATTCTACGCCAAAAAAATGTTTTAGTAAAAACTTTAATAGTGTTAACAATACAGTTTTGAAAACATAGCAGATTTCGTAGAACAAAATTGACATTTAAAATTTAGAACTGGAACTTCATTATCACTATATGATAACTGACTGATGGCGTTTTAACACAAGTCAGTAACGCCTTCAAATGGGTAAATTAATTGGTGAATACATTTTCATTGTTTTGTTTGTCCGTATCATGTATTATTAGTATAAGCTTATTAATACGATAAAGCGCTGATGGCACTTGAATCGAACGAGAGATTGTTGCCTGAAAAAGAGGCCATTTCCATTTGGCAGTAGGGGAAATGCAGACACGAGTTTTGGAAACTGATGGAAACTGGAAGTTGGTAATAGCTGACAATTGTGATTCACATTACTTTCACTGAAGTATAACTGACGGAAAGTTTGTTCTTTTCATGTGTCTAGCAATGGAAGGTAATTTGGGAGGAGTGTAAGAAATGCATGTAAACTTAAAAGGAATCCGTGACTTAAAATTAGTGGGGAAATCGCCAGAAGACCGAAGAAGGAGAGGTGTGTCTAATGCCATGACATCGAGCTGATGATTAGTAACCATATTCAATCATCCGGTGAATCAGGTGAAGGAATCGCGCTATTCAGGACACAATGTATGCTACTTAAATGCAGACCTTAATATAACGCAGATGTGGAAGTAGTTTCAAGAAAAGCATCCTGATTTTAAGATTTCCCACTGAAAATACTGGGACTATTACCGAAACATTATAACTATAGATTTGGTGGACCACAAGTAAGCACTAAACCTGGGAAATTCACCGTTAAGGTCATAGGAGCTTACGACATCTACAACTACAATCAGTGGTGGATGGATTACTACAAGAAGATCCCTATTTTCATTGAAAGTGAACACAAGACAAGGACTAAACGAGTGTCATTTTCGATATCAACTCCGTTTCACTTCGTTTTTGAGAAGTAAAGGAAAAGTTATGTCACAGACTACACAGCAATCAATGGCCTCATTCGTCGTACATTTCAGATGTCACACCAACAACATCACGCGATTCAACCCACACGGGAAGGCATATTCTACAGGGAAAGTTCCCATTAAATCATGTAAACAGAAAGACCTGTTGCGACTAAAAGCCTTTGTCCCTGCGAAGAAGATGCAGCTTTGTTATGAACTTTTGCGCTGGCCACTGATAGTAGAAACTAATAAAGATGATGACTAGATATGCTGCATTTAGATACTATATTTTGTTCAACAAATCACGGTAAGCGGCTTCTGAACTGTGATTTTATTAAGGATGGACATAAAACCCGTTTTTTTTTTTTTCAAAAACTTTTGACCATTGTCTATTCTTTATAGGTATTAACTTTTCTGTACTAAATAATTTGCCTATTTTGTAACAAGTAACATTGTCTCCTTCTTTCTCACCTCAACCATAGGTTGGTGGGCAACATGGAAATTTTAAAACTTTTCTCCTTCTTGGGAGAGCTGTTTTATACTTTGATAAGGTCTCTTGTTTGTAAGTGTATCTAGATATTCTATACTTGGTATTCCTTCTGCCTTTCCCTCTATCAACGCGGTGGTCCAATCGGAGTGCCGAATAAGATGGTCAAGCATGCTGTTTCTTCTTTTTCCTATTATCTTCATGATCTGTCGTAATTCACTAGCTTCTTTTAGTACTTCTTCATTCCTTTTCCTTTCACTCCATGATATGCACAGCATTCTGCGGCAACATCACATTTCAAATGCCTCCAGCTTGGATATTTCAGCTTTTCTCAATGTCCATATCTCTGATCCGTAAAGTGCGCCACGCTCCATACCAGAGTCTTAATATATCGTAACATATGTAGTCCAGTAATAAAACAAATTCGTCAAGTTTTAACATAATTTGCGTCTTGTGTGTTGAAAGGGCATCATTTTGCAAATTTTACACCATCAGCATAACACATCACGCATACAAAGGTAACGATAATGTTAAAATGCCTATTAAAGGATGACAAATCACCGCCCAAACCATTGGCGGCTTCGAAATCTCTACTTTCATTGGGACAGTTTTTTGCTGTTTTCCTAAATTTTATATTCGATGACTGATGCCCTTTCAAAAAAAAAAAAAAAAAAAATCATATATATATATATATATATATATATATATATATATATATATATATATATATATATACAGGGTGTTAATGAACTATACCGACAAACTGTAAGAGCTCATTCCTCACATCAAAATAAGAGAAAAAGTTCATATGAACCTATGGCGAAAAGTGCATAGTTTCAGAGCTTGGGCTGTCCAAAATCACGAAAAAACCAAATTTCCAGAGGCCATATTTCGAATTCCTGACACTGTGGAGGGTTGTCTTTATCAGCGTAAAGGGAGTCACGCATACACAATTCAAAAGTGCATATTTCGTCAATTTTCAATAGGTGTACAGGGTATTCCTTACAGTTTGTAATTCTCAGATATTCTCTCAATAGAGTTTTCAGATATACCTAGGCCCGTATTTATATATTGTGCGCCCCTGTGCTCTAAACAATTTACCGCCCCTTACCAAAAATTTGCCGCTCCTCCGAAAAGATCAATATTAGAGTTGAATTCACAGTTTTTTGGGGTCGCTGAAATGAATAGTGACAATTTTAATCCAAATCAATTTCAAGATCATACTCCATTCCCCAGGGAAGAGGCGAGATTTAAAAAGTAGTCAAAAATGACAGATAATGATGAATTCATAGTTTTCGAGGTCGCTGAGTTTAACGGTTATCAGTTTTCATGATGTTCATAGTACTTACTCACCTCCTTTGCATGGCGGTGGGAGAGGATAACTTTTTTAAAAATAACCAGATAAGCTAGCTAATTAGTAACTACTGTAATTAGAGCGAATAAAACACATTAACATATTTTCTCGCACTTGCCAGGGACTTGCGGGTTACTAGTTTTAAATATTACTTTATTGTGAATCTTTAAAGAAATCCTGAGAGCCGCGGTGGCTCGTTCTTGGGTCGATCCCAGCTCGCGCCAAATGAGCTATGTGGTGGACAAACAGCGTGTACGTGGGTTTTCTCATGGTTCCCCCGTTTCTTCCCACTTTCTTCATTCCACCATTTCATTCATCCCCGTCATCACCGTCTCCTTTAGCCTCTCCGGCATAATCATGAAACATAAAACTTAAAGATTTTATTTCATTTAAAAAAATCAAAATTTGCCGCCCCCTAACTTCTGCCGTCCTGTGCTTGAGCACAGAATAGCACTTACCTAAATACGGGCCTGGATATACCCTGATTTCAAGGAGGTTCCAAAGTAGGCAGGAGGTAAGCCTTAACAACAATGGACATCCAGTGGTTTGGAGGGAAGTCGGAAGTGTTAGGAACCGGCAGCTCCATTTTTTTTATTTTTATTTTTATTTTTTTATTTTTTTATTTTTTATTTTTTATTTTTTATTTTATTTTATTTATTTATTTTTTGTATTCGGAATAATGTGTGATAAGATGTATTTCTTCAAGCTATATTTCACGTTTTCTTCACTTATAAGCGTGAAAGAAAACATCGCAGCATTGTTTTCCCGAGTACGAAAGACCATACTGCTGATGATCCTTAACACTTCCTAGATCGCGCTAAAGGACTCCGTTTTCACTGCTATCAAGGCTTATCGTTTGCCTACTTTGGACCAATCATAAAGTCAGAGCATATTTCAAAATTCGGTTGATGGCATGTCTGGGAATTTCACTTTGCAGGGAATATTCTGTACACCCATTGAACATTAATGAAATGTACATTTTTGGATTGCGTATGCGTGACTTCCTTTACGCTGATGACGACCATCCATAGTTTCTCGAATTCGAAATAGGGCCACTTGATTTTTTTTTTTTTTCGATTTTGGACAGCCTTAGCTTTTGAAACTATGCACTTTTGCCCACACGTCCATATGAACTTATTCTCTTATTTTGAGGTAAGGAATCATCTGTTACAGTTTGTCGGTATAGTTCATTAACACCCTAGGAACTGTTTCTTGGCTTAAAGTTTTTTTTCTCACCTGCCAGATTGAATTTAGGCAATCAACAAAACATACGAATATATATTAAGATTACCTGGATGTGTTACTTCCAGGTACTTGATAAAATAATTAAGCAACTAAAATGACATTTTGGATACAGTGCCTGCATAATGTAAAGTTGCTGGCAACAACTACGAAACCAATCAATACAGTCAGTTCGAACTGAACATAGGACACAAGTACTGGTTGTTGCAAGCGCGTTTTCTTACTTGCATAATCCACTACATGAAAACAAAAGTAGTATTTGAACAAGAAAGTCAAAAAGCGAAAACTTCCGTTTTTTTTTTTCAAAAAATGCAGGTTTTTTATGTCAAGAAAACCTCCTTCTCGAAAAAAGCCTGCTTTTTTGCATCTCTATCTTAGGTGAAAATTATTGAATATTGTCCAGTCTTTTCTGTTTATTGTTTCAGTCTCTATACAAGGTGTTCACGGTAAACTAAATTGCTTAATAAACGCTAGTCTGATAATATTAGAAAACTACAAAAGAATATTGAAGAAAAAGTTTGTAATAATATGAAACATGAAAAGTAGATTTTAATATCCCAACATCGTAAAGTTAATCTTCTACACTTAAATGTGCCCACATTTGCTGTGGGCCCCATCGCGTTGCAAGCCCGTTAATTACACCATTGGTTCTCGGCCTCATGCTTCTCTAATTTCTAATTTTCTTCAAATTTTGCTTCTTTGTATTTCACAACAATGTACCGAAGAATTACAGGGGTTGGACAAAAAAAAAAAAAAAAAAAAAAAATCTAAAACGTTTGCAAAAGTGTGAAAATCATACCTAGTATGGTGAGAGGCCTCCTTTATCGTACAAAACAGCTTGGATCCGACGTGGAATGGATGTATACAGCTCCTGAATCGTGGTGTGTGGAATTTTGTACCATTGTTCCTCCAAAACATGCTCCAGTTCCTTAAGGGATGCTGGTGGAGGGTAATGAGACCGAACACACCTTTCTAATTCAGACCACAATGGCTCAATGATGTTCAGATCTGGTGATTGTGGGACCAGCGTGACAGCATGAGGCCGCGTGACAAGGTGCCAAATCATCTTGGTAGATGCCATCACCATCAGGGAACAACATTTGGGCCATGGTTAGATCCTGGTCCCCCAAAATGGTCTCATACACCTTAGCATTCATCATTCCATGCAGTGTTATGATGGGATCTGCAGTAAACCATGATATCACTGCCCATACTGTAACAGAAGCACCCCCATGCTTTACAATTGGGAGCAGACAGTCTGTATCATAGGCCTGCGACGGTGTTCTCCATACGTAAACACGACCGGTTGTTGGAAACAAGGTGAAGGTCGATTCATCAGACCACATTACGTGTTTCCACTGCTCATGAGTCCACGCCTTGTGATCCTTGCACCACTTGATACGCCTTTTCGCATTTACTGCTGTGACCAGGGGTTTGGCGATAGCGACCCTGCCATGAATTTTCATTTTATGAAGTTCCCGTCGCACTGTTTTCGAGGAAACCGAGTTCTGGAGGCTGGAATTGAGTTCAGACGTAATTTTTATTGCTGTGGTCTTCTTTTTAGCTGCTACAATCCTTTTTAATGTCCTCCGGTCCCTATCTGACAGGATTGTCTTTCGACCACTGTTGTGCTTTGCAGACGTCGTTTGCCCATGAATTGTGTATGCCTTCGTGACATTGGACATAGTGCCTTTCGATACCCCCACAATGTTCGCCACTGTTGCCACTGAAGTTCCAACCAGACGGGCACCAACGATCATGCCTCTTTGGAAGTCTGTCAGGTCGCCCATTTTACCGCACCACTTTTATACCACGACACTCACAGGTGAACTGGTTAATGCTGACGGAAGAGGAAAGTCCACATGACACATTGAAAACAAAAAACGATCGACAACCGCAACACATGTTGTACGGTGGAGGGCCAAACTTACGTGTCCTGTATGAAGTGTTTTTAGATTTTTTCTTGTTTACCCCTGTACATTAACCTGATCAGTTTTTGTTATATCTAGTGTTGAATCAACAATTATTGAAAAAAAAAAAAAAAATTCGAACATCTTCAAAAAATAATATTTCTCAATTTGTTGGACAAAATGTTAGTAAGTTCGTTCTGAATTGCAGCACAGGACTTAAATATTTAATTCTACTTTCCTGCTTTTGTAACAGCGTGTTCAAAACAGGATCAAACTATATGATTAACTTTAATGTTGAAAAAAAAACTGAAATTCGTCTTTACATTATTTTTACTTCCATTTCATCTTAAAGCTGTGTTTCCACATGTTAAAGAGAATATTATTTTAATGAAACGCACTAGAACTTGTCTCTAATACGCACTTTATTCTCAAATTTGATGTTCGAAAACTTTTCATCTAACTAACTTTGACCTTCGTAGCATCCATGTGAATTACACTTCCTTCATGAACAGATACTTTCTGAGGAAGATGACCTCAATTATCAATACCTGTCAATCTATTCTATCTTAAAATTATTTTCACATATCACCAAACAAACAAGAAATTTCACAGTACACTTTATCTTTCAAATGAGAATAACACAACCACCTGTTAAGGGATTTTAGCCCCTGATTTTTGTTCTTATAAAATAATGATCTTCAGAAAACTTGCGTTTTATAATTTCATAGACAGGAAAGTTATTGCATGATCGGCAAGGTCCATAAGATTAAACGTTCCGCTTCAATCCATCGGAAACGTTTCTCCTGAAGTGTCATCTATATGGTGGGTATTGAAAGTTAAGATTCAAACCTGCCAGAAAAAAAGAGACAGTTTTTATAAGTGTGTATTATATTGAAATTTAACAGCTTTTTGAAATAAAAACAACATTAAATCAAAGTTGGCATTAAATTTCTAGACGAGAGAGGGGTGCTTGTATATTGTCATATATATATGAGTCGGAAATAATTATTCCATGCAATGATGTTAAGTTTTTCTGTGATACGAACTGGGGATAATTTTTTACGAGAAGGACATTTCCCCGCTATTCCCCTTTTAATTCGAACACTGTAATAAAGTAAAAAAACATATAGAAAGGAGAATGCCGTTCATTCTAGCTCTGGAACTTCTTTGCCTTAATAAAGACTAAAATCTAACCAAAGCAAATCACTTCTAATAAATAATAGTGTTACAGTTTCAGCAATGTACCATTTTCGAAACTGTAACACTATTATTTATTAAAAGTAATTTGGCAATATATTATTTCCGAAACTGTAACACTATTATTTATTGAAAGTAATTTGGCAGTGTATGATTGCTGAAACTGTAACATTATTATTTATTAAAAGCACCGTGTGCGTGGGTTTCCTTGGGGTTCTCCCGTGTCCTCTCACTTTCTTCATTCCACCATTTCATTAATTTCTCATCATCACCGTCTCCTTTAGGCTAGCCGGCATAACCGTGGGACGTAAAACTCAAAGATTTAATTTTTTTCATTTATTAAAAGTGGTTTCTTTTGGTAAGACTTTAGTTTTAATTACAGAGACTTTTTTTTAAAGAAACAAACAAACAAAAACAAAAATTACAACGACTCATCTCCAATCCCCGGTAGGTGTAGAATAGGATCGTCATTCGTCCCGGAAAATCCGGGACCGTCACGGAATCGAGATCTGCGTCCCGAAAATATTTCTCGGGACGCTTAAATGTCACGGATTTCAACGAAGAAGAAAGGAAAGGAATATTGTAATTTTTTTTTTCTCACAGGATTAGGTATATAATTATTCTCTTCAACTTCTGAGTATGGCAATTCAAAAATAAATAAATAAATAAATAAACTTGAATACATAAAACATGGCTTTAATTAAGTTCACGATTTAACTACTTTGACATTGAACGAAGCATTCGTTTTATTGGGTCAGGGACAAAAGTTTTAAAATAAAGTAAAGATTCAACGAAATAAGTCCTTTGAAGATATCAAACGCCTCCAGAACATATTGCCAATGAATTAACCGTTTAAAAAAAAATACAACACGAACAGACAAAACGTGTGAAAGGAAACATCATATCTTGAATGAGCTAAAACACACTGAAAGCCAAGAAACATAACAGATCCTGAGAAACTTAAAAAAAAAAAAGGCAAAGAAATGCTTACCAGGGGAGGGGGTAAATCATTTGCTTAACTAGGGAGGAGAAGGTCTACTTAATGGACTAAAAATGTGACTACGTAATACTTGAACAACTCTATCTAATGGAAGAAAGTAAATTAGCATATAACGCTTCTTTTCATTTTAAGCATTTCAAAGATTCTCGTAATTTAGTTGCGTCTCGGATTTTCATTTTTAAAATATGGCAACCCTAGTGAGAACAAACTTTTCACCTCAGACCGTAAGTCAGTAGGTCAACTCAGCCTCTGAAAATGAGAACCGGAGCAACCCTGGAGCCAAACCCGATCTTTTTGTCCACAAGTTAATCGAGACATGAGCGGTTAGCCTATAGATTTACATAGGTCCTAACCCTGAGCCTCTGCCGGAAGTAGAACCCATGAATCGTTGATTACAATGCGAAGTTATAACCATTAGATTTTCAGGGAGGTCGTCATTTATCAAAGTACAAAATGTAAACACAGAAAGTACGCTGGAATTTCGCACAACTAGTGATAAACCGTTGATTATCCAACTGTTTTTATTATTCAGATATGGTATTTTTCCTACTTATTCTTTTTTTAAAAACTCTTATCAATACTAAAATTTTTAATTAACTTTACCCTTATTATTATTTAACGTCATTTTTCTACCTCTGTAATAGTTAATATTAATTAGAGACTGGATTTTAAAAGGAAATGGTTTTTGAGTTTTCGTCATGCAAATGTGAAAAATTCAACAACAATTCGATAAATGTTCTTTACCAGCTAAGTTACTTGGTTTTAATTTTCCTGTTTTCGGTTTGTATTTCCTTGTTCAGGATCATATTGTTCAGCATGATCTTGCTAGTTTTCGTAGCTCAAAATAACAGTAACAAAAATAAGATGCAGGGGATTCAGAACTGACAATCCACCCCAGGATTTCGTAAACATGAATTCGGTAGAGCAAAGGTAAGGGATTTGTAACCTGGGTTGCTTAGTAATAAATTAATAAACACTCTCTATTTCGAAACTGATTGTGATGTGGAACGAATGGAAAGATGGTGCATGAGAATGAGGATATGTTTGGGATAGGAATAATCTACACAGCACTTGCCTGATGTTCTCTGCGATTCTCCAACGATAATCTCTTCGGTGTATGTAGTCCTCCCTCCAGTACATATTATTCATGGAATTGGTGGCCAGATGGCTAGAATTGAAGCCTGGCGTGGATGCAAAGGAAAATCCGCCTTTCAGCGGCGATGAATTTATTCAATATACGGACGCTTTCTTAAATGTCGTCATTCTTATCAGATATCAATCAACGTAACCACATATATTACCCCTCCTTAACGTGGATAAAGTTCGGATTTGAAGACTCAAGATCATGATCCCGCCGTCTCTATCTTCGTCGTAGCTTAACTCGTCCTTTACTACCTCGTCTTCTCTGCGTCTTATAGTTTTGATGAAAGCCGGATCAGTCAATGAATTCTCCGTTCAATGAATAGCCACACGGATGACGAAAGTGCCAACTTGTGTAGATTAATGCTTAATAAAGTAATTGTTGGAATATGGACGAAAGGAGGCAACCTGCAAGTTTATTGATTAAGAAATTCATACAAAGAAACAAATCAACATAAAATAGAAATTCTTTCAGGTCTGCAATGTAATTGAACTGTTGGTTGCGCTGAAAGGAAATATAAATTAAAATATAATATTGTCATTGATTTCATGATGAGAATTCAGTGTTCATAATTTCAAATAAATGTTTATCGTTTTCGCAGAATTTCAGTCCAATACATGATAAATCCAAAATTTGATATTATTGATATTATCACTCATAATTCATGGTGTAAGACACGCATCTTTAGTGTGCCTGTTATTAGTCCTTCTTTTTTTTTAAAAAAATAATATTGTTTTAAATGCTTATACAAAGAGATATAGTAGCGGGTGTTACTGTTATAAGCTGCCAACATACTTAAGGTTTCTTTTTTATTTTATTTTATTTATTTATTTATTTATTTATTTATTTATTATTTTTAATTTAATTTATTTTTTATCAAGGACAAACAGCCAAAAAAAACTTAGGGCATTGAAAAACTTACATAAAGTGGTCTGGAATTCATAATTAGAACTGTTTTCACCAGTGTTCGAATTTACGGAGGAAAATTCTTCTCTCGTAATAATTTGTTCACATCTCGTATTATGGAAATAACAGCCCTGCCTGAAATAGTTATTTACCCCTCCTACAATTGTACCGACAATACACAAGCATTCCCCATCGTCCGGAAATTTAATTCGATCACTGATTTTCACCACCAGATTCTATTCACCTTGAGCAGTCGTATTCTTTATAAAGTGATATGTTACATCCAAATAGGCAGAACCTGATCCTTAAGCATGTAGAAATGCTGAATAGCAAATATTATAGAGATAACTGTTTTCTTGTGGAATAAAATGAACAGTAACGTAAACATGCTTCCTTTTAAATAGATCTACAGAAAAATGACTTATAGATTTTTTTTAAAAAAAGTAATTTCCCATTTTTTCCTTTTTAGATTAAAAATTTTCTCTCTAAATTTCGGTCTCTCTTAATCACATGTTACTCAATTTATATATTCAGCTGTGACTTAAAATATTTCACTATGTTATTTTATTAAACGAACCTTCCAAACTAGTTTCACTTTCTTCTTCCAATGTGGTGTACTTCGAACAGACTCTTTTCAGCGAAGTTTCTTGTTTGCAAGATTCACTACTCTCACTATGTATGTCTCTGCTAACTGATTTAGTACTTTCAATGTCAAGTTCTGTCTTCTCCTATCTTAGTTTTCCTGTTTTCATCAATGTCGTAACTGATTCTGAACTACGTATAAAACTCTGGTAAATTAGTAACTTTTTTCTACGTCAGTAGTTCTCAAACTTTCCGATAACGCGGACTCCTTGTTCATTCGGAAAGTGATCTGCGGATCGGCTTGCAATGCTATCTGAAATTTGACATGGTATTAAAAAATATACTAATTAGAATTACAAGAAAAAGATCAAGAAAAATAATGTAATAAGTAATTTATTGTAAAGATACATGATTGTTTTCTAATGAATGAAATTTCAATTGAAAATACACTAACTTTCAAGACTAAAAATCAATGTATTTTTTTAAAAAGGAAATTCACTTGATAATCCATGTTCTCAAATGTGGGGTCACTAATTCTTTGTGTTTTTCCATAATTGCATTGAAATCTCGAATAACTTTTGTCCAATCTTAGTTTCGATTCCACATTAAGACGATTCCGCTTTAAGGTTTTAATACTCCAAACAGCAGAAAGGGTCTGCTCACATAAGTAAGTGGTAGGGAAAGGCAATGTCTTTTTAGACAACTAGTAGTGGTGAATAATTGCAATGTCTTTTTAGACAACTCTTCATATTCACCGCGCACACGCAACCAAAAGCTACAAAGTTATTTTCTTTGAAAACGTTTTTCCTTGAAGTATCCAATAGCAGTTCTTGTTCTGTGTTAGAGATATTCATACCTTGTTGAGTTGAGCTGAGTTGATTTTGAGTTTAACGTCCCGTTCAGCAGCCAGGCTATATGAGACGTGGACATACTGATTAACGTGGAATCCGAACCACATGAGATTCATACCTTTATGTCATGGATTTCTATATTAGTGAAAGGATTTTCAATCCAACCACTACCAGGTTGTGGGACAGGGAAATATTCTTGAAAACTTGCAGCTAATGCGCTCAAGTGTCCGACAAGTGTTTTATTTATTTCAGCAGAGATTGTTTTTCACCTGAAGAGTCAATAAAATCCTTGAGCACTGGAAATGATGAATAGTTATTGTTTTGTACTCTACTGCCCACAGTTGCAGTTTCTTAATCTTAAAAATATTTCTTGAATAACAGCTGTGTATTTCATTTTATTACAACACATTTCAATTTTAGATGTCGCAAACCCCTCGGCTAGGTCCCGCGGACTCCCATGGGTCCGCGGACACCACTTTGAGTACTACTGTCCTACGTTTCTGTGTACCAACTGAAAAAACGTGTTTTCTCTCCATGATAACAAATTAATCAAAATACAGAACAGCAACAGTGATTTTAACACTAGCTCTTAAGAGGCATCGTGTCGCTCGTGTTTATAGATTTGTCGTTCTAACGAAATTTACGGTTAGAAAACAATGAAACATGACTCATTTGTTTATATTTCTCTTTTGCCTAACCTCTACTAGCCATTGTCATATTTTGTTATGAACTGTTTACTGCAAATTGGAAGAATAAGTTGATGCAACCACAGACATCTATATAGAGCTATATACTAGACCGCCAAATGAGGATGGGATTTTGAACCCAGACAGAAATTACTTTTACTTTCTGATATCGCTTGCATTTTGACAATAGCAAGGGGGAAGGGGTATAAAAATACCAAAATTGTTAGTAACCTAAAACGTCAAAATGATTCTATCTCATACATAAGAAATGAATAACAGAATATAAGTACTGTATTTAGTACTGAGTAATAAATGGATTCAGCTGGATCTCCTAGGTTGTTGTACCGCTTGCACCGTCCATTGTTACGACACTGTTTCATCGGATTTCTAGAACAAAGAGTTAGTGGAAACACTCATCGAACAGAATTTTGAGGAAGAAGAAACTGAAAAAGTGAAAAAGGAAATAAAACTACGTTTCAGAATGGGACCTCTAAGAACAAGAACAAATGCCATCTTGTGACTGAAACGAGTGCGTACATAAGAAGGAAGCTGATACAAGAAGCGAAAATATATAACAAGTATGATATACAGGAATCAAGGATTTTCCCAAAATGCCTTTTTGCTTAGACTGTTCACACATTGCCAAACACAGCAAGGAAGAAGATAGTCTGTTCATAGTGCGGAATGAATGATCATGAACGTACAACTTGTGAGAAAAAAGATAAGGTTAAGATATGCATACCATGTAGCAAGAGAAATAAGAAATGTGAGGCTAAAACAAGAAAGGACTACGCGACTTTCTATGTGCGTTTTCTTAAAATGTTCTATGTGCGTACCATTGCAAGAATAGATTTTTCACGGTTAAACATCCAGAAAGATTCGTTAATAAAATAGGAAAAGAAACAAAAGCAAAAAGGAAAAGTCAATCCTATAGAATGAAGGATAGAATTAAGTCTAAAAATAGAAGCAAAGCTTGAAAGAAAAGCTTGAATATTGGCTGGAACAAAATTTCAGTAAGCGGCAATGAAAAGGACTTTATAATGGAAGAAGGATATATTAATTTAGAAGATACAAATACATGCTTAATACAGTTAATCAATCTTAATTTGACAACATTTCAAAGAGACTTTGCGGAGAGCGTTATCAAAACTCATGAAGATTTCGACCTAAGAAAAATAAACCACATAGATATAAAAGAGAAAGAAACAGCAGTCAGAGTATATTACTCCTCAAATAAATTTCATATCACCTTCATACATATAAGATCAAACAAAGAACTGGCACTAGATGGCCTGAAAATAGTTCTAAAATTTATCCTGACTCTGCAGATAAATAAAGAAAAAATGAGGAAAGAAATATTGATCGCTATACTCGCGATGTGGGGTTATGGAGTAAAAATCCGCAAGAAGTAGTTCAAAAAATATTCCAAATAACAACAAAAAAAAAAAAAAAAAAAAAAGAAGAAAAAAAGAAAAAGAAAGAAGAAAAAAGACACTTAAAATGAAAGTAAGGAATGTTGCAAAATGATGCGAACGATCCAAGTGTGTGACATAACTTTAGTAAGTGCACGTCACGGATGGAATTCGTGATATGTAGAGATGTATAAGGAGGATATGTATACACATCATGGATAGTTCACTCATTCTCACGGCTAGCCAAATTGAAAACAAGAAACAATCAAAACAACACGATAATGATTGTTGCAAAATGATACGAACGCAATACAAAAGCTAGTTCTAATAGTCAATAAATGAGCCACTGCATAACACCAGCTTAAACATTCGATTAAACATGATGTTTACCAGCGTTTGCAGCAGAGTCACATCAATTTGATTCCATGCAGAGATGATGGCATCCTGCAACTCACGAACATTGTTGTACTGGATACCGATAGCAATCACTAGGCGACCCAATATTTCCCATAGATTTCCCATTAGGTTTTTGTCTGGGAAATTGAAAGGCCAATCAAGGCCAATCACGTCTATGTCCCTAAACCGATCCCTGGTAGTTCCTATAACGTGGATAGTGGCATTATCCTGATGAAAGATCCACTCGGGACCAGCAATTCGCAAGGCAAATGGCAACAAATTGTCTGCAAGTACTGTTTGGTATGTGGTGGATGTCATACGAGATGTAGGGAATTCGAGGCTTGTTTTACCATAACAACCAAAGCCCCTTCCCCCCCACACACACACCATTACCGACTGTCCTCCTTGCTGTCACCTAGAGAAATCTAATCCTACTACCGCAGATTGTGTCAATAATATCATCAACCATCGTGACCATCCAAATTAAATTTCTTTTCGTCACTGAAGATGACACGACGCCAGTTCTGCTTCCAGGTCATATGGATTTTGGTCCAGATCACCCTTCGCTCCTTGTGCTGCGTGGTGAGTCGTGGCTGACGCTTGTGCTTCAGAGATGATTACAGCGTTTCACAGCTCTTGATAGGGTAGATTTATGTACACGAAGGTTAGGGTCTCGTGCCAACTGTATAAGGGGTATTCTACCACAACTTAGCTTTCGAACAACCTATCTTTAATGTTGTGGCGTTGGTTGACGCGGCCTTCCTGATTATTTCCTTACTCCATACCGCATCCCAAATTTAAGAAAATTCTTCAGAACACAAGCACTCTTCCCAATTCGACGTGCTATTTCATTAACAGATACACCTTCTTCTTTATATGCCACTATTTGCCCCTTTTCACACTCAGACAATACTTTGCCACGGCCCACTATGCTTCTCTTGCTCGCCATCTCACACAGACGCCCTCGCCGTAGTACACTAGCTTACACTTCTACCACTCGTCTGCTATACAATTCACCTTCTCGTCTAGTGCCCTCTATGTTCCGTAACAGCGATCTAGCTACATGTTATTACACTAAACATGTCATCGTTCGTATCATTTTGCAACACTTCTCTTGGGCTGATTTTTCATTTTTGTTTCGCCCTGTCCTTTATACGTGTCTATTTCTACAGTACCTGTTTTCGTGTAACATAAATATAATACTGTGTCATTCACCCTTCCTTCCATTTTCCGTTTCATTTCCCATCACATAATATTACGATATCTGGTATCGTTCGTATAATTTTGCAACGCACCTTAATAGATTAAAAAAAAAAAAAAAAAAACCCTCTTCAACAACGCTAAATTGACACAGGAATATTATGAAAAGGAAAGCAGTGAGAGATTTGCCCTTGATCGTAGCGTTGTTGAAGAGTTGAGAAGAAAAGGTCAGAAAAAGACGTAGACAAAAACAATAGAAAAAAATATCAAAGAGATGGAAAAGAAAACAGGTTGGTATTTAAATGACAAGATGGAGAGACTACTTAAAAGAAAGCAACAACATCAAAATAAAGAAACACAAGACAGTAAAACTTTATAAGAATATTGAAACTCAGATGATTCTCGGAAGATTAGAACCTAAACTCTTAACAACGGCAAGAACTTGAGGCAAATGGGACAACATCTAATCTACACAACCTGCTAGAACAAATCAATGAAGGGTATAAAAGAGGAGAAAACTCATTAGATTTGGAAAAGGTGCACATAGAATTGGCTAAGCAATATGGAAGAATCGCCTTTGTCCACAAAGTAGAGAGGCCATATTGCCATGTTAAAATTTTTAATTCTTAACTACCGTAATGGTTGAACTATCTATAGAAAACAAAATTAAAACTATGCAAATTAACGCAGGAAAATCAAGGTCATGGTCATGAGGAAGGTCATGGACGAGATTCAAGATTTAGTAGAAAAAGAAGATATAGACATTATTCTCATTTAGGAACACTACACTAAAAATAACAAACTAACAGTAATGGGATCAATGGAGGTTATGTATGCAGGAGAAGAACCTGTAAGAAATAATGGAGATGGAAAACCAGTCACAAGAGAAAAAACAATGGCGGTAATACTTAAGAGAAATAGAAATTTCAAAACGTTAAGTTTAATACAATACAAAAATCTATGTAAATCAATATAAAACTCAAAGCAGATATGGGGAATTACAAAATCATAAATTGCTACTGCCAGTTTAGTCTGGACATCGAACTCTTTTTTAACAAACCTGACAAAAATTTATGAAATACATAAAAATTAAGAAATACTACTCTGTATGGATGCAAATGGTAAATCTAGACTGGAACAATAGGTATATGGATGAAATAGGACAAAAGCTTGAAAAGATGGTCACGCAAAATGAATTAGTAGCTTTGGATGAAGAAGGAAACCCGTCAACGTTTAAAAACACGCAAGGCCCGGACTCCAATATAAGTGTGACATTAACAACTACAGGGTTTCTGCTGATCTGGAGAAATCATTTTCCCTGACTTCTCCCTGACCACTGGCAGGAAATTCCCTGACTTTCATGACAGGTATCGGTGACGTAGACACATAAATAAGGAATAAATAACGATGAATATTTATATATGAGAACATCTATTCTATAGAGACAAATAATAATCAATTGCTCAATACATACATTAGACTTACCACCCATAAAAAATCTGAGTAATGTGCCATACTGTGATCATTAATGGTTGGTTAAGCTGAAATAGATATACACTTAATGTTAGAAAAAATACATTTTATAAAATTTCCCTCACTTTCCCGGATCTCCAGTCTTTTTCCCTGAGTTTCCCTGATCTGCACCATTTTCCGTGACTTCCCTGACCAGTAGGAGCCCTGAACTAAACATCAAAGTTAGTAACGGGAAAGTTTGAAATGCGACCATCTTAATAAACTACAACTAATAATTTTCGAGAAAACTAATATAGTATAAACACGAGTGAAAGAATGAATAAACACGGAAATAAATTAAGATACAATACCAAAAGAATGAAATGGGGAAAAAGGAAAATAATAAACTTGCCAAACATAAACGATAACGATAATGCGGACGAACTGTCAGATAAAATGCAAAGTGAAATAGTAAATCCCACCAAAAGTTCAACAAAAATAGAAACACAATATAACAAGAAAAATTTAAAAAGGTAGACCAGAAAAGCACGAAAAATTATACCAAGCAACGTGGGATGCTGTCCTCAAATAACGAAGGTTAGAAAAATATAGAGAAACTAAAAGCAAATATCAAGAAAAACTAAAAGAAACGAAATTAAGTAGTTTGAAAGAGGTTTTAAAGGAAAAGATTAATCTAGATATATGGGATGAGTTCTATTAAATAAATAACAAGAGCAACAAATTAACAACACTGTCTGCCCTCAAAATGGACAATGGAGTACGCACCAATGGTCGAGAAAATACAATAAATTAAAAGTTTTGTAATACATAAGCCACAAACCTTTTACCGACTGATGACGCATCAAAAGACAATGACGAACAAAAGCAAATACGAAATCAGATGATAACAGAACCCAGAAATGATGAACCAGCTAAAGAGACTATAAACAAAGAGAGAAAAACATATAAAAATGCTGTAAAACAAGAAAGCCACAGGGCCAGGCAACACAAAGTCGGAAATATACTAGGAAAAATTGGAAATATGGGCACCATACTTGTCAAGACTGTATTAATTTGTGTTTAAAACAAAAGAGGGGACCTAAAAATTGGAAGAAGCCAACTTAATCATCATCAGAAAGAATAATAACAGGATAACCGATTACCCTAAAGCGTATAGGGCAATATGGCTTTTAAATACACTTGGCAAATTCTTCGAGGGAGTAATTGTACAAAGATTAGAAACATATAGAAAAATGGAAAATTATAGATTACAGCATGGTTTATGGAAGAGAAGTACAGAGACAGCAATAAGAAGACTATTCGAGCTGATTGAAAACGGGAGGGCAGAAAAATACCAGATAGCAATATACATAGGTATAAGCGGGACTTTTGACAACTTATGGTGGCCATCATTATTGAAACAATTTAAAGAAATGGGAATACCAATTCATTCTATGAATCAATGATAGATTAATTAACCGACAGAAACATAACACACAAAGCTCTAAACAAAAAAAAAAATATAATTACACCCCAGTAGCACGCCTACGTGGGACCCATATTTGTTTCACATCGGCCAACGTCGGCGTCGTGGGATCTAAACTTGCCCACAATAACCCACCAATTTCCCGTATGGGTCGTACATGGGATCTTGGTGGGCTTGCCGATGTTGATTTACCGATATGGGTCCCACGTGGGAACTTGCTGTCCTTGACCATGACAGATTTGCCAATGTCGGTCCCACAAGAGATATAAATAGGCTTGCCCACCAAAAAGAAAAAAGCATGGAAATATTTCCTTTTTCTAATGAATAAATTTGAAGCACATGAAATTAACATTTTTATGGTTCGTTGGCAATTATTTGAAAAAGTGATTTTTCGATTCGGCCTCGATCTATGTTGAATCGATGTCGATCGGCGTACGCAGGTTGTTTGTCAACTGTTCACAGTTTTAAAACCATAACACCGTATGGCGCTACAAGAGGTGCGAAGCGAGGGAAAATCAGGAAAAATATTATGATGGTTGTTTGTTGTTTTGGTTTCCCTTCAATTCGTTGAAATCGTATAAAAAATTAGAACTGTGTAATTTTTTTAAAAAGAAAACTATAATATTATTGAAGGTGTGTATTAAAATTAGTGTTTCTTTCATTACTAGAATGTATATTTTATCTTTGATTTGCATGAACAATGTCGACTATAGATTAAGAGATCCACATAAACTGTTCCAAATAAATTTTGGCTTCTTTATAGCCCGCGCTCGGTGTAGCTAATCTAGTACTGGTTTTGTTGTTACAGGTGCGAACATGTGTAGATATCACTGTTATCTTTAATCAAAGAAATACAGGGCAGTTTATTCCAGTTTTTTTTAACTCCGTTCTTTTTACAAGGTACATATAGAACTACGTCGGCTAACCATGGGAGCTAGAACGACGATGTGTGTATGGAGAAGATCTGGGTGGTTCAACATAGATTCCACATAAATCCACATCGGTCAACCAGGGAGCTAGGACGATGTGGGTATAAGGAAGGTCTAGATGGGCCGACATGGATCCCACATAGATACACATCGATCAAATATGGGAGCTAGAACGAAGATGTGGGTTCAGGGAAGATCTGAGTGATTCAACATAGATCCCACATAGGTCAACTAGGGAGCTAGAACGACGATGTGGGTATGGGGCAGATCTAGATGGGCCGACATTGATCCCACATAGGCCGGTATTGTTCAACCGGGGACCAAGATCGATGATGTTAATAAAGGCAGATCTAGATGGGCGACATGGATTAATGTGGGGCCAACATTGATCTGGAAGAATCCACATGGGACCCACATAAATCAACATGGACGCCGATGTCGATCGACATAGATTTACCGATCTTGGCCAACGTCGGCAAAATGTTTGCCATTCTTCATCGATCCACATCGACACCGACATCGATCCCACCAACAAATCCCAGGTTGATCGACATCGGCCCATCATTTGTGCTGCTGGGGCATACATTACAAAGAGATAGTCACAAAGGTCCATTGGTGGACCCACAATGTGGAGTATTGTAATATACCCACGCCAGAAATGTGTCGATCAACTAGAAGAAACAGAGGGAGTTGTGGGATATGTTAATGACATAGTTATAGTGTTGTCAGTATCGTAAAAAGAAAAAAGAAAGAAAGAAATAGAAAGAAAATGGAGCATAAGCTGGAAAAAATGGTGCCGAACAGCATTTAACGTTTTCAGAAACAAACAACATATATAATCTTTGGTCAAAAAATTCAAAGAGATCCCAGTCTGAAGATATCTAATAAGAAAATGTAAAAAGTCAAGGAGTTCAATTACCTGGCTGGGAGTAGAGATAGAAAAGAAACAACTTCATAAAACATAGAGACGATCACGGATAAAAGAAAAAAAGTGGTACAAAAATTATGAACGATTCCAAAAATTGACTATCAAATCCCCTAGAAGACACTGTAAATTTAGAACAAAATCTTAATCATTCCAGTACTTCGCTGTTGTGCCAGCGTCTGGTGCCACAGGTTTTTTATGAACATAAAGTCAAGACAAACAATAAATCGAACACACAGAGATGTACTTATAAGAACATCAACGGAATCTCTATAAATACTGGCTCAAGAAGAACCAGATACTAAAACAGTGCTTTGAAATGTGGACATAAAACAAAGAAATCACTAAAATTTTAGAAATTATGGGACAAATTTCAAACAATGAGAAAGAGCAAGACAAAATTATTGAAATGAACTAGCAAGAGGCATGGGAAAACATAACCAATGATCAAAAGTTAAAAGAATATATACCAATGATAGAAATAAGGAAAGAGGAGTCAAGCCTAGACAAGGGGACTATGGAAATACTTTCTGGCCATGGTCTCTTCAAGACAAACTTACATGGACTAAAAATTGTAAATCAGACATGCATAGGTGGAATGGCTCAGACACCTGAACATATAAGATGGACATGTGCGCACTACATAACAAGGTAAGACATAGTTGAGCTTCAAAATAATACATGTGAGAACATTGGATAGAACAAAACAAAAGTACAAAAACTCCAACGATTAACAGATTAGGGGAAATACGTGAAATAGACACAAAGAGAGAAAAGGGAGTCAACAGAACATAATTTAGACAAAAATGAAATACACAATCTTCTATCTATTAAAATGATACAATAACAATAAAAACGTTTTTTTTACAGGCTAGCCTGAAGGACTAGCTGCCTTTCAGAGGGTTACGCCCTCTTTTTAGGAACGAGATTGGCGGTTAACAATGGAATTAGAATGTTGGATGGGCTAAGTGATTTTAATCTTTATTAGCAGCAACATTTAAATAAATAGAGCTCATCCGTGGCTAAGCGGTTAGCGTACGCGCCTTTGGCGTGGGAGACCCGAGTTCGATTCCCGGCGGGAGCTCATGTGGTTCGGATTCCACGTTAATCAGTAGGTCCACGTCTCATATAGCCTCGCTGCTGAACGGGACGTAAAACTCAAAATCAATCAATCAATCAATTTAAATAAATAATTTTGAAGGTGGAGACTTAAGGAATATTAATCCTTAACATTAGGTGCAGGTATAAACAGAAAGGAGAAAGAATACGGTACATTTTAAACAAATAAATTATAACAAAATGATAGCAGTGCTTAGGTATAGCATTCATGATCTGTACAAGTATAGCTGTGAGCGTGAGAGATGTGGTGAGGTGTTCACAGGACAACACATGGGTGATGTTAATTAGACAAATGAGGTTATCTTCAGCCTAGGGGCTGCTCTAGGCAATGATGAAGACGAATGAGGCCCATGTTAGTAAATATCACTGTGCTGGAAATGATGGATGAATGAGAGGAAGATGTTCATGAATGACGTAATCTGTGATGATAAGTAAGGCGGGATCTAACGGTGGTAGGGTGTAGTGATATAGTGTGAAGAGAAGCGAAAGTGGAGGATGATAATAACGGTGAGGTGTTGGGTGAAGTGCTAAATATCGCATTGTATCCTGTAGTAAAGGATGTCGTGTTTCGAAGCGTTTGGTGATGAATGTTAGCCGCAGCTTTTCAAGGTAATATTGTAAAGTCGGAAAAGTGATTTTGCGGTATAGATCCTGTGTAGGACTAGGCAGCTTAATGCGGAACGCTGTACGGAAAGCATGGCGTTCTAGAATTAAAAGTTTATTGTAGAACTTAGTTGGGGCAGCTATCCAAGCAGTAAACCCGTATGTAAGGACAGGTCGTATGAAAACCTTGTAGGTATTTAGGATGGTATGTGCTTTAAGGCCCCAGGTGGTACCAGTCAATCGTTTCAGGAGATTGAGTCTATTATAAGCTTTAATGGTAATGGTTCTCAGGTGTTGCGACCAAGTAAGGTGGTGATCATAGGTAATTCCCATATATGTGACAGTGTTACTGATTTGAGTAGGCGCCCATCAACATACAGAGAGAGATTGCGTGGGTTTCGGCGGACTTTGGAAGTTCTTCTAGGTGGTAAGAATACGATTGCTTGTGTTTTGGCTGCGTTAATAGTAAGCCGCCACTGAACGCACCAGGTGCAAAAGTGATCGATAGCTGTTTGTAAGAGAATGTTAAGCTGCTGGATAGTTGTTCCAAGTGCGAGAAACGCCGTGTCATCCGCATATTGGAAAAGATGGACCTTATCTGGTAGTCGGGGCATATCAGCTACATACAGCAGGTATAGTAAAGGAGACAGGGCTGACCCTTGTGGTACTCCAGAGAACAGAAAGATAGGATGTGACAAACTGCCTCGTACTGAGATATAGGTGATACGATTTGTAATGAAATGGTAAATAAGACGAATGTAGTAGATAGGAAGCTGAAATTGCAGAAGTTTGTATATGAGCCCATGATGCCAGACTTTATCGAATGCTTTCTCCAAATCAAATAATACTAAGCAGGAAGGATTGGCTGAATTATAGTGCTGAGTATTGAGGGTTGTGAGTCGAAGTAGTTGATCATTGATAGAGAAAGCTGGTCGTAAACCTGCTTGTGTGATTGGAAGTAGGCCGTGATCTGAGATGAAGATGTGTAGTCGTTTAACCAGGATACGTTCCAGGATCTTACTGAATGTGGAAGTGAGTTGAATAGGCCTATAGGATGCAACATTCTGGGGAGGTTTATGTGGTTTATGAAACATTAGCGTCTTTGATGTTTTCCAAGCTAAAGGAAAGAAGCCAGTGCGTAATATGAATGTATAGATATTCGCAAGAAGAAGTAATAGTGAAAAAGGACATTCCTTGATGTGTCGATACGTCACGTTATCTAGGCCAGGTGCAGTATTTCTTTTATTATGGAGAACTTGAGATATTTCGTGAGTGGTGATTGGGGCGGACATAGCAATATTAGGGGGTAAAATATGAGTATTATGTGGTTGCAGTTGTGGTGATGAAATATTGAGTCTGTCTGCGGGATGAGGTGCTTTCTCAATTGACAGTGTGAAAATTTCTTGGAGGTGATCTGCAAAAGCATTCGTCTTATCGCTATCGGTACTAACAGGTGTGTCACCCAATAAAATGGGATAGGGTGTAGTAGAGAATTTGCCACACAGTGCATTGAAGCGAGCCCAGAATTTAGTAGGATGCGATGTTTCAGACAGAGTGTTGCATGTCTTCACCCAGCACCGGAGCTTATAAGCTTTGATGTAATTGTGCACTGTACGTTGTAGTTGTTTGTGATGTCGGAGTGCTTCTGGGTTGCGAGTGTGGAGATAGTCTCGATAGAGCTGACGGGAACGTTTGATCATAGAGAGATATTGTGGCGGAAGTTTAGGCTGATATGGAACGGATTGTGTTGTTGGAATATACAAGTTGCTGGCTTCCTGAATTGCGGATGTAATGCGATCGACAGTCTGGTATAAATCGTCACTTGTGGCGGGTTCTGTTAGATCACTGGTAAGATCTGAAATATGCGAACGATATTGATCCCATTTAGCTTTATCGTAGCGCAAGCTGACTCGAACTGGTAAAGAGGAACGTGGTGTAGCTGAGTATGGTTTGTAGACAAGCTTGATGGGTGCATGATCATTACTAAGAAGATCAAGAATTTCTATAGTGCAATATGAAACAAGATTTGAGGAGGCAATGACTATGTCAGGTTTGGTGTTTGAGATTGGGCGTGTAGCTTGTGGAAGATCTAGAATTATCCCTGTAGTGTGGGTCGTTACGAAGTTAATGAAATTTGTCCGGTCACCATTGCTGCGGCTGTGCATATTGAAATCGGCCATAATGATGTATCTATTGAAAGTATTGGAAATATATTGAACGAACTGCTGAGGCAAAGGATGATTTGGTCTGATATATACAGTTGCTAAGGTGATGACAATATTTTTGAAATAAACTGTGGCAAGGAGATGTTCGGGAAGAGCTGTTGCCGTATACTGATGCTGGCGATAAGGAATGTGAGGGGAAATTTCTATAGCTACTCCCCCATTGGCTCAAAGTGCAGGTACGGGATTCACAGAATGTAACATGGTATAGCGTGGTAAACGGCAAGTACGAGAGTTTGTTAGAAAGGTTTCATTGAGTAAGAAACATGTAACACGTTCCTCAAGAAGAAGCTGTTCAAATAAAACTTTGTGTTTTGGTAGTGATCGGGTGTTCAGAAAGAGAAAAGTTAGAGCCATGACGTTAAACGAGTGAACTAGCATGGGATTTATGAAAATGAACAGTATTGCCGGAATAGTTTGCAGTAAAATTAACATGAAAAGTGGTTCTTGCTGCAAGAATGATTTATTGTAAGATATGAGGCCTAATGAAGGGATGGATGTTTTGCAAGGCTAGCGTTAGAAACGTCAATAGCTGGTCTAATGATACTGGAGCGTCTATCGGATGTGGATTGGTTTGAGCTGGTGCCGGCGGTCGCAAAGGAACAACGAGCTCGGGATGATCCTGAATAGCCTGATCCTCCGGCTTTGCCTGATCGGCCTGATCCTCCGGCTTTGCCTTGCACTTGTAGGTGTAGGCCGGATGTTGTTCGTTACAAGTGGCGCATTTTGGTGGCAATTGCAAGTTGTTACAAGTCCGGGTGTCATGTGGACCAGCACAGTAGCCACATTTACTTGAACTTTTACAATCAGACGTATGATGGGAATTGTAGAACTGGCAACTTCACAGTGGACTGACATAGGTACTGGTGTTCGTGATGGTTCTACTCTGTGCTTTTGGTTGTAAATGTATGCACCTGATGCTAGTAACTCATCAATGGTGTCTTGATGGCTTGTAAGCACACGGACCATATAGGTAGGCCCGTTATTATTTCGAATGCGTATTACTTTCGTAATGGTGTGGCCCTCGAGCTTGAGCTCCTCTTGGACTTCTCTCATCTGAATAAGATGGGTCAACTCCCCGAATAACGACAGATAGCAATGGTAATCGTTTCGGAGGTGGAGGCTGCTTACGTGTAGAAGAATTGAGCGACTGAATGTTCGCATTTGGACCAGAAGTGTCAATAGGCACTTTGTTTTTTATTGTAGCGAGCAGAGTTGGATCCGGAGTTTTTAAGATGATGCCATTCCTCGTATGAACGATTTCTGAAATAGCTGCTCGAGGGAGGTACTTGCGTAGTTGTATGGCAACAAACTTCGCATTGCTGAATTTTACGTCGAAATTAGTAAGCAACATGGAATGAACTGCAGGTGGAGTGGATCCGTCAGAATGATTTGAAGAGGTAGTTATGTCCATTGGAACTTGGTTTAGATCTGAAGTAGAAGCAAGATGTTGCTTTTTCGGAGGTGGAGATTGTTGAAGACGTTCTGCATAACTGTCTGTATGTTCTGATGGATGTGGTGATCTGCTGCTGACAGCACCAGAAGAGATGACTGAAGTTGCAAAGGCAACTGAGGCTTGAGAACCTCGCCGCTGCTGAGATTTGCTAATATTGGAAGAAGTGTGATTCGGATCCTTGCGAGTCCTGCCCTTCGGGATGCTATCTGAGGGTCCAGGTAGAACTTGAGGTAACACTGTATGTTTGCCTTTCATCGTTTTGCCTGATCCTAGCTGTGGGTCCGCCATCGAAAATCCGCCCCTGGGCTGATGCCTAAATACGAAAACGTGTGCCTATAAATGTGTGATGAACGATTTGATGATACAAGATGGAATGATGATGATAGTTTCATCCTCTAGCACTGAAGAGCGCTGTCAATCCCAATGAGAGCGTATGCGTGCTGGTCTCGATTGTGCGTGTGCTCCACAATGTCCTCGAAGGCACGTTAACACTTCCCAGCTGGGCTAGGCTTTACACAAAAGACAGCTTATGACGTTTGGTACGTCAAGCTGATCGGAAAGTCGAATAAAAATGGTCACGGTCACGGTCACGGTAATGTTGAAGTTTTGTGAAGAGTATCGGGCCGAAGCCCCTGACTCCATGAGTAAGATGGCATAAAGAGTATATATAGATGTGCAGGTGGCTAGTTGGGTATTACTATTGTTTTATTATGTCTGGAAGTCTACATCTGCAACTGTCACAGAGTAGCTGATAATGTTATTGCGAGCTATGGAAAGATATTAAATGCGTGGCGTGCGATGAACATTCCGTAGAGGGCATTCGGTGCCGATGGTGGCTATAGCTGGATTAACATGTCTTGGTAAAGTATGCCAGAACTTGTGATGGAGATGCCGTAGGACTTCTTTAACAGGAGGCAGCTCTAAATCTTCCAGAATTTGGCTGTTGCGTGTATATCTGTCGTGACCAGTGATGATGCGACCGGCTCTCGTTTGCACACTTTCGAGTGTTTGAAGATGGCTATTAGAAGCATGTTGCCAGGCAGGACATGCATAAGAAAGTGTGGACAGGACTATCATCTTAAATATGTGCACGCGAACCTCATGAGAGATTGAACTGCAGCGAAAAATGGGGTACAATGCCGAGATTTTCCGTAATGCTCGTTGCTTTATATATTTGATGTGTGGGGCAAACGTGAGCCCATTATCTAATGTCACACCCAAATATTTCGCATGCGTGGCGTGAGGAATGTGTGCGTTCTCATATATTAGATTTCGAGGGTCGCGGATGCGTCTTCTACTGTGGATGACAGCGCATCTTTTGTCGGCATTTACTTTAATTCTACAGCGCCTGGCCCATTCCTGAAAACTGTCTAGTTGACGTTGCATATAGATGTAGCACTGTGCAAGTGAACTACTTGTGAAAAAGGCGGTATCATCGGCATACGTTGCGAAAAAGCAGTTTGGTAAAGTCGGAAGATCTGCTGTATAGAGATTACGGTATATGAAAACGGTGAAAGTACAGCGCCTTGTGGGACACCTGCTTTAATTGGCCTAGACGAGGATTTGACACCATCAACCGACACATGAAATGTTCTACCAATGAGATAAGAACGAAGTAAATGCAGAAAACGATCCGGAAAACCTTGAGTGTATAGCTTATATAATAATCCAGCTAACCATACTTTGTCAAATGCTTTTGACACATCCAGGTATACTCCAAGGGTGTGGTGTTTTCTATTGAAAGCCACTGTTAAGAGGGAGAAGGAGTGCGCCACAGCGGCCGGAATATTGGTATTCAATTTAACATGGGATCTCAACCATTTTTTAGGCAAATCACGGTTTCATTTCGTTCTTTCGCAAAAATGTCTCAGTAGCGCACTAAATATGATGCATCTCATTTTAAAGGTGCAATTTGAACGTTGTGCGTGATATTTTCTTCTTATAAATACAGATAATTATAATCCAAATTCCCATAAGAAAATGATCAAAATCAGACGGAAAAGTCTTCTGTTTTTTTACAGTAAGGAAAAGAGCTAAAAACTCCGGACTTTTTTGAGAATGGAGTACAATCTTTGTATTTGTGTGCTACTGTACTATTTTTTCGCTGTTTCCAAAGACATCCATTTCACAATCGATGAGAAATTATATCCTTCATAATTGAATCTACAGAAATCAGAAATCAGATTTTTTCGTGTTCACGTACTTGGCCGTATAACTGCTAGATGGCACTATAGTCATTCCTCATCCCCCTTTCCTTCTCAGCGGGAGCCAGTCCTTTTGAAAATCTACTTTGAACTTCTTAACAGGGGCGGGAGGAAGGAAATCATTGTGAAGAACGGGAACTTCAAACACGAGGAATGGCAAAATTTATGACCTCTTTGGTTGATGGTTTCTGTTTCAGCAGTACAGTGTGTTTGTAGATGGTTTCTGTGAGAAGAAGTAATTTGTGTTTGTAGCGATAAAGTCAACCTTTCGACAAAAATTTGTGAAGGAGAAGCCGAACCAAAGTCTTCGTTTATCTATTCCAAGAAAGAAATGAAAACTTCCTGCAGGCTAAGAATATACATGCAAGAGAAAAAATAAGATACAATATTATAATCTTTAGGATAGATTAATTCCCGAAATATTCTTTGTTTACCTGTCAAAAAATCAAGAATAATATGGTATAAAGCTCTTTCATCAGCTTCCATCGTACAACATACTAAACACACACATTTATATACATACATACATGTATATATATATATATATATATATATATATATATATATATATATATATATATATATATATATATAGTGGCGGATCCAGGATATGATCAAGGGAGGAGGTAAACCATAGTTTGCCTCTTTATCCAGAGTAAACAGGATTGAAGCCCATTTTATCCAGTGTATACCTGAGCGTCAAGGGGGGGGGGCTATAGCCTCTATAGCCACCCTTGGATCCGCGCCTGTATATGTATACTATTTACAGTGCCGGAGTTACGTGTAAGCGAAACGAGCTATAGCTTAGGGCCCCGCTCTCTTGGGGGCCCCAAAATCTAAAGAAAAATTGGATTTCTAAAATATAAGAAAATTTAAAAAAACAAAGTAAAATTTATATATACGTAGCAACAGTGCTTCCTGCTGTGTAGCCTACGTTCGTGTAATTAGGGATGCGCTCGAGTCGAGTCGAGTCGAGATTTAAGCCTGTCTCGACTCGTCTCGAGAAAATGCTGTCTCGACTCGTGTCTCGACTCGAAAATATGTTTCTGTCTCGACTCGTGTCTCGACTCGACAGTCTTTGTCTCGACTCGACTCGAATTCGAGTCGAGACGTCTCGAAATTCGAGTCGAGACAAAATATACGAGTTAAAATATACGCACACATCAGTCAGAACATTATGGCTACCTACCAAATCGTCAGTATGTCCACCTTTGGCACGGATAACAACGATGACGCGTCTTGGTATGAACGCAATGATCCTTGGTTGGTTGCTGGAGAGAGTTGGCACACATGTGCACACACAGGTCACCTAATTCCTGTAGATTCCGGGGAGGGGCGATGCGCTCTGACGTTACGTTCAATCACATCCCGGATGTGTTCGATTGGGTTCAAATCCGGCGAGTTGAGGAACCAGCACATACTTGGAAGTCGCCCTGTGTTCCTCGAACCACTCAATCACACTCCTGGCCTTGTGACATGGTGCATTATCTTGTCAAAAAATGCCACTACCGTTGGGAAACATGATCGTCATGAAGGGGTGTACGTAGTCTGCAAGCAGTGTGTGATATACCTGTTACCCAGAGCACAATTAATCCGCCGCCAGCTTGTCTTCGTCCCCCAGTACAGGTATCGAGGATCTGTTCCCTTGGAACACTACGAATCGCACCCTTCTATAGTCATGATGAAGAAGGTATCGGGATTCATCAGGCAATGCAACGCTCTGCAACTGCGCAAAGGGCCAGTGGCGATGGTCACGTGTTCATTTGAGTCGTAGTTGCTGATGTCGTGGTATTAACATCAGAGCTGTAGCTAATTTCGACGCCCGGGGCGAAGTAGAATGCGGCTCCCCCTACACCCATCACACCAAACTTTTCCTTCTTTTTTCTTTTTGTTTCTTGCGTAAAGAGAAGCAACTTTTTTTTTGTTATACTACCTAGGTATGTTGATTTTTTTTTATCAAGCTGCTTGGACAGACCATTGCAACAGCCAAAAGCGATCATTATGTATTATTTTATTTATTTATTTATTTATTTAATTATTTTTTTACAAGTAGGAGCTGTTTTCAAGAGGCGTATTTTGGACTATTTGATAAACTTGACAAAACTACCTTTGGTTGGTATACAGATCCACTTGGAAATCAGTTATGGAAATTTACAGTACAACTATTTGTAACGTTTCATACTATCGATACTATCGATGAAATTTCAATACATTAGAAACTATGTGCTTTTAAAATATTCGAAATGGGTGACAGCATTAATTTTCAGTAATGATTAATAAACTTTTGTAATTTTATTCTGTATGTGATCACACAAATAACATTTTAATTTCGATTCTTTTAATATCAGCAATGAAACGGGTTGAATTTGCTAATGATAGACTTCCTTTTATTACTCTTAAGGGTCGGTGGTGTGATATTATTATTATTATTATTATTATTATTATTATTATTATTATTATTATTATTATTATTATTATTATTATTATTATTATTATTATTATTAACGTGGGTTCCTGTCACCACGGCATGGCGCGTCCTCAGGTTGCGGATCGAGGAGAAGGCCTCTAGATATAGAGGTTAGCTGCGAATATACTGAATAAGCAGTCGCGGACAGACGACTAGGAGTGGTCCTCCAGCTTGGGGGTTTGGGTAAGGCTAACACCCTCATCCTGTAAAAAAAGGTACTTGTTCAGAAACATTCACAAAAGCCTCGGACAAGGACTGATAACTTGGCACGACATCAGCAAAAGAAAATGGACATGAGATTTGGAACATGGAATATTAGAAGTCTTTATAGGGCAGGCGCGTTAAAATCTGTAACGAGTGAGTTAGAGAAATACAGGATGGACTTAGTAGGAGTTCAGGAAGTTAGGTGGGAAGGAAATGGATCTGAGAACTCCGGAAATTTTACGTTCTTTTACGGGGAAGGAAATAAAAATCACCAGTTAGGAACAGGGTTTTTCGTTCACAAACGAATATTACCAGTAATTAAACGGGTTGAATTTGTTACTGACAGACTTTCTTTTATTACTCTTAAGGGACGGTGGTGTGACATTATTGTTTTAAATATACATGCTCCAACTGAAGATAAGGGTGACGATATAAAAGATAGTTTTTACGAAGAAGTGGAACGGATATTTGACCAACTCCCGCGATACCATATGAAGATTCTATTAGGGGATTTCAATGCGAAGGTAGGACGAGAGGATATTTTCAAACCGATTATAGGGGACGAAAGTTTGCATAAGGAAAGTAATGACAACGGTGTTAGACTCGTGAACTTTGCAACATCCAAAAACCTAATCGTGAAGAGTACAAAATTCCCACATCGCGACGTTCATAAATACACTTGGACATCACCAGACGGAAAAACACATAACCAAATTGATCACGTTTTAGTAGATAGAAGAAGACAATCTAGCATAATTGACGTCCGGTCGTTTAGAGGGGCTGATTGTGACACTGATCACTACCTGGTAGTAGCGATAATACGGGAGAGATTATCGTTGAATAAAGGTAATATTCAATGTCCAAAAACGGAGAGATTTAATTTAAAGAAATTAGAAGAGAGCCAGGTAAGAGAGGAATACCAGATTGAAGTTTCGAATAGATTCGCGGTTTTAGAAGACTCGGAGTGCACTAGTGTTGAGGATACTTGGATTGAAATTAGAGATAGCATTAAAAGTTCAGCAATAGAAAAATTGGGACACGCGGAAATACGTAGGAACAAACCATGGTTCGACCAAGAATGCATTAAACTAGCAGAGAAGAGAAAACAGGCAAAATTACGGTGGCTACAAAATCCGAATGAAACAACTACACAAAATTTCGCAGATATCAGGCGGGAAACTTCCAAAACTTTTAGAACAAAGAAACGGGATTTTTTGAAAGCTAAAATTAAGGAACTTGAAGATAATAGTAAAAATAAAAATATTCGGGACATGTATAAGGGGATCAGCGAATTTAAGAAAGGCTATCAACCTCGTGCTTATATATTAAAGAAATCTGACGGAACAGTTCTCACCGATACGGATAGACTCTTAAATAGATGGAAAGATTTCTTTGACGATTTGCTGAACACGCAGCCAAAAACAAATGTGCATGGAGAAAAGGAGATACACACCGCAGAACCGTATATTCCAGAACCCAATCGAATAGAAGTGGAAGCCGCTATAAAGAAATTGAAGAAACACAAATCTCCGGGTGTAGATGAAATTCCGGCTGAGTTAATTTTAGCTGGAGGCGAAAAATTGTGGAACAAGATACACAAACTCATTCTCCTTATCTGGAACAAGGAAGAATTGCCACAAGAGTGGAAAGAATCAATCATTGTTCCAATTCACAAGAAAGGCGACAAAACTGACTGTAATAATTATCGAGGCATTTCTCTTCTGTCAACATCCTATAAAATCCTTTCAAATATTCTGTTAGCAAGATTGACCCCATACGCAGATGAAATTATTGGAGATTATCAGTGCGGATTTAGACGAAATCGATCAACTATCGACCAAATATTTACCATTCGCCAAATACTCGAAAAGAAGTGGGAATACAATACCCCGGTACATCAACTATTTATTGATTTTAGAAAGGCTTACGACTCGGTTAGGAGAGAAACATTATACAACGTTCTTACAGAACTTGGAATACCGAGAAAGCTAATTAGATTAATTAAGATATGTTTAAGTGAATCCCAAAGTAAAGTCCGGGTAGGAAAATTTTTGTCCACGAGCTTCCACGTCGAAAATGGCCTGAAACAAGGAGATGCGTTGTCGCCATTATTATTTAACTTTGTGCTGGAATACGCCATAAGGAAAATCAAAGATAGTAACCAGGGCCTAGAGTTGAACGGCATTCACCAGGTTATGGCATATGCTGATGATGTAAATTTAATAGGGGATGATAGGAGAACAGTAGAAATAAATGCAGAGATCTTATTAAACGCTTGCAGGGACATGGGTTTGGAAGTAAATGCAGAGAAAACTAAATACATGGAAGTGCGTCGGGACCGTAATACGGCAAATTGTGGAGGCGTTAAAATATTAAATAATGCTTTTGATAAAGTGGATAGTTTCAAATATTTAGGATCAATATTAACAGACGAAAATCATATTCACGAAGAAATTAAATGTCGACTAAAAGCAGGGAATTCGTGTTACTATTCGGTTCAAAATCTCTTGTCGTCGCGAATTCTGTCGAGGAATTTGAAGCTTAAAATATATAAAACGATAATCATGCCTGTTGTTCTGTATGGGTGTGAAACATGGTCGCTTACTCTGAGGGAAGAACATAGACTGAAAGTATTTGAGAACAGGATCCTGAGAAGAATATTCGGACCCAAGAGGAACGAGAACGGGGAATGGCGGAAGCTTCATAACGAGGAACTACATAGTTTATACGGTTTACCCAACATTGTTAGGGTCGTCAAGTCTAGGAGGCTTAGGTGGGCAGGTCATGTAGCTAGAATGGAAGAAAGTAGAAACGCTTTCAAAGTCTTGACTGGTAGACCCATAGGAAAACGACCATTAGGAAGACCTAGGCGCAGATGGGAGGACAATATTAAGATGGATCTCGCAGAGATAGGAATACAAAGTAGAAACTGGATGCAATTAGCTAAGGATAGAAGTCAGTGGAGAGCTTTTGTGAACGCGGCACTGAACCTCCGGGTTCCAGAGGCCATAGAGTTAGTTAGTTAGTTAGTTAGTTATTTTTAAATGTACATGCCCCAACAGAAATGAAGGATGACGATATAAAAGACAATTTTTAAGAAGTATCACGGATATTCGACCAAGTTCCGCGATATCATATGAAAATTCTATTAGAGGATTCAGTCCGAATAAGGAAAGTTATGATAACGGCGTTAGTTTCGTGAACTTTCGAACATCCAAAAACCTTATCCTGAATCGTACAAAATTCTCACATCGCGGCGTTAATAAATACACATGGACCTCGCCAGATGGAAGAACACACAATCAAATTGATCACGTTTTAGTAGATAGAAGAAGTGTAGCATAATTGATGTTCGCACGTTTAGAGGACCCGACTGTGACACTGATTACTATCTGGTAGCAGCGATATAAGAGAGATAACAAGACAGACTATTGTTGAATAAAGAGAATATTCAACATCTGAAAACGGAGAGGTTTAGTTTAAAGAAATTAGAGAGAACCAGGCGAGAGGGAAATACCAGATTAAAGTGTAATAGATTCTCCTTTTTCAGAAGGTTTTGAGAGCACTAATGTTGAGGATACTTGGGATAGCATTAAAATTTCAGCAGGAGAAAAATTGAGGAACGCGGAAATATGTAGGAACAAACCATAAAACAAACCAAGAATGCATCAAACTAACGGAGAAGGGGAAATAGGCGAAACTACGTTGGCTACAAAATCCGAACGATATAACTACACTAAATTTAGCTGACATCAGACGAGAAACTTCCAAAATGTTTAGAAGAGAGAAACGCGAGTTTTTGAAAGCTTAAACTAATGAACTAGAAGATAATAGTAAAAGAAAAAAATCGATACATGTTCAAGGGCACCAACGAATTTAAGGAAGGGTATCAACCTCGCGCGTATATATTAAAGAGAGATGACGGAACAATTCTTACTGATACAGATAGCATCTTGAATAGACGGAAAGATTTCTTTAGTAATTTACTTAACACACAGAAAGAAGCTAATGTTCGTGGGGATATGGAAACGCACAACAGAACAATACATTTGAGAGCCTAGCCGAGCAAAAGTAGAAATTGCTTTAAAGAAATTAAAGAAACACAAATCTCCAGGTGTAGACGAAATTTCGGCTGAGTTAATTTTAGCTAGAGGGGGAAATTACGGAACAAGATACGTAAACTCATTCTCCTTATCTGCAATAAAGAGGAATTACCAAAAGAGTGGAAAGAATGAATCGTTGTTCCAATTCACAAAAAAGGCGTCAAAGCAAATTGTAATAATTATTGAAGCATTTCTCTTGTGTCAACATCATATAAAATCCTCTCAAATATTTTATTATCAAGATTGATCCCATACACGGATGGAATTATTGGAGATTATCAGTGTGGATTTAGACGAAATCAATCAACTATGGACCAGATATTTACCATTCGACAAATACTCGAAAAGAAATGGTAATAAAATACCCCGGTACACTGAGAAAAATCCGTTCTCCGGACAGCGGTATATTGTACAAATATACGGAATCCTCTTGTTTACTAGAGAAATCAGTATGGAGTATACGTTATCCATATGCTACATGCACACTGCCCTTAGATGTTACATCATGCCGTTGCAGGATGTCTGACATCTAACAGTTTTCCGTATATCGCATGCATATACTTATGTTACATTCCTCAGCTATATGTTATATACGTCCATTTGCATGAGAGATCCTGAAAGCCTACATTGTTTCATACAGAAAGTACGTATAGATGGAACACATATACAGAAAGTATTATAAAACATGCGTTTTCAGTTATACGTCTGCTGTACGTTAAGTCCAAAAACTACAGGAATTATGCATGTAACGTACCATTTTAAGTACGCCACCTACACTTTTTTCTCAGTGTACATAAATTATTTATTGATTTTAGAAAGGCTTATGATTCTATTAGAAGATAAATATTATGCAACATTCTTGCAGAATTTGGAATACGAAGAAGCTAGTTAGATTCATTAAGATGTGTTTAAACGAATCCCAAACTAAAGTCCAAGTAGGAAAACTCGTCCACGAGCTTCCTCGTCGAGAATGGCTTGAAACAAGGAGATGCTTTGTCGACATTATTATTCAATTTTATTCTGGAGTACGCTATAAGGAAAATCAAAGATAGCAACCAGGGCCTAGAGCTGAATGGTATTCACCAGGATATGGCATATGCTGATGATGCAAATCTGATAGGAGATGATAGGAGAACAGTAGAAAGAAATACAGAGACATTATTAAATGCTTGCAGGTTTAGCAGTTTAGAAGAAACTAAATACATGGAAGTTCACTGGGATCGTAATCCAGTGAAACCTCTGAATAACAGACACCAATGGGACCTGAATTTTTGTCCGTTACTGAGAGGTGTCCGCTACAGGGAGGTTACAGACATTTAATTTCTCACAACGGGAATTGTATGCAGGAATATACAGTAAATACATTAAACATGAACGTAAATACGTAAAATTCAACATGAAAATACTCTATTTAGTACGTATTTGAATTATTGGGAGGGAAAAAGGAGAAATTCATTTCTGTTAGAGTCTAGTATTGCTAGAAGATGTGTTAATATATTCGTATACTGCAAAAGATAATGCGCGTATGGTAATTTTCTTAAGTACATGTCATCACCCTTAAATGTCATGCATGTAAAAAAAACAATCCATTAATTCACATATCGCCTATACTAATAGTAAAAATAGCTTAGTAACAGCATATAATATTAATAAGAGTATGCAATATTATTATTTATTTCAAATTCTCAGAATTTTCTCAAAAGATGCTTTTAGGAATCAACTAACCGGCTAAGCTCTTTTGTTTAGCGAAAAAGGCATGCTTTTCCTCTAAGAGGGTAATAAAAGTCATTAGCAAGTGTCCTCTGAGAATCCTCAGAAGGGTTGCGGAAGAAACATGTGTGTGTGTGTGTGTGTGTGTGTGTGTGTGTGTGTGTGTGTGTGTGTGTGTGTGTGTGTGTGTGTATGCATGTGTTTGTGTATTGGCGCGGTATCTTCTTAGTTGGAGGAATGGATAAAGAGGCAAGTTATTGGGAGTGCATATGTTTGTTGACCCAGTCTCAATCACAAAGAATATCCTCTCAGAGAAAGTGAAAAAGAAAACCGAGAAAATTCCAAGCCAAACTTGTTCCAGTATCATAAATAAAAGAAAAAAAAATATTTTTTTTCTTTCAAGAAAGTAAGAAAGGAAACATTGATCCTTGAAAATGTTATTGCAAAACAAACAATGTTTGTTTGTTATCTATGAAATTGTCGGGAAAGATGCAAGGCTGAGAGGAAAAAGGACTAAATTTGTTAGAGAAAGGAAGATAGTTTGCATAGAATTCTTGACTATACGACTGACCCTGCATAAGTGCTATTGCTTATTGAAGGTTTTCTAGGATTTCCACCAGAAAGCAGTTTATTGCGGGCAGGAAATAATAATAATAATAATAATAATAATAATAATAATAATAATAATAATAATAATAATAATAATAATAATAATAATAATAATAATAATAATAATAAAAAAATTCAAGTTCACCTGAAGTTGTTCTGTTTGATGGTTCACAGGGTTTAGATTCATGGGAAAAGACTTTTCTGTCTACTGTAATATATCGCAGAACTGAGAATAACTCCTGTCCGTTATGAAGAGGTTATTGAAACATTTGGGAGAAAAAAGGACTATTCGCGTCCGTGTCTGAGAGTGTCTGTAAAAGGGAGGGTTTGTTCCGTAAGAGAACATATTTTTGCCGGAAAAAAAATGTTTCTATTATAGAGGTGTCCGTTAACGGAGGTTTTACTGTACTGCAAGTTATGGATGCTTCAAAATGCCAATTAATTCTTTCAAGTATCTAGGATCAATATTATCAGACCAAAATCATATCCAAGAAGAAATTAAATGTCGACTGAAAGCAAGGAATTCGTGTTATTATTCATTTCAAAATCTTTTGTCGTTGCGGATTCTGTCGAGGAATTTGAAGCTCAAAATATATAGAACGATAATCATACCTGTTGTTCTGTATTGTTGCGAAACATAGTCGCTTATTTTAAGGGAAAAACGGAAACTGAAAATATTTGAGAATAAAATCCTGAGGCGAATATTCGGACCCAAGAGGAACGGGAATGGGGAATGACGGAAATTTCATAACGAGGAAGGAGGAACTACATAGTTTATACTGTTTACCAAATATTGTTTGGATCATCAAATCTAGGAGGCTCAGATGGGCAGGTTATGTAACCAGAATGGAAGAAGGTAGCGGTAGGAACGCTTTCAAAGTTTTGACTGCAAATCTAATCGGAAAACGTCTATTAGGAAGACCTAGACGCAGATGGAAGGACAATATTAAGATGAATATCGCAGGAATATGAATACAAAGTAGAAAGTGGATTCAGTTGGGTAAGGACAGAAGTAAAAGCCATAGAGCTAGTTAGGACTTTTACGGTAAAAAATATTTTGTGAAATAAAACGGAAATTCAGGTTTATGTTTTGTCTGTATGTAGAGATAAAACAGAGCACAACTTATACGTATGCACAGAAAACATATTCTGGCAATAAAAGTAGTTGATGGAGAAATGATCTCAATAAATTTCTTGAAATTGGAAGTATTTCATATGTCAATGGAATAAAAAAAAAAATCACCCGCAGGTGTTGATTAGTCTTTGAAAAAAACGAAATTCGTTGGGTCAAGTTCAGATTCTTTTAACCCCTATTATACGGTTTCGAATATGTTATTATTCTCCTTGTATATCTTCATTTTAATATTCATGCGCAAACAGCAGCTCAAGTGTGTCTCTTAACTCCTCTCATTTTCATACCTTGATTCTCACCATCGTGATTAATCCGGTTGGGTAGAAAAGCGTGATTAATTAAGTAAATTCATCACCATTACAACGCTCAACACATATTTCAGAGTTTGACCGTCTCCAATTTTGAAAACGCTCCTATGTACACTGTAAGCCATTATTCGACACCTTGTATGTCATATCGTCATTAACAAATCGTATATAATAACTTTTTTTTAAAGTAATAAGTAAGAACTTGTTGTGACTGAAAATTTTGGGCGAGCGGAGCGAGCAAGAATTTTTTTTAACAAATGTACTTTTTTGCAAACTGACAACAATATTGATTTAATAGGGCGCCAATTCTTTCACGCGGCCCCACGTCGTTTATTGTTTTCCGACACCTTTTTTTCTGCTTGCCCGTTCGGCGCCCCCTTGCTATCAGCGCCCGGGACAACCGCTCCGCTTGCCCAACGTAGCTACGGCTCTGGTTAAATTAGCACATAGATGGGTCGTCTGCTGCAGATGGTACGCTCCAAATATTAAGCGTGACACATGGAGCAATTATTAATACCCCCTTGTTTATTTATCAGTTGGAAAACTACTTATTTTCTGGAACTATTATTATTATTATTATTATTATTATTATTATTATTATTATTATTATTATTATTATTACTAACCTTTAACACAAAAATGTCCCCAAGGATCAGACATAAACCAATCGATATATCTTGCTGAGTAGATCAAAGTGACGTGCATCAGTATAAAAACTCAGGCGAAGTTCTTCACAAACGTGAGAAAAACTTTATTTATTTATTTATTTATTTATTTTTGTAAGCTAAAAATTGATGCTGGACGACAACCACGCTACTTATTAAGATTAAACTAATGCTGAAGTATACAATCAAGCTTTTCATTATGAGCACTAGCAAGATGACAATTCATAGTTAATTAAATATAGCATAAACTTATCATGAACTCTTAAAGTTATTTTCAATTTAACTGAAAAATTCTCCAAAGATAGACTATATCAGTTGATAGATCGCAATGAGTTTAACAAAATGACATACTTAAGGATCTTCACTACAGAGAAATTAAACTACCACTAATTTTAGCGTTTTTCTACAATACCTTCAAAACAAATAGAAATATTCGAAAAGCAGAAACGTAGTGAACTAGACAATACGATTTTGCATTTGATACCTTTACCACAATTCACCTATCTGCTTTTGCTATGATGCTATTTACAGAATCCGAAAAAAACAAAAGCTAAATCTATCTACAGTTGTAAATCGAAAGCAGATAGATGAGTTGTGATAGTGGTATCACATGCAAAATCGTGTAGTTGAGTTCACTACGTTTCTGCTTTTCGAATATTTTTATTTGTTTTGAAGATATTACAGAAAAACACTAAAATTAGCGGTAGTTTAATTTCGCTGTAGTGAAGACCCTTAAGGATAAATTATGATGCTTAATTTTCAAGAAAATTGACAGACACGAACTTGTGTGGCACTAAAATGTATGTTGTTCCTTACCAATAATAATTAATAGTTCTGCTGGATGTGATTGTATTTAGTTTTATTTATATGTTGTATATTAAATACTTTGTTAAATATCAGATGGTGTCTTTTCCTAACAGTAGTGATATAGAACTCCTATCAGTGGCACAGATACTTCTAACACTTACAAACATACTATTTTAATATTTTGCAACATTTGATTCTGTTAATTCGATTTCACCAATGTCTGTTTATCTTTTTCAAAGTGACGAAATCAGGGATAAAAATCTACAAGAGTAATCAAATTCATAAATAGGTAGCTGGAAATTCGTAATATTGATCATTTTGATTAGTTCAAAATATAGAAAATACGACAAAAAAATACATAAGCAGTATTCAAAGTAGTAAATTCTTAGGGCCGTCTCCAGATATAACATAATTGAACAGATTTCATTAACTACCCTGTATAAAGATGTTTCTTAGATTTCTTTAGTACCTTGATGTCTAATAAAGAATTAGTTTTGTCCACCTATCAACATTTCTCCTTGCACAAGATCGACCCACTGACGCTGGAATGTCTTTGTTTTCATCCATGTCATGTAATATCTGTCATTCTCTTCACCTCTCTCTGATCCAAGAGATTATTTTCCTATATTTGTGAGTGGTTTTCAGCGTACATCTATCCATGCTTCGTTCTAAGTCTGCGGACGATGAATGTCAGGTGTTTCTTTGTTTGTTCGTTTGTTGAAGTTTAGCATCCCTTTTCAGCTCTAAGGCTATGTGAGACGTGGACCTATAGTTTCAGCCAGAATTCAAGCCAGCATAATGTATTCAAATTGTAATATTGTCGCACTGGGAGTCGTGTCTAGGGTCAAAGACGCAAACGCTAGCCAGCAAGTGTAACAAAGAATGTTGATTTGATCTTAAAAAAAAAAAAAAAAAAAAAAAAAAAAAAAAAAAAAAACACTGAAGTTTGAGAACACACCGATTGGATATCCCAGATTCAAATTTGAGCAGAACAAAAGCGTTGGAAATATAGTCTAGAGAGGCTATTTATTAGCAACTATTCACTTTCTAGTATCATAAATAGGTTATCCTGTGTAGCGTGGTGGCTAACGCTCTCGCCTTTGGTACGAGCGGTCCACGATTCGATTCCCACTGGAGATACTCGATCCAAAGGGTGTAACGGCTTTTTCAAGCCAGCAATTCTTAGTGAGGTTTCTCCTAGTCTCTCCTCATTCACAGCAGACAAATGCCGGGATGACACCCATTAGCATACAATCCCCAGGCCGCTTCCCGGGATAATGTATTCGTCGAGGGATGTCATCCCTCATATGTGACGAGCCATAGGTGCCGGTAATACCCAGAAATATGTCTTAATAAACAAATAGTTTCATAAAATTTAGCATTCAGAAGCCTCCTTGGAAAAGGTATTCAAAATTAATTTACACTTTTCATGGCAAGCAAATGCAAAAATTATTTTACTTATTTATTTATTTGTAAGTGCTATTCTTGATTTACACAGGCTATAGTTTATGTTAAAGAGCTCTCTGTAATATTGCGATTTCTGAACAAAGATACCATTCTATCGAGAATAATTATATTAGGTTGCCGATATTTTGATTCTGTCATCGATGCCTTTATTTTTGAGATTGTGTCATGCTACCAGCAAAAAGCTTTTCGGGGACCCACAAAATCTAAGGCAGTCTCTGTCTTTAAGTACACGTTTTCGAGACGAGACAGCTCGAAATCTCGTCTCAGTGTAACATTACATCTCTGTCCTGAAAAGAATATTAAACTTCAATCAAACAAACACGTACTTTAAAAAAAAAAGGAAAGAAACATTGTGTGGATACGTTTATCACGCATAAAATTGAATAGCTTTATAGGTACAACAATAATTACATTGTAACAAAAAATCTTTAAATTTCCTTCTCATTACTATTGTATCTATTTATATGATGTGTTCACTTCATTCGTACTTTTAACATCTATAATACATGAATAAAGTGACTCTTGAAGAAAATAGAATAAAATACAATCCTCTTGTACCGTTCCCCTTCTTCTCAATTTCAGTTGCGGTGCATAGAGAGGCAGTATCTCATCTGGCAGTAACGGTTCTCCCAAAAGAAAACCGCCCCAGACACTTGTTTCTGCAGTACAACACAAGTTATCCTTTTGGAAAACAGGGGAATAAAAGCCATTGAGAAATATGTGTTTATGGTACCCAAGGCTGTTTCTGAGTGAATACTTTTTTCAAAATAATGTTAAAAATTTTCGAGACATTCGAGTCGAGTCGAGATTATTATGAGCCGTCTCGACTCGAAAATTCGAGTCGAGAAATACGTCTGTCTTGACTCGTCTCGAATTTTAAAAAGTGTGTCTCGACTCGAATTCGAGTCGAGTCGAGTCGAGATTCGAGACATGTCTCGACTCGAGCGCATCCCTACGTGTAATTAATAGGGCTCCTTCTACCAGTCTGCTTCCTAAATTGAAATAGGGTTATTTCCTCAACTGTCTATTTCCCCAACTTTCCAGAAAGGTGTCATTTCCTCAAGTGCTTATCTTTCTTCTTAATCTGATGACTATTAACCAAAAGCAGGAGGACAACTGCTGAAATTCTTAACTAATACAAGAAAGAAGAGGGGTGATACTTCGCTGCTGACTATTTGAGCTGTTGCTGATAACTAGGGTTGCAGGGTATCAAATAAAATCATACTTTATCGAACAAAATTGCATATAATGTTACATGTTTTATATTAATCCAACTGAAAATGAACGTAAGGTATATCTGCAGAGTATGAAATGTCTGTTTTACAATGAATTCATTGAACTGTTCTTTAGAAACAAATCTCAAAGCAGAATTACTACACGGATTTATTCTTTAAATCCCTTAAATCTGAAAGTGCTGGGTAAAGTATTGTGATATAGAACAAGTCACACGGACAATGAGAAGTTACATTAATCAATTGCCGAGTTTCTATTGACACTGTTGGAACCATGTTCCTCCAATATTTGTTGAATAAATTATATAATATTATCACTTTTGAAGGAAATGATCTATTTTAATTCAAACTTTAGTTCATTGGTCAAACTTTCTGTTGACACGTAAGCTTACTAGTAGTTCTGTATAAGACCAAGTTGAAAGAGTGTGAGGTAAACAGTTTGCGCTGCTCTTTTCAATCGTGAGATCTTGGATTCAAATTTCAAGTCTGTATATCCTGATTAGGCAGGCTAATTTTCTCAGTCTTAACACGATGATACATTCCTGACTGGCCTTTTCCCAAATTTTCTTTTACTTGTTAATCTTTCAGAGTGAAAAGACTTTCCGGTTGTATCTTGAACTCAAAGTAAATAAGTTTCCTTGAGCGTTTAAAACCTTGCACTTAGAAGAAACATTATTTTTATTATTAAAATCGCTTATGTCTTCGATGGTTTGAAGCTGTAACTGTCGGGAACTTACAGTTGTGTCGTACCCCAAAAGTTCCATAATACCTATTTGTTTATTTAAATTTATTTTTATCATTTGAAAACACGACAAATTCTAATGAGATTAACAGTTTTCTTTTAAAAGCCATTTGACGTAGAATTGATGATATTCTACATTTTTAAATAAATCTAAAATAAGCAAAAGGCATTATTATGCTGTATAGAACATAGTGATCCAAAACAGTGCTATTCAACCTTTTTCTCGGGTACCCCTAGACACAATTCGCCATTCAATTGTGTACTCCTGAAGCTGTTTAAGAGAAATTAAATCAAAATTAACTTATTGAACTTAATACACGTTTTGTTGATTAAAAAGGGGGTTAAAGAGAGACCCAACAAAATGACAATCTGGGGGCCAATCAAAACACTATTTATAGGGGGATAAGTGCACATCTGAAAAATTAACATGAGAAATTTAAAGATATATGGGGGACATCCACTTCTACTGAGGAGGATTTTCGCCTCATCCTCCCTGATAATTCGTACACTGAAGACAATGTTAAAAGTTCAAAAACTAAAAGTAACTTTAGACCTAACCTGTTAATGAGATAACTGAGCTTGTTTCCAAAACGCCAACTACTCTATTCTTGGTCGAATCTTCGAGAGTGCGAGAATCAGAGCTGATTCTGGATTCAAGCAATTTCTGTGTTTCGTTTTTATTGATGTTAATGCAGAGGAACACTGTTCACACACATATGTTGATGGAATGGAAGAAGTTGTGAAATAGCACTGTCATTAATTTCATTTTACTCTTTTCGAGCATAAATACAAAAGTCACAAATTGACAAGTTATCCAATTTCATTTGCAGTGAACTGTCAACGGACATTTCCAGCAGACCTCCAGAAGCAGCATTACGTATCCCCAGAAACATCTTCGCGTACCCCTCGGCTTACGCGTACCCCCGCTTAAATAGTACTAATCTAGAACATGGGAAGCACTAAGAAATAGAATAGTAAGAGTTTTGATATGGTATATTTAGGTGCTAAGCATAACACGATAAATTTATGAGGTCATAACATTATTATTAAACATATAATAATAAATAATTTATGGGTAGCAATCCTAGGGTTTTATTTACAGGAAATCTATCCTGTATCTCATTCTGTCAACTAGACCAAAAGATCTTGTGATGCATGTACATTATTTGGTCAAAACAATGATAAATGTTTTTTAAAATAATAGTGTGACTCACTTTTATCGAGAGGGGGCGCGGTGCCTCAGTGGTAGAGCGTTCACCTCCGGTGCTTGGGGTCCGTGGTTCGATCCCAGCTCGCGCCGTGTGGACTTTGTGGTGGACAAACACCGTGCTCGTGGATTTTCTCGGGGTTCTCCCGTTTCCTCCCACTTTCTTCATTCCACCATTACACTCATCTCTCATCACCGTCTCCTTTAGCCTAACCGGCATATGCGTGGGACGTAAAACTTAAAGATTTTATTTAATTTCACTTTTATCGAGATCTGCATTACCAGTGTTCGAAGTGGAAAAAAAAAAAGAGGCGGTATGTTTTATTATGATTTTGACTCAACATACCTGTTGAGTGCCAAACCGCCTCTGGCTATTTAAATATTGTCTTGATCACTGAAAAACCAGAGACGGTATGTCCTCATTACTGAAAAACCAGAGGCGGTATGGCATACCACCGTATATCGTCTCACCTCGACCACTGTGTATTACCATATTATTTTGTTTTCAATAGTGGAGAATTTACTATAGTTTTCTTCAATCAGCTGATTCGAATTATATTATACACAAACCAAGAAACTAATATGATTTACTGAGGCAATCGTAGGTATAGGACAATTTATTTAAAACAATATCGCCTGTAATTATTTATTGAGTATTTAAAGAAACCTTTTGTTTTGAATGGTTATGATGCAGGGTTTTGCCTTCGTAATTCAAATGGGATACTGAAATCGTGGAAACTGCTATGATTGAATTCTAAATTGAAAGCTTGTGTAGTCTATATAGTTTAGGAATATTCAGATGTCCTTTGATATAAAAGACCTTCATTCTTAAAATTTAATAGTAAAATTTTATCTAACCAGTGGCAATATTGTACTTATTTTATCACGCATAGAAATCATATCCCCCCATTCTGGCTGTTGGCCAAGATTTGTATCTCTTTCTTGGATTTTTAGTTCGTGATCAATATCAAGATAAGGCACTTGAGGAAATGTCCCACATTTTCTGGACTTGAGGAAATAACCCGATACCTCCTAAATTATCTCTAGTTTCTTCATTGCTGTATGTAGGGTGCGTATGTTCATCTGGACACATAAAGGACCCCATTACCTTCAACAGCTTGGGGCCCCACTAAACCTAAATCCGACTCTGACTATTTATGCATGTTTGCTCCCTCTTTTTTCGAAGCAGTGCTTCTTTGATATTGCTTCCAATTTCGGCAGGTTTTACCAAGGGGGGAAGAGTCCTTACTCATTCCAGGCATTCAAACTAGGGACTGGACTACTTGCTTCCAACATTCTGTCCTCCATGTTTCCCGGTCTGAATCAATTGTCTAAAGCCCATAAAACATTCAAATTCATATGTAGATGTTGCTCATCAGTGTCGACACCTAAATATTTCTCAATCAACGGTAGGGGTGTTTGGTATCCTCAATCTGTCTCCCTCTTATTAGCGGAGCGGTAGTAATATTCGGTAGTAATTCTTTTAAAAAAATGTTTTTTAATGTATGTAGTAACACATAGGAAACTAAATTTTAATATACCCTAGTAGTATAGAAACGTACCATACGGTACCTTACCAAAATAATCACCCTATGCCAAGGACGCAAACATTAACAATAATAATAAAAAAGATAATAATAAACATTTTAAAGATATTCTTTCATTAATCAAGTCGCACTTAAAAGTTTAAAAAAAAATGTTTATGCGTGACTAAAAAAAAGGGATGCGCTCTCATATAGGCTTACAGTTACTTTATAAATTCTTAAAATGACGCACTCCATTCTTTTTATTTAGTCTTGCATAAACAAAATTATTTTTAACTTTTTAGTGGGAATTTATTAACAAAAGAATGTCTTTAAAAGGTATCTTATCATTTTTTTTAATTCGTTGGACACCTTTTCCAAATCCTAAAGTGATATGCAACCAGGGATACCAGGGCTGGTTAAAGGCTAGTATTTATTTTAGGATAAGGAAGTTGAAAATAAAAACATATTAAAATTTGCTTTTAAAATAAATAGATATATTGCAAAGTATGAAAGTAAGAATGGGATATTGTATTGTCACCGGACTTACATCGCTCTGCAACAGTTCTTAGTTCTATGACGTCAAGAAATAAGTTCAATTTATACGAACACTTATTTAATGTTTGAAACAAACACCTGTTACATCCTTGTACACTCATGTCCAAAATGATTGTCGCATTTCTATAACTGTCTTCTTGTAAAAATATCATGTAATAATGATTTTGCAGGAGGCTTTTAATACTGATACTATGCGTACAATCGGGAAATATATGTGGTAAATTTCATAGGAAAATACAGTAATTATAAATACGAAGATTAGAATGAGTAAAATAAAATGTTGCTAAATGGACACGAAAGTTTTGTTTTCGTTTTATTGTTCTTATTTACTACTCTTTTGACATGAAATTTGCCACATACATGCCTTTGCCGATTGTACGCATACTAACATTATAAGAAATACCGGGTGAATTCGTTATCAAATTATATTCCTACAATAACATATTTATAGACATGCGACAATAATTTTGGACATGAGTGACACATCTTTTAATTCTATTGTTAATGAAGTGGTCTATTTCCCCCAATAAAAACCAACATCAAGCAGGGCATGTGCTCCCTCCTGTCCTTCTAAGCCGGTCCCCAAGGCTGAATGTAACATTGCGGCTTTTTCCTGTTATAATAGGAAAAACTCAGGATGGTCAGCAACTGGTATCGAACCCAGGACCATTCGAATGTGAAGGCGAGAGAGAGGGTAAATCTGGTGGTCATATTTTGAAAAGAAAATAAGGAAATGGATTCCACTAAAAAAATGATTCACATTGTCAATACATTTCAAATCTTTGTCTGGGTTTTCTGCCTTTCAATTTCAAGTTTTTTTTTAAACCACGAAGGCTCTAAATAAATTAGAATATCGACTCTCCCGTGTGTGTATGTATGTGTGTGTGTGTGTGTTTTTTAATATTGGCATGGTTCTTCATTTTATATCAGATTCTTCCCGCACTATTCTGTTATTTACCATAGGTAGAATCCTTTGAGAAAGAGACAGGCGACAAGTGCTTTATAAAAATAGTTCTCTATGGTATGTTTGTGACCGTTGTAGATATTTGAGTGGCTCTCTGACAGGGAGCTGACGGCTGATATCATGTTGGTCCCTCTTATTTATTTGTTTCTTCAGTTTCTCTTTTAGCCAAAAGAAAAGAATTTCACTCTTCTGTCCCATTTACAGCCGTAACCATCCCCCTCATACGCTGTCCAACTTTGACCACATGCAGGGGAAAACGAAGGAAAAGGACGGGTGCATTTGCTTTGACGGCATTTCAGCGACAACCCCATCTGTTGCCAAAATAAAGAAACACTTTGAACTGCAAGGAGAAACTCTATCCTCGATTTGTCAAGGTCACTTGACTCCCGCCGGCTCTTAAGTGATCAACTACTCGTACGAGTTGGGTAGTAGTGCTATGTTGAGCACGAAACCCAAACTGATGGAAGGGTAGAAGATCACTGTTGGCGATATGTTGTTTCAACCTCCAGAGGAATACACGTTCAAATAATTTACTTAAGTGTGACAGAAGACTTATCGGCCTATAGTTTTCCGGAAGCAGCGGATTCTTTCCGGATTTAGGGATGGTGATGATACGAGCTTCCTTCCAGGTCTTTGGGAAGTAGCATATTTGAAAGATGGCATTAAATAAATATGCCAAAAAGACCAGTAATTTTCGAGTTGGATGTTTCAGTATCTCAGGTCGAATTCCATCAGGCCCAGATGCTGTCTTTGTCGGTAGACATTTGATGTGTTTTTCTATTTCCCGAGGTGTGACTGGGTTGATGCCATGTGTAGGGTTTTGAGTTCGTATACTATATAAGGTAGTTCTAATGTGGTGGTGGAAATAAGGATCAAGTTGGCCTCTATTGGGCTGGAACTGTGCTTGCAGAGAGTCAGCGAAAGTAGCTGCTTGCAACTGAGGGTCTTGAGTCAGTCCTTGTGGTCCTTGGAGGACTCTAGCTCTGGAAGCATTAGTAGCCCGTTGGAAGGATTTAGAGTATGTCCAAATTTTACGATCATTTACTGTGAGGTTGCGAAAAGTATCTTCCCAGTACTGTTGGTTTTGGCGCTGAGTCAGCATCTTGATCTTTGCACGCAGTTTATTCCACAGTGTCTTGTAGGCTGGATGAAGTGTGTGCTGCCAGCGACGTCTAGCCCAACGTTTTAAATGAATATAGAGTTGCAGATGTAGACTGTCGCATTGACCTGTTTGCGTTGGAGAGATTGTAGTAGTGGAGCTTGCTGCCTCTGCTGTACGAAGTGCTACTGTGATATGAGAAACTGCCTGATCGATGTCCTGAATGGTGGCGGGCCGATATCTTAGGTCGATCAGTGTGTTTAATTCTTGTTTAAACAAATCCCAATCAGTTTCTATGTGTTTAAGAATAGGAGCAGTGTGGGCGATGCTACGGTGGGAGACATGAAAAATGACTGGATCGTGATCTGAGTCTAGGTCCGAGAGAACATATGGATGAATACTAAAGGATACGTTTTTGCAAAGAGCAACGTCAAGAACGTCAGGTTGGCCGCCGAATTTTGGATAATGAGTTGGATCTGGTGGAGCACTGATGATAAAGGTGGACGTGAGGAGATATTCGTGTAAAGCGTCTCCAGCAGTGTTTGGAGTAATGGAATTCCATTCTCCATGCTTTGCGTTAAGGTCACCAGCTAAGATAACTTTGGGCCCTAAATTTGCGATGATGTCGAAGTCAGTCGGTTCTAAGTGTGTGGCCGGAGACCTATAACCAGTGACCAGTACTAATGGAACTCCTGGAGTTATTAGCTCAACAGCAAGTGCCTCTAAAGTAAGTAGTGGTGGTATTGTAAGCGACTTTACTGGTAATGACTTTTTGATGATGAGCAGCAATCCTCCTTTCTGTCTACCCACTCTGTCCTGTCTGTATACAATATAATTAGATAGGCGCCAAGAAGTGATGCGAGCAGTAAAGTGTGTTTCTTGGATGAACATGACATCAACTCTATGCTTTATTAGAAAGCGAAGAAGCGTTCGTTTCTGCCCCTCAAGATCATCTGCATTCCACGTAGCAAGTATAAGTGTGTGGTGTAGGACGCCGGATTTAGAAACAGCCATCGTCAACCATTTCCGCTATTGTTTCGATTACTGCTGCAGCCTTGGAAGCTGAGTCTGCAGCTTGTCGAAAACGTGTGATACCACGTTTAATGTGTGTAAGTATTTTACGGAAATGTAAGCCTTGAGAAATGAAAGAACTGATTTTAAGTCAACATCTTCGTTAGAGTTCTCTTGTTGGACGGCAGTAACTGGATGGGTGTGAGAAGAAGTGGGAGCTTCAACCAGGGACGGCGCCAGAAATGCTTGATGGGGTGGGCGGAAAGGGGCAGACCTAGTTACTGGGTGGGCAGACAATGAAAATGAGAACTGGGCAATGTAGACATTTTTTGACAATAATTTTAAATTTTTATACTCTGTAGTTAGCTAAGGCTCAGACCGAAATAGAGGAGGAACAAGGATGTGGAAAACAGCTGTCTTGACCTTATATAAGGTACAATTCCGGCATTCGCCTGATGGGATTGAAGAAATGCAGGACTTAGGACGGGCTGCGGGAGTTCGTGGCTATATGCTCGACCTACCGAATTCCGTGTGGCAGGCACACCACCAGTTTGTTTAAACAATAATAACGGTGTGTACTGTGTAGTCGATTAAGTTCAAGACAGCTTTACCTCCTCTCCCTCCAAGAATGCACATGAATGCATAGAAACAAAAGAAGGTTCAAACAACATACTCTACCTTTCGTTAATAACATAAAATACACATTAAGTAGGTAAAGTAAAACAAGATTTTTTGATGTGATCTCTATATGCAACAGCAAAGACCTATGTTACTAAAAGAATAGGGAAATTTGACAGCATGATTGTTTGATTATAGCTTACACAGATATCTTTGAAGCTGAAACTCAAGTTCAGCAACTCAAACAAATAAATAAATAAACTAAAACAATTATACATTGGATAAAGAAGTACATAGCAATTAACAAAACTTCATCATGATCCACAGAAAGAACAATGTATTTTCAACTATGAAGGGCTGATCACATGGTACGAACAAACTTACTATAAACTTTTATATCTGCATCTTAATGAAGAGCAATGCTTCGATTTTTGTGTCCAACATCGAATGCATTTACCACATTCTTTACAGAAATATTCATTACAAGTTTTCTTTCTGCTGAAAGGAAACAAAGATCGCTTAGGCGACCGTTTGCCATTCGATTTCTTAGTTATGTTTTAACCAGTCTAAGACACGAGAAAAAAAAGCGCTCACATGGTGAACTAGATACAGGAATGGTGACAACAATTACGGCTAATTTGTGAATTTCATGAAAGCAACTTTGAAACGATCCATCACTTCAGTAAACTGAGAAACGGAGGTAATTTTGCATTGCTTTTCCCCCTCATAACGTTTCAAATCTTTCGGGAGAAGTTTCAGTTCCAGCTCTACACTATCGACATCACATCCATAATAACGTGCAAGTGGTTCAACTTTCTCAAATGAGAGGAAGTCTTCACTTTTAGGGTGAAGATTGCTTATCCCACATAGAATATCTGTATTTTCTGTAAAGCGCGTATTCATTGCTGCGTGGAAGGTCATTATCATGATGCAGTGTCCTGCCCGAAGGTCGATCTTTGGCCCGAAGGTCCCTGGGTAAAGTGAGCCCATGATGGCTTGCCATAGCCTTCCATGGAACTATGACAACGTCCTAAGAACGGGACCTAGAGTGGGATCCAAATAACTTGTATTCCCACTGGGAATCGAATCCGGAACTCCGTGCTTACAAGTCAACAAGCGTATCCGCTCATCTACCAGGGACATTGGAAGGTCAATAGGAGTAACATTATTTCGCATCTGTTTATTTTCATGGTAACTGTGCGGACAAAATCTGGACCAGTAATAATCTTCGATAACTACAGCAGGAAGCGCACATTAATCCGAATATTTGCTTGAGTTGTTCGGATTATTAAATTGTTTGGCGTAAAAAGGGAGTGCTCAAAAGCCACAAATCCAGTTACAAACGAATATTTGTCAAGGTTTAGTTCTAATCTAAAAACATGTACAGTCCGCAGCAAAAAACCTGCAACATGAGCATGCAAGTTTATTGTGAAATTACGCCTAACAGCGCAGGGAATCAACATAACGTCTAAGTGGCATGAATCACGACAGGAGAAACCTCGGCGTCCTTCCCTACACACTTATTTTGGAGCAAAAGACTTCGTCGTTTCACAATAAACTTACATGCTCATGTTGCAAGTTTTTTGCTGCGGACTGTACAGTAACGTATATGTAGTTAAGCATTCAAAAGTAATTTGAAACAGTCTTGTATTCAAGAAAAGTTACCTGATCTAGTGCAATAATTCACAATAACTGTTTCTGTTTGAGCAACCAGTCTAAAAATATCAACCACGCCGGCTAAATGCCATTCGGACAAGCGCAGAGTTCGGATCACGGTGGGATTGGATTAACGTGAGCAGCCTGTACTGCTAATGGAGAAACAAAATACGGAAATGTGTAATTAAATGAGCTCGAATAAAAGCACGTCACCTATACTAATTCATGTCCAATAGAACAAGCTGGCAATTATGTTTACACCATACGAGGCAAAACAATATTAGCAATTCTAGCCGTACTAACTTTATTGGTCCACATCAATATGCGAATTATCTGGGAATATGGGAAAATTCCCTTTAAAACTATATACACCATATAAGTTTTATTTTTTCGTGTTATTTTCTCCTGAAGTAAAAACTGAAATTAGAAAGGAAGGTTAACATGAATTGTGATGTCAAATAATGGAATTCAAGGAATAATAAATCGGGGGAGAAATCTTAGTTTTCTTTCCTAAAAGGAAATTTACATTAACAACAATACTAATAATGCATAAAACAATAAAAATCACATATATATCAATAACTGAAATTCATGTAGAGATATCAAATAACAAAAGTTTTTTGTTTCATGTGTCTGCGGCAATTAGGAGTGATTATTTTTACGTTTTTTTTTTAATCACAACTTTTGGCATTATATTACTACAAGTATCTGTCTTAAAATCACTGTTAATTGTAGAGTTAAACAGAGTCCTGGAACCTATTACATTACAATCAAAGGCAGTGGCGGTTAATGTTAGTGTTGCAGCGTTGCGCAACGACCAAAGTATTTCAAGAAAAAATATTATTGGCAATAGTAGTAAAGAACAGAAAAAATACTTTCTAATACTCCCATATATACTTTAAATAACATATTTTTTAACTTCTCTAACTGTCCGTTTCGTTAATCTGTTTTAAAAAGCGAAAAATAATCCGTCACAAGTCTCTAATTTATATTGTGTTGCAGCGAGCATGCAACGACCAGATTCCTTCAGCACGGGAATTGGAGCAAATGTTAAGTCTCCTTTCCCCTATCTCAGAAGTTAAAGGGTCTGGTCGTTGCAGTGCTTCTGCAACACAGCATAGTTTTCAGTGAACGAGAAGGTTTTTCGCGCAAAATAACATTTCTGAATTTTATTTCACTAGCAGTTAACAAATGGAATTTGTTTTTATGCATTCATATTTTTATATTACGGCACTTAGACTGAAGCAAATCAATATAATGACAATTTAAAAAAGTGATAGCAGAATTACAAAATAAAAAAGAAAATATATAGTAGAGCAGAGATCAAATGAAAGTAGATCCGCATTTACAAGTTAATTCTTAGCTTATATACCATAGATAATGAAAATTTCTTCTACAGTAATTTATGAACAAAATATTAATAAGTCAATATGCAGAACCCCCCCCCCCCTCTGTGGATAGTATTTTAGTATATACATATTTCTTTTATAAAATAAGTATATTTTATACTCTTGATAGAACTGTATGGTGGGGAACGCCACATTGAATTTGGGACTAGTTAGCAATGCTCAGAGGCGTAGCCACAAGGGGTGTCCATCGGGTCCTGACCTCCCCAAAATTTCGAAACTCGACTAGCATTTGTAGACTTTCTTAACGAACTATACTTGTTTAAGAGAGAAATGATTGATGTAAGCTAAATATTTTATTTTACGCCTCATCATGTACTCTTTCTTTCATTATAGAAATAATCGTTCTATCATTTTTTCTAAAAATATAGGTTACAGTAATTAAGAATTACTTATTTTTTCGGGTACAGTAAAAGACAGGTTCGTTATTACGTAGACGTATTGGACCTTCCTCAAATACTTTGGACCCATCCCAGCTAACATGTTGTTTCTATATCTGGTGGGTTTCAAGGTTGCTTTCCAGAACGTCGATAAACATTGTTTCGCCTCATGTTGAAGTATATTGTGTTCATCGTGCATTGCGTAACAACCAAGACGGATGATTTGGAATGTAGTTCTTTTTTTTCTTTTACGCACAAGTGTGTATGTGTTTGTGTATGTGTGTGTTGATATATGAATAGGGTTGCCAACTCTGTAAAATAAAAAAAACGACACTTCCTCAAAATTCTCTGTGATATAGGTCTCAGCGTGAAGTATCTCTATTCGGACCTATCCATGGAAAGGAAATGTACTATCGTGAACGAAAGTGCATTAACACATATATTCTGTATGTCCTTAGAACATTCACTAATAAGCTTAATAGATACATTGTGTTATAAATGAGAAACTGAAATTGATCAATCGGCATTGATCAATTTATTGTATTTACCAGTAACTACCATTCCTTTAAAATTATGGAAACAGATGAACAAAAGTATAATAATCTTTACGTGACAATTTTGGATTTGGAAAATGAAATTCACTCTTTAAATATATAGTCTCTACTTCAACTATAGGAAATTGCTTTAAGAAGTCCTTTCCCACTCTTGATAAATGTATAAAATTCCTTGAAAGTAAGTTTCAAATCTTACCTGATACAGTCCCTGTCAGCTATCTAAAATTTTCTAAACAGATGAACAAAATATATTAATCGTTGATACATGGTGAAAGGTAACAGTTTTGAGTTTACAGAATGACAGCTACTTTTCAATATCTACCAGTATACTTCGAATTAAATACAAATTATGACCAGTAAGGTTCGTGTCTTGTCTGGTACTCCTATCTGGTGACCCAACTGGGTACGATTCTTTCATTCGGACACTAAAGATTTCCATTTACAGTGGGTCTAACGGATGAAACAGAATGAGAAACTCCTTTCTGTATAGTAGTGGTTAGAGGTTGTGGGACGAATTGCACCAGATCGCAAGTCAAGACGGGTCCGATCCGAGCTGATGTATGCGCGTACCCACCCTCGGTGACACGCCCACTTCGTATCCATATAATTTCTACAACACCAAGTAAAATATTCTTACCGTTCCAGTAGTGATTTGCGTATGAAACTGGTATGAAACAACTGAAATAAAATACATATATGAAATTGATTTACTAAAGCACAGACATTATACATGTAACATACATACTTACTTCTGTATTTTGATTAATATGTATATTATTGATACCTTTTGAAGTTTTGTATTTTAGATTTTTCCTTTTATCGTTTTAACATATTATATTTAAGCCCATGAATTTTTATTGAAGAATAAAAAAAATAAAAAAAAGAATTTCGAAAAATTAATTCAGGATTATATGCTATGTCGACGAAGTCGGCTCATTACGTAACAAGAGACATGATTACTTTGCACATATTGCTCACTGAACACATTCACACAACACTTCAATTTTGGAGATTTCAGAAGAAAGGGGGGTGGGGGGTCAGCGGATTTTTTGGAGGGCAATCCTTTTAGATTCTTCTTCCCATTTTTGGATGGATTTTAGATTCTCTTGATTAGCTCCAATTTCCATTGTACGGCTGGGTAGTCGACCGTGAACTTACTTATGGTGCCACTGATAAACAATCTAGGAAGTAAATTTATCCCTTGTCTTACCTACATTACTTTATCACGAATACAAGTAAAATTCAGTAATAGATTTGGTATTTGTTCATGAACAGCAACATTTGCAAGGAACTGAGACAACGTGGTTTCCCTTAATCTCAGATAAGTTAGTTGTTTCAATGCATTTTCGTTGAAATTCACCTTAACTTACGTAGGTAACGAAATAACATAAGTTCCACAGTTCACTGATACACATTTTAGCACAATAACATAAATGATGACCAAATTATCGATGGATTTTCTTGGTAAGTTGTTCACATCATCTCTTTTTGATGGCGTCCATTCGCACAATAGTTCTCGCGCCTTCTCTTTCTAGCGTCTGTATGCTTGCGCTTGTGATGACAGAGAGAAATTTTAATAATATCTATACGAAATGTTTTTTTACAAGGAATATATATATATCAAATGTGTTATGAATATTCACCATTAGAATTATATATTTAAAGTATTAAAAATAATAAACATATTCTTCGATTACACTAGATTTCAAGGGACTATTTTTTTTATAAAGTCACAATCACGTCTCATTCCTTTGTGCGATGAACAAAAGATACAAGTCACCATTCACAGTACTGCCAACTCATTGAAAAAGATAAAACCATATCACAGTTTGCGTCAACGTACAGTGCATGGAGCCTCATTCCACTTCAGCCAAGAGTAACTGGGAAAATTTAGAAGGGAATGGGAGTGAGGGGGGCCACACGCTCACAAAATTTGAAAAAAAAAACGGTTATGAAGTGGCTGGTGAGAAGTTTGTCCTCACCGGCTTTAATCAAAATAACAGCAATTTTTCCGACCAGGCCAATGAAAAGCCTGCCAGTTGACAGCCCTATGTATGAATATGTAACATTCGCAATTCATATACCAGTATCTCTTTTGTATCAGCTGTTTTGGTTATTAGTTATTAGATTTAATTTTATTGTGTGTGCTTTAATTCTGTACATAACCTACAAATTCTGAATGAATTGCATATCATGACTTCTGTAAATAACTTACAAAAAAAAAAATGCCCAGCTTTCAACTGAGGAAAAACTTACAATTAAGGCTGCAATTCAGGAGAGTGTTCGAAAAAAAAAACGGTTTAAGTTTACAGGACACCTTATGGCAGTAATGTTGTATGCACTAGGTACATTTCCACAATTTATTTGAAATTTTCCTAGATAAATTGTGAATAAAGCGTGTTCAATGTACATTTTTTTTATATAACATTAATCTCTGCTACGAACTCTCTTCAGTCTACACTGAAGAGGAATTCGGATCAGTCAAGGACTGAGTTTGCAAGAATGAATTGTTCACAAAAATCTAGAAAAAATATTTAGTGAATCTACAAAGCTTCTGTAATTAATATTAACTGTATCTATGGCGTCAGTAAAAGAAGAAAAGTTCTTTTTCACATCAAAAAGAATTGACACTTTCAAGAAATTGAATGTCCCAAGAAAAGTTATCATCATTGGTTACGCTTTCCATAGAAAAAGACCAGACAATAAGAATACTAGAGTTCAACCAGCATGTATTAGGCAGATTTGTTCCAATCAAAGAGAGAAGAATGAACTTACTAATTAAATAAGGTGATTAATCGGATTAAATGTTCTGCATTTTTTATTTTTTAAAAACATAATTTTATTTAATTTAACATGTCACATAGCATTCGCATCTAAAGTTATGCTGATTAGTCAATGAGTCCACTTTATATCTTCTGTCTCTTATCGTTCGTACTGCAACACCCGAAACCACAAACCACCGGCCGCCACTGATCGAAGGTAATACCTATTGCTTTTGAAGTACAGGATGTCACCTTTATTACTCTACTTCTGTTGGGGTGGGCGGATGGGTGGGCTAGGCCATCCATCGGGTGGGCGGTCGCCCACCCCCGCCCACCCTTAATGCCGTCCCTGGCTTCAACATCATTGTTATCCTTAGTCACGGGTTGTATATTATCAGCAGTGGGAATGGAAATTTTCTCTGAGGATGGTGTGTGGAAATTTTTCTTAGGTATACCTGGGTGTTTGTTCGGTTGTTGCACCGGCAATTTGAGAGCTTCTGAGTAGGATTTAAATACCGGACAGCCTCGGTAATTTGCTGGGTGATCTCCCTGACAGTTTGTGCAGGTGGCGGGTGTGGATGTGTCTGGTTTGGTACATGACTGTGTAAAATGTGATTGCCCACATTTGAGACACCTCGGGTGGGCTTGGCAGGTGTATTGCGAATGTCCCAAGCGTTGACATCTGTAACATTGCAAGACTGAGGGAGGCTTGTAAGGTTCAATTTGAACCCGGTAGTGAAGCAAGTTGTTTATAGCGTATATTTCTTTGACTGCTGCAGTTCGTTCTAAAGCAACCAAGAATAGTGGCATCATTATTTTCTTGTTATCCGTCTTGCTTTTACAAGACATTTGGTGGACGCTGATTGGTTTGTACCCCAGTCGGGAGAATTCTTCCTTTAGGTGGTCTAAATCTGTGTCAATAGGTAGTTTTCGGACAACTACCTTAATAGGTCGTTCATTTTTTGCTACACCTGTGGCATACTCAGTCTTCGTTTGCTCACAATAGGTTTTTTATGGTGGTATAATCATCTTTGATGGACGCTTGAATTCGAATGCGCTCTTTATTTGGTTGTGCTAATTGAGGCTCCTTCAATGCTCGTGACAAGGTCTTTATGAAAGTATATGTATTTGCAATGCCGTATATGAAAATTGGAGGAGGCTTGTGACTGGGCGGCTGTTTTGGCGGAGCAGTATTATTGTTGGCATTAGCATTATCTGCTTGGGTGGAAGACAAAACATCAAACCTATTGCTGACTGAGAGAGGCGGGTAGTCTGCCTTGTTGAGGTTTTCCAATGAAGACCTACGTCGCTTTAGTGTTCCCACTACTGTAGAGTCCATATCTTCAGGCTTATTTGAAGTAGACGGTTGTGAGGCACTTGATTGCTTAGGTGTACTTTGTTTTGATTTGAGCTCTCCTAGAATGGCTGTTTGACTCTTCTTGCCCAAGGGCAGAAGAAAGTCTTCTGGCTTGTATGTGGCTCGGATTATTTTGCCCCTAATAGCAGGAATCTTCGTTGATTGAGATTTTTTCTCAGATTTGGTGGATGTCTTCTGAGAAGCCATCTTTAATGTTAGAGTAGGGGATGGTGCCAGCTTACAAGAAGGGTAGTGGCGTTCCCAATAAATGGTATGAACTTAGAGCAGTGCTCTAAGGTTTTAGTTTGTCAAGGTGCTTTTCCTCCGAAGAGGAAGCACTACTAATCGTTAGCCGGTAGAGGTGCCAAAGTCGTCAACGAGTTTTAGTTATCTCTGCCTCCGAAGAAGAAAGTATCAAAAATAAATCGTTAAGCCAAGAGGAATAGCAAGATCGTCAACAGAAAAGATCAATTTCGTGCGTTAACCTCCGTAGAGGTATTAAATATAATTCGACGGTTGTTTCCTCAGCCTCAAAGAGGCAAGTAATCCAACCGTCTTAATGAAGTTCGCGATTCAATCAATGGGGATGGACACACTAAATGACTTGTTTATTTTTCTCCGCCAGCTATGAATACCCTATTTTTTTTCCCTGGTTAGAGATTCCAGGTGGCCAGTTCGAATAAAAACGCTTTTTTGGTAAGTGACTAGCCGTTCCGGCTAGAACCCTGTTAGAGGGTTATGCCATCTCTTAGGGAACTGAAGTATGAGAACAGTAGATGTGCCTGACTTTGAGAGGGTCTCAGAGTTCTTTATTAAAGCTTGTTATAGCGATCAAAGACTTAGGACCTGTGCTGGCCTTAACATCAGGCAGGGAAAGAGTGGCAGAGCAATTACATGATGTACAAGATGCAACTTAGTTGTCATTATATAGGTTATATGGAGTTGTGGATGGAGTTATTGGAGTTGTTGCAACATAGGATGGAAAGATGAGCGGAAGATGGTCAGGAATTTGATAGTCAGCAAGTAACTCCAGGTCTAGTGCATCAGGAGGTAGTGTGTAGCAGTACAGAGTATACAGGAGTGATAGTGGTGGATGGAAATATCGAAATGCTGATGGGTGGAGTGCCATATGATGCATAGTAGTCAGAAGTAGAGGATGGTGTGCTTCATAACGATTGTGTATGTAGGTGAGACGTAACTTTTCAAGATGAAACTGTAGAGATGGAAACTCAATGCGGTTGTATAATTCTGCTGTTGGGCTAGGTAACTTAATGCGAAATGCAATACGTAGTGCATGTCTTTCTAAGATTAAGAGCTTTTCGTAGAAAGAGCGTGCAGCAGCTATCCAAACAGTGTGACCGTATGTTAGAGTCGGTCGTAGGAAAGCTTTGTAGGTATTTAATACTGTAGTAGGTTTCAAGCCCCATGTTGTTCCGGTTAACCTCTTTAGAAGATTTAGTCTATTGTAAGTCTTGGCGGTGACTGTTTGAAGATGTGGTTTCCATGTTAGATGTCTATCGAATGTAATGCCCAGATAGGTCACTGTTGAGCGTGCCTGTATAGGTGTATGGTTGACATGAAGTGTGAGGCGGTTGGGATTTCGACGGACTCGTGAGGTTTTCTTAGAGGGAATGAATACAATCGCCTGGGTTTTCGTGGCATTAATTGTAAGTTGCCATTTATCACACCAGCGGAGGAAATCGTTAATAGCTGTTTGCAAAGATTTGTTTATTGATTGGATAGTCGATCCCAAAGCAAGGAATGCAGTGTCATCGGCGTACTGAAAAAGATGGACTTTATCTGGTAGTGGAGGCATATCAGCAACGTAGAGAATGTACAGAAGTGGCGATAAAGCCGATCCTTGAGGAACTCCGGATAGCAGAAAAATAGGGTGTGATAGGCAGTTGTTAATAGAAACATAGGAAAGGCGACCCACTAAGAAGTTGTAAATCAGACGGATATATGTGAGAGGAAAACGGTGCCGTATTAATTTATAGATAAGTGCTAAGTGCCAAACTTTGTCAAACGCTTTCTCTAGATCAAACAGTACAAGACATGATGGCTTGACGGAATTATAATGATGTGTGACCATAGTGGATAAGCGAAGCAGTTGGTCGTTGATAGAATAGCCTGGTCTAAATCCTGCTTGATGGATGGGAAGAAGGTGGCGTCTGTCGATGTATGTATGTAGACGTCGGACAAGTATGCGTTCTAAGATTTTACTGAAGGTAGACGTTAATTGTATTGGACGATACGATGATACACTTTCAGGTGGTTTGTGAGGTTTTGGAAACATTAACGTCTTTGAAGTCTTCCACTGGATAGGAAAATAGCCTGTTCGAAGTATGAAGGTAAAGATGCTGGCAAGCAGAATAAGCAATGAAAGCGGACTTTCTTTGATATGTCGGTAAGTGATATTATCGAATCCTGGTGCACTATTACGTTTATTTCGAACAACAGTGGTGATGTCCTGAACTGTAATTGGTTCTGTCAAAGGTTGATTAAGTGGAAGAGTATGATGTAGATGAGGCTGTAAAGAAGGAGATGACGTATTGACTGCGTCTGCTGGATGGCGATAAGTAGAAGGAGACCTGTTAGGTGTGAATATTGTTTGAAGAAAATCAGCGAAAGCGTTGGCTTTGTCTGTATCTGATTGAATTCGAGATTCCCCTTGTAATAGTGGGTAAGGTGTTTTGGTGTACTATCCACAAAGAGTGTTAAAACGTTTCCAATACTTTGTGGGATGATTGGTATCAGATAATGAATTGCATGTTTTAACCCAATAGCGTAGTTTGTAATCACATATGTAGTTTCTGACCATCCGCTGAAGTTGTTGATAATGACGAAATGATTCAGGATTGCCAGTCCTTCGATAATCTCGATAAAATTGTCGAGAGCGGGTAACGAATGTAAGGTATTGCGGAGGTAATGCAGGCTGGTACGGTATGGAGGTAGAAACTGGTATGAAGAGAGAACTTGCCTCCTGGATTGTAGTTGTGATAGTGTCGATACGAGCATACAGTTCATCTTCGGTGGTGGGTGTTTCTAATGACTCTATAGCTGTCATTAGATGAGCTCGATACAGAGCCCAGTTTGCCTTGTCAAAGCGGAGACTACTGCGCTGGAAATGATTACAGGAATTGATAGTAGTTGTACGGAGCTTAAGTTTAACTGGAACATGGTCACTGCCGACTGGATCAAGAATATCAATATGTACTTGGGAGACTAGATTAGCTGAAGTAATGACGATGTCCGGGGTAGTTTGTGAGATAGGTCTTGTATGTTAAGGCAGATTGTGAATGATACCAAGCGTATGAGTTGTAATGAAGTTTCGGAATGTAGTTCTGTCTTGCTCTGATCTACTATGCATGTTGAAATCGGCCATGATTATAAAACGTTTATAGTTATCGGAAATATACTGAACAAAGAATGTAGGTAGTGGATGGCCGGGTCTGATGTAAATTGTGGCTACAGTGATGGCTACGTTACGGAAGTATAATGTAAGTAGTAGGTACTCAGGAAGACCAGGTAAATTGCAATGATGTCTGCGAGATGGAACACGATGTGGAAAACCCACAGCTGTTCCTCCCTTGGCTCGTTTGAGCGGAAGGGAGCTATCCTGCCTGATCACTGTGTAGCCAGGAAACTGGCAAGAGATGGATGGAGTAAGAAAGGTTTCATTAAGAATAAAGACTGTGGCTCTTTCCTCTAGTAGTAACGCTTCGAATAAAGGTTTGTGTTTGTGAAGTGAACGAATGTTAAGGTATGTAAACGTTAAAGCCATGATGAAACAGACAAAGCTAAACTGTGGTTTCCAAGCGAGAGGTATGAAAGTATACATTTTGTCCTGAATAAGTTGCATAGAAGTTAACATGAAAAATCTCTCTTGCTGCGTGAGTAATTTGCTGTAAGACGTGAGAGCGATGAAATGGTTGGATATTTTGTAAGGTAAGCGTGAGGAAAGAAAGAAGATTTCGCACTGTTATAGGTGAGTCCATAGTAGAAGGAACATCCTCGGAATAATTATGTGTGCGCAATGGTACTACATATTCTGGATGATTTACTTCAGGAGCAGGTTTTCCTTTGCATTTATAGCTATATGTCGGATGTGCTTCGTGACAAGTAGAACAAGTAGGTGGCCGTTCTAGATTTGGACAGGCACGTGTTAAATGCTCGCCAGTGCAGTAACCACAGACGTTGGGGTTAGTACAGTTGGCGGTAGTGTGCTGATTGTAAGCCTGACATTTTTCACAACGAAAGGCATTGGTGCAGAGGAGCGAGAGGGTTCGACACGATGCTTCCTGTTATATATATATATGCGCCATTTGTCAGCAGACTATCTATGGTGCTTTGCGATGATGTTAAAACTCGAACCATGAATGTAGGGCCTGTAGCGTTACGGATTCTCAGAACTTTCTGGAGAGTGTGTCCTTCGTAGGTTAGTTCTTCTTGAATCTCCTCATCGGTGTAGGAAGGATTGACACCCCGAATAACCACAGATAGCAGTGGTGTACGTCTTGGAGGAGGCATTTGTTTTTGTTTAGATGCATTAAGGCTGCTAAGTTGAGCATCTTTGCCAAACGTATCAATAGGCACTTTGTTCTTAATAGTGCTGAGTAAATTAGGATCCTCTGTTTTAAAGATGTATCTATTTCTAGTCTTGATAATTTCTTTTAACGAAGCTCTAGGGAGATATTTGCGAAGTTGTATGGCGATATGTTTCTCGTTCGCAAATTTAGTGTCGAATTTCGTCAATAGAAATGAATAAGTTGTTGCAGATGGTGGACTGGAATAATCAGAAGCAGCAGATGGTTCGGTTTCCATGTTGTTGGTACCTATCTCAATATCCAAAGTCTTATGTGGTTTTTTACTAGGTGGTGAAAGCTGCAAACGAGTAGCATAGCTACCTTGGATTCTTGAAGAGAGTGATGCAACAGAGTTAATGGACCTTTGAGATGCGCTCCTGGTACGAGCAGTTAGGTCTTTTGAACGCTCTTTTCGTTTTTCCACCTTAGTCGAATATCCGGAAGGTCCTGAAATGAGGCCAGGTAACTTGTGTGGACCGGTTATGGATTTGCCAGTGTCTACGCCAGAGTCCGCCATAGTGAAAGCCGTCTGGTGGGCTAAGCCCGAGTAGGAGATACCAAATAAACCGTAAAACCAAGAACAATAGCAGCGTCGTCAATAGGTAAGACCAGTTAGGTGTATTAGCCTCCGTGGAGGCTTGAAATCAACTTGACGGTTGTTTCCTTGAACCTCAAGGAGGCAAGTAATCCAACCGTATTTAGAAGTTCGCGATTCAACCAATGGGATGGAAATACTAGTGACTTGCTTATTTTTCTCCGCCAGCTACGGATACCCTATTTTTTTTACCTGGTTAGAGATTCCAGGTGGCCAGTTCATAAAAACGCTTTTTTTTTAAGGTAAGGGATTAGGTTTGTGAAATTTCTTTAATCATCTATTCAGTTTATTCCATCATATTTGGTTTCATATTAAAACAATCTAACCCCAGCCGTTAGAGAGTTACGCCCTCTCGTTGGCGAAGGTTTCAAAAAACACGTTGGTGGTGCTAATACATATACATTAGGTGGTCTAAGTGCAGTGCAAAACAAACAAGAAATTGAAAAAAAGAAAAAAACGTAAAAAATAGTCTGGAGAAATGAACAATATGTAATATAGTGCAAGGTATCATATTAATGGTGCAAATATACAAATATATTAAAGAATAAACATAATTGGATATATCATATATAAACAAGTATGATAATGATATGACGTCACAATCACATTGGGAACATTAGTTGAGACACATGAAGGTTAGATCTTCTGTCTCGGGGCGACTCGAGACTGATGTAAGACGTAATGATAGCCCAATGTTAGTGATGAGTGAAGAACATGTGCTAAAATGGAAAAATATGAGGTAGATGATTTCTGACGATGTAAATATCAAATATTGCTCTCTCTGCGGCGTCCAAATTAGTTGTCTGAACATATAGTGTGGTGAGGACGTTGAGCGGTGAGTGCTGATATCGAGATGGAGCATCTGTACGGGCATCAACTCTTAACGTATCAAGATACAGTGGATGAGCATTTGTAACGCGGGATTGAATGTATCTTGTCCGAAGTGTAGCAAGATGTTCGAAAATAGTTGGAAAGTCTATATGTTCGTAGGTCATGTAATTTGGATATGGTAGTCGAATCCGATATGCCAGGCGAATAACATGGCGTTCCATAATTGCTAACTTCTCGTACAGTTGAGGTGAAGCATGACACCAGGCAATGTGACCAAATGTGAGAAGAGGTCGAAGAAAAACTTTGTATGTCTTTAGTAAGACATCCGCACTTAGTCCCCAGGTCGTGTCCGTAAGGCGGCGTAGAAGATTTAATCGACTTGATGCTTTTTGCGCCAGTTTCTTAAAGTGAGGTTTCCAGGTGAGTTTGGTATCGAATACCACACCAAGATACGTAGCGGAGGCGCTTGGTCGAAGAAAATGCCCGTCAACTGATATAGAAAGATTAGCGGGATTTCGGCGTACTTTAGTTCTACGTTTAGGTGCAAGGAAAACAAGGGCTTGTGTTTTCTCCGAATTTACAGTTAATTTCCACTTCCTGCACCAGATAAGAAAATTGTCGAGTGTCAATTGTAGGCTTCTGCTGATCTGAAGCATAGTTTTCCCAAGTGATAAAAATGCTGTGTCGTCAGCATATTGGAAAATATAGACATTAGGCGGTGGTCTAGGCATATCTGATGCATATAAGATATATAATAATGGGCTAAGTGCGGAGCCCTGAGGTACGCCTGTATGAGGAAAAATAGGTCTAGAGAGGGCACTTCCTATTGAAACATACGCTATTCGATTACTTAGAAAAGAGTAAATGAGACGGATGTAACAAGTGGGTAGTTTTAGTGACTGTAGTTTGCGCAGCAAGCCATAGTGCCATACCTTATCAAATGCTTTTTCTAAATCCATAAGGACTAGACATGATGGAAGAGCCTTATTGTACTGGTTAGTAAGGACAGTAGTTAGGCGTAGCAATTGGTCGTTAATAGAAAAGGTAGGCCTGAAACCTGCTTGATGTATTGGTAACAGATTGTGTTCATTAAGATAAACATGTAGTCTGTTGACGAGAATCTTTTCAAACAATTTACTGAAGACAGAAGTTAACTGAATGGGCCTGTAGGAAGAAACATCATGAATAGGCTTGTTTGGTTTATGAAACATGCACACCTTTGAGACTTTCCAATCTAGTGGATAATAACCGGTGTTGAGTATGAAATTATAAATAGATACTAGCAAAGAAATAAATAGAGGTGGAGATTCTTTCAGCATCCTATACGAGACACTATCAATTCCTGGTGCTGTGTTACGTTTCCGTCGGAGAGCGGAATGTAATTCGGGAGCAGTGATTGGTCTGGTAAGAGGATTAATGTCTGTTTGATGTGATGTAGAAGGTTGTAAAGAATGTATTCTTGAAATATCAATGCGTTCGCTCTGGCATGGAGACTCGGTTGGAGTGAAAACTGTTTGCAGTTGGTCTGCAAAAGCATTAGCTTTATCTGCATCTGAAAGAAGCGGAATGTTATTGACATGGAGCGGATATGTTGTAACAGTGTTTTTCCCGTTAATTGGTGAAATTTCTTCCAGTAGCGGGTAGGATGTGCCTCGTCTCTCAGCTTATTGCACGCACTTATCCAGTGCCTCCGTTTATATGCAATGAGATAGTTTTTAACTGCCCGTTGCCATTGTCTGTGACACTGAAGATGGATCTCGTTTCCAGTACGATGATACTCTCGAATGTGCTGCCTTGCACGTTTTACAATGGCCAGATATTGAGGCGGTAACTTTGGTCTGTGTGGGTGGATTTTGTCCTCCGGAATGGATATTTGAGCAGTTGTAGTTAAGGTATCTGTAAGCCGTGAAATAGTGTGATACAATTCAGGTTCGGTACTTGGTGCTGTGAGAGGTCTGATGTCTTTTTCAATGATTGTTCTATATGTATTCCAATCAGCTTTATCATAACGTTTAACAGTCCTAAACACTGGAGTAGTGTGACAAAGATGCCCCTTGTTCAGTGTTAGCTTTACTGGGCAATGATCACTACCAATTGTGTCAAGAACCTGTATTGTACAGTCACCGACTAGATTAAGTGATGTAATTACAACATCGGGTGTTGTTTGACTACTTGGCCGGGTATGACTAGGTAAGTTATGGATATGCAAATTTAACTGTTGAGTTATGTAGTTCCTAAAATGTTGTTTTTCCCGGTCGCTTCGACTATGGATATTGACATCAGCCATAATGACGACATTTCGAAAGTTTTGGGCAATATAATTAAAAAAGTCGAATGGGATTGGATGTCTCGGCCGAATATAAATTGTAGCAACGTTTATGACGATGGAGGGAAAGTAAACGGAGAAGAGAAGGTGTTCTGGACGAGCCTGTAAGTGATATTGTCTAAATGGTAATTTTAGTGAGAAAGCTATTGCAACTCCACCTTGAGCTCTAACAGCAGGTTCTCTATAGTCATGTCGGTGAAGGAGATAACCTGTTAGGCGTGCTGTGATATCAGGTTTGAGTGAAGTTTCATTGAGAGCAAAAATATCAATTTGTTCCTCGAGTAAAAGATGCTCTAAGAGGAATTTGTGTTGCTGGAAAGATCGTATATTAATAAATAAGAAATTCATGACTACAAGCAATAACGACATAGATTTAAACAATAGTTTCAAGAGGCACGATTTGAAAATGAGCATATTGTCTTGAATATGTACCATGCATATTGATGTTAAAGAACGATTTTGCAGTGGCAGTAATGGTGCGAAGTATATGATCGCGTTGAAATGGCATCACGTGCTGGAGCACTATGGTGAGATAGCGAAGAAAATCTTCGATACTGAGCGGATGTAGGATAGATTGGGCTGGAGGTGTTGTTTTATCGCTACTTCGAATAGGTGCAGTAAACTCCGGGCGAGTAGGTTCTGCAGGGGGCTTAGCCTTGCAACGGTAGCTGTACGTGGGGTGCGCCTCTCCGCAAGTGGAACACTTTGGAGGTTGTTGTTGATTTTGACACAACCTAGTTTCATGTTGGCTGCCACAATATCCACATCGCGGTTGATTAGGACAGTTGTTAGTGAAATGAGAGTTGTAGGATTGACATCTCTCGCACCTAAGAGGCACTGGCCCAGCAGTTTTAGAAAGCTCAACTCTATGGATTTTCTTATAAATAGGGGCGCCATGTGCCAGAAGATAATCAATAGCCTGTTGGTTTTGTGATAAAACGCGAACCATATATGTCGGTCCGTTATTGTTTTTTATGCGTATGCATTTGTCAATGTTGATGCCCTCTTGAACAAGTTCTTCGCGCACTTCGTCGTCCGTGAACTCTGGGAGAACACCACGAATAACGACAGATAACATTGGCGATTTCTTAGGAGGTGGTGGTTGTTTCGGCCTAGAATCTGACTTTTTTGTTAGTTTTGCGTTTTTCCCAAAGATTTCGTAAGATGCTTTATTTCGTAAATAGGTTCCGAAATTAGGATCTTTGGATTTTATAATGTATCCATTTCTAGTCTGGACTATTTGTTCAACATTAGCGCGAGGAACGTATTTAATGATCTGGAGAAAGATCATCTTAGGATGGGTGTATTTAGTGTCAAAGTCGGTGAGGAGAAAATTGTAAACAGGTTCTGGAATTACAGAGGATGATTCTGAAGGTAGCGATCCAATGTCCATTGGTTGGACGTTAGAAGATTGAGATCCACCGCGAAATCTCTTTGCAGATTGGGTTGAGTCAGTGGATGGATGTCTTTCTTTGGACGTACTCGCTACAGGTTGACTACCCCATGAGAAATGTCGAGTTCGGCTAGTAGTACCAGTGGGTGCAGCGTGGGCACGCGAAGTTCCTATATTTGTTGGAAGAGAAAGTGGTAGTCCTGTATGTCGACCGAGAACCGATTGTCCGTCAGCATTGCCAGAGTCCGCCATCACTATGGAATAGCCTGGGGCCGAAGCCCAAAGGAAGATGAAAATGAATGAAAAGATGATAATGATGATGTTCAAAAAGCAAGTTTGCCCTTCGAAAGTGAAAACTTCCGTCCACCCTCAAAGTGCTGTATGTGTGCTTTAGCTCACAAATGCGTATTGCAACATTTGGTCTTAGCTAGCACACTAACTGACACAAGAGAGGTTAGGCTCCTTGATACCAGGAAAAAATGCATAAAAACGTTTTTTTGTCCGCTAGCAAAAGCTAGCTACTGCCCGAAGAGGGTTATGCCCTCTGTAGGGGAAGAGATTGAGAAATATTATGGCGGTCAGAACAAACATACAGATGGGATATGGGTGGTTAAAGGAAATACTTTATTGATAATCAATTAATAGGTCATTATGGCCTCTAACCATAATCATTGTTAAGGTGCAATAGGTACAGATAGAGGAGAAGCATCAAGTTTGGATGAAAGATGAAATGAAGTGCAGATCACATCACAACACAGAGGTTCGGTTAGTAAGACGAATTTGTGTTATCTTCTCGCCTAGGGGCGACGCTAGGCATTAATGAAGACAGGGGTGCCCTGTTAAAACAGTAGGTGTTACGGTGCATATGATGGCCAGATATAAGGGAGATGAGCATCTGAAGAGTATGGTGCGTAATATCGGCTGTCAGGATGGTCAGGAGGAATGGTGTAACGGTACAGAGTAAGCAGTAATGAAAGCGGAGGAATGAGAGTAGCAGAAGGGGAGAGCTTACGGGCGTGTTCTTCAAATGTTTGCTGGAGAAGCGGATGATTCGATTGCAGACGGCGGGTAATATATTTGGTGCGAAGTGTTTCCAGATGGTATAAGATATTCGGAAATGTGAGTCGAGCATAGAGATCCCGGGTTGGACTGGGCAGCTTAATGCGAAAAGCTATACGCAAGGCATGTCGTTCAAGAACGCGTAGTTTCTCATAATATGATGGTGGTGCAGATAACCAGGCTGTTAGACCGTAGACAAGTATAGGGCGCAGAAAAACTTAATAGGTATTCAAGATAGTAGGCGCAGAGAGTCCCCAGGTTGTTCCAGCAAGACTTTTCAACAGATTTAGACGACCATTCGCCTTTTTTGAAACATCTTGTAGATATGCCGACCAGTTAAGGCGGTGATCGAAAGTAAGGCCAAGATATTTAACAGTACGAGAAGGCTTGAGTGGTACATCTTGAACAGTGAGATTTAAGAGCCTGGGGTTACGGTGTATACGGGAACGACATGTTGGAGATTGGAATACAATAGCTTGAGTTTTCGTCGGATTTATTTTCAAGCGCCAGTGAGAGCACCAATCGACAAAAGTATTGATTGCTTCTTGTAAAGCCAAATTTAGTTGGTGGATAGTGTTACCAGTGGCGAATAAAGCAGTGTCGTCTGCATATTGAAATAGCTGTATTGTGGCTGGAACAGCAGGAAAGTCAGCAACATATAGAATGTAGAGTAATGGTGACAAAGCCGATCCTTGTGGAACCCCAGAATGTAGAAAAATTGGAAATGAGGAGCTGCAATTTATGTAGACGTAAGCCAGGCGACAGGTGAGAAAATTGAAAATGAAGCGAAGATATGGAAGAGGTAATCTGAGCTGTTTGAGTTTATATAGAAGAGCAGGATGCCAAACCTTGTCAAATGCCTTTTCTAAGTCAAACAGAACCAAGCAAGAGGGATGTCCTGTATTAAAATGATTGTAGATGGAATTTGTAAGGCGTAATAATTGGTCGTTGATGCTGAAGGAGGGTCTGAAACCAGCTTGTGCGAGAGGAAGACTGTTGTGAAGTGCCAGATAGCAATGAAGACGCTTGACAAGGATACGCTCCAAAATTTTGCAGAAAGTTGATGTTAGCTGAATAGGCCGGTAAGAGCTGACAGTGTGGGCCGGTTTGCCTGGTTTGAGAAACATAAGGGTTTTGGACGTCTTCCAGTCAACTGGGATATAGCCGGTGCGAAGAATGAATGTATAGATGAGAGAGAGCAAATATAAAACAGTGTAGGGACTTTCTTGAACGTGCCTGTATGTGATAGAGTCCATGCCTGGAGCAGTGTTGCGCCTATGAGAAACGACAGAAGTGATGTCAGAAATTTTAACTGGCTCAGTAAGAGGATTGTTCTCAGGAAGAGTGTGTTGAATATTTGGTTGTAAAAGGGGAGATTCAAGGTTTAGTTTGTCGACGGGAATACGACGAGGAGGCAAATCAGGTGTGAGTGGTGTAAATATGCCTTGAAGATAGTGTGCAAAAGCATTTGCCTTATCAGTATCGGTATGAAGAGGCGTATTGTTGTCTATCAAAGGGTAAGTTGTTCGTGTAGTTTGACCAGTGAGTTGACGGAAACGCTTCCAATACTGCGTTGGATGAGAAAGAGAACCAAGACGGTTGCACGTTTTTATCCAGCATCGTAATTTGTAAGCTCTAAGGTAGTTATGAACGGTACGTTGTAGTTGTCGGTGATGATGCAAGGAGTCTAGGTTGCCAGTAGCAACGAAATCCCTATAAAACTGACGAGAACGTCTAATCAGCGGCAGATATTGAGGAGGCAAGGATGGCCGAAATATAGAAGCAGTAGATTTAGGAACATATTTGTCGGTAGCATTTTGCATGACAGTAACCAGAGAGTCGAGAGAATGGTAAAGTTCTGACTCAGTAGTAGGTGGCGATAGATCAGAAAGATGGTCCGTGAGATGCGATCTATATGCAGGCCAATTTGCTTTATCATAGCGATAGCGGTAAGTAGTTCGGTTATGTGTATCCTGAGAAGTATTGGCTGAGCGAGTTGTAATAAGTAGTTTGATAGGAGCATGATCGCTACCAATGAGATCAAGGACCTCAACACTGCTACGATGATATATGTTATTCGACACAATAACGATATCCGGGGTAGTCTGACTAGAAGGCCTGGAATGTTTTGGTAGTGGCAGAGTCACGCCAGTAGTATGGCTAGTGATGTAATTAAGGAACTGATCTCGCTGATTGGCTGGTCGGCTATGTAAATTCACGTCTGCCATGATTATGTAGGTGCGAAAGTTATCCGAGATGTATTGGAAGAAATTAAGAGGAATATCATGGCCAGGACGGATATACACAGTAGCAACGGTCACGTAAAGTTCCTTATAGTATAAAGATGTGACAAGATGTTCAGGAAGATTTGGAAAAGCTGGTGAATGACTGCGGAATGGAATGGAAGGAGAAAATCCAATCGCTACTCCCCCGTTAGCTAGCCTAGCTGTTATCGTGCTATCCTGTCGTAGCAATTGAAATCGAGGTATGCGGCATGTCAGTTTGTGTGTGAGATGAGTCTCATTTAGGAGAAATGCATGGATCTTTTCTTCGAGCAAAAGCGCTTCAAAAAGCGGCTTGTGTTGTGGTAGAGAACGTATGTTCAAAAACAAGAAAGAGAGCGCCATAGTGCAATGAAGAAAGATAAGATGGCTTTCAAACTTCGGTTTCCAATACATTTGAATGATAATAGACATTATTACCAGAATATGTAGGACGGATGTTGGCGTGGAAAATTGCCTTGGCTGCATACTGAATTTGTTGAGCGATGTGGTTACGTAAGAACGGATGAATATTTTGCAAAGAGTGAGAAATGTTAAGAGCTGATGAACAGTTACAGGCTGTTGAAGTGCTGGATTTGTAGGTGGTTGGATTTGTTCAGGTATGCGCAGTGGCACTACTGTTTCTGGTTTTGATGGCTCAGGAGCTGGTTTGGATCGGCATTTGTAACTATATGTCGGATGTGAATTTTCTTGACATGTGGAACACGTCGGAGGTGATTTTAAATTTGTAGAACTGCGTGTAGGGTGTGGACCTGAACAGTAGCCACACTTAAATGGATTTTTGCACTGAGAAGTAGAGTGATGACCATAAACCTGACAGCGCTCACAGCGAAGAGGTAATGGGGAAGAGGTGCGAGACGGTTCTACACGATGGCGCTGTTTGTAGATATGGGCACCCCGAGTAAGCAAGTCATCAATAGTCTGCTGGGAGTTAGTAAGGACGCGCACCATGTATGTCGGACCATGGTTGCCTTTGATCCTGATACATTTGATGATAGTGTAGCCTTCTAACTTGAGTTCTTCAAGGACCTCATCATCAGTATAGCTCGGATCTACACCACGAATAACAACAGATAGAGTGGGCGATTTTCTCGGTGGTGGTGGCTTTTTGGTGCGTTGGTCACTCAGCTTGGTCATGGTAGATTTTACTCCGAAAATTTCGAAACTGAATTTATTCCGGATTGTATGGAGAAATTCCGAATCCGGTGTTTTGATTATCATCCCGTTCCTGGTCTTTATGATCTGATTGATATTGGCACGAGGCATGTACTTAGTGATCTGAACAAAAAGAAGTTTCGTATTAAGGAATTTCGGATCAAAGTTTTGAAGTAAATAAGAATAAAGAGCTGGTCGACCCGGTGGAGGCAGATTAGGAAATTGGTTACTGTCGTGAATGTCAATATGCATTGAGGATTCGGAACTAGCGTCACTGATCTTATGTTGTCTTTTAGCAGGCGGAAGTTTTGTTGATGCCACTGGGGAACGGGAGCGAGCTGAAGAACCCTGGCTGGCAGAAATCCGCTCCAATGAATGACATCTCCGTCTTACCGATGTCCCGGAAGAGCAGGAGGGTTGCTGTATAACTTGTGGTAAACCAGAGTGTTGGCCACTCACGGATTGAGATGCCATGAGGCACGCCTGAGCTCGTGATAGTCTCCGTCCTGTAGTGAGTTGAAGTGAAAGTGAAAATGATGATGAAGAAGAAGGAATGATATATGAATGATGAAGCTAAGCTTCCAAAAATCTTGTACACTGGTGTGCACGGTAAGGCAGTCTCCACTTGGGTGAAACCCTTAGTCTCTCTCACTCTCTTGCCCGTAACTAAGACTTGCCGTGCTTGCGTCCACAAGCACGTAATAATCCTAGCCTAGACTTGACACTGCAAGCAATGCCTCCAGTGAGAAAGCTGGATACTACAGAAGAAGATGCATAAAAACGCTTTTTTTTATTTTTTACGTTTACCCGTTCAAAGGGTTACGCCCTTTCTTCGGTAAGAGTTAGGTAGATTAGCAGAAGAAGTCCAAGTTATCTTTAGAAGGTCTAGGTGCTATTTAATTATCAATTTATTTGAAACTTTATTCATTTTCATGGGGGGGTAATCAATTGAGTGAGGACAAGCCTCAGTTGCAGTGAATGTTGGTCCAGATTGGCTGGCTTAATAAATTATGGTCTTGCTGGAACTGCGGTGCCTGAAATGAATAAATACAGAAAACATATGGTGGTTAGGTGAATACATGGAGAGCTATGAAAGCATTATTGTTAACAGCTAAACTTACGACAGTCATTAAATCTGTAATGATGGATGGTATGAGGGTGAATTGCTACGACGCCACAACACATGGGTGATGTTAGTTAGACAAATGCTGTTATCTTCTGTTCCTGGGGCGACGCAGGAACTAATGGAGACAAAGGCAGCCCTGTTAGTGGATGGTTTTACTGTGCATGAGATGGATAGATGAGTGGTGAAACTGTGCCAGGATGATAAATGTCAAAAACTTCTGGATCGATGTTGTCTGGGCCGATGTTGAGATGGTAAAGGGTCATCAGATGCTGAAGAGGTGTGGGATAATATACAGCGGGAATGTCATTGTCTCGGTCATTGCGGAGAATGCTCAGGAATATGGGATGAGCAGTTTCAATGCGTTTCTGAATGTACTTTGAGCGGAGAGCCTCAAGATGTTATAATAGTGGAGGAAAATTGATGCGCTCATAAAGAAGGCGTGTCGGATGTGGTAGACGGATGCGAAAGGCTAAACGAAACGCATGGCGTTCGAGAATGGCTAACTTAAGATAATATTTAGGGCGAGCTGATATCCAGGCTGTGTGGTCATAAGTTAGAATTGGGCGCATGAAAACCTTGTATGTATTGAGGAGGAGAGAAGAATTTAGACTCCACGTGATACCTGTTAGGCGTTTTAGTAAATTGAGGCGGTTTTTGGCTTTCTCGATGACTGTAAGAAGATGAGGCATCCAAGTGAGCTTGGAGTCATATACAACGCCAAGATATTTAAGAGTACTATGGATTGTAACCGGACTGTTGTCGACATGGAGACGTAGCAAGTGGGGATTTCGATGGACCCGTGATCGTCGTCCAGATGGTAAGAAAACTATCGCTTGCGTTTTTGTAGCATTGATTGCCAATCGCCAGATGTCACACCAGTCGACAAAAGCATCAATGGCCAGTTGAAGGCGATATTGAATAGTAGTAATTGTCCGACCAACAGCCAGAAATGCTGTATCATCAGCAAATTGGAAAAGTTGTACGTTAGGAGTAATAGGCAAGTCAGATACGTACAGCAAATATAATAGGGGTGAAAGAGAAGATCCCTGTGGAACGCCAGAATTCAAAAAGACTGGAAAGGACAGAGCATCATTGATGGAGATGTAGGCAAGTCGGGCTGTAAGAAAGGAATGTATAAGTCTGATGTAAGAGCGGGGAAGTTGAAAAGAGTATAACTTGTATATAAGACCCTGGTGCCAAACTTTATCGAACGCCTTTTCTAGATCGAATGTGACCAGACTGGATGGATGGCCTCGATTGATTTGGTTATATATAGAAGTACTGAGGCGTAATAGGGGATCTAGAATGCTAAAGTTAGGTCGAAACCCAGCTTGGTGCAACGGAAGTAACTCGTGATTCTGCAAATGGTCATGAAGGCGGCGAACTAATATGCGTTCAAAAATTTTGCTTAGTGTAGATGTTAGTTGTATCGGTCGATAAGACGTGAGGTCAGAAGGAGGCTTATTAGGCTTTGGAAAAAGTAAGACTTTGGAGTACTTCCAAGTGATGGGGAAAAACCAGTTCGAAGTATGAATGTATAAATGATACTTAGTATGGTGAAGACAACAGGAGGGGCATTCTTAATCAGAGTATAGGTAATAGCGTCAAAGCCTGGAGCGGAATTTCGTTTGTTGAGGAGTGTGGCCTGGATATCAGTAGGTTGAATCGGAACTGCAATTGGATGATCTAATTCTAGGTCGTGATTGGGATTAGGTTGTAAATGTGGTAAGTTGGGGTCAGACCGACTATCGACAGCTGCGTTTAGATGTAATGGGGTATGCCAGCCAGGTAGAGGAGTGAAGATATTTTGAAAGTGTTGGGCAAATGTGTTGGCTTTGTCTTGATCAGAACCAAGTGCTTGCTGATTAACAACTAAATGGGTAGGGCGTCCGTTGAAATTTTCCGATGAGCTGATTGAACTGTCGCCAATATTTGGTAGGATGTGTGTTTTCGTTGAGTTTGTTACACGTTCTGGTCCATAGAAGGCGCTTGTATGCAACGATATAATTGTGAGTGATGCGCAGATACTGTCTATGTAGGCGAAGTGCTTTTAAGTTACGACTGCGAGTGTATTCTCTGTAAGCACGCCGAGCGGCAGTAATGAGAGGTAGGTATCGTGGAGGAAGTTTAGGTTTATGCGGGGTAACATAGATAGTTGGAATATGCTGTTGGGCTGCTGTTTGTAAAGTCTGAGTGAGTCGGGTAACGGCGTTGTCAAGGTCATCTTGTGAAGTTAAGGCAAAATTAGCTGAGAGAGAGTGTGTGATGGTCACATGGTAGGCTGGCCAGTTAGCCTGATGATAAAGATACACTTTCTTCTTGTGTATGGTATTGTGTGGAGAAGTATTAGTAGTTAATGATAGCTTGATTGGAACATGGTCGCTGCCCAAAGAATCTAAAACATCAATAGTGATGTGAGAGTTAATCGCTGTGGAATAAATTACGATATCTTGTGTGGTGTTGCTAGAGGGACGAGTTGGCTGTGGTAGAACATGAAAGGTACCGGTTGTATGAAGACTGATAAAATCCAAAAATCGCTGTTTCTCATGTTGAGGCCTACTATGAAAATTGATGTCTGCCATGATAATGAATTTACGGTAGGTATCGGAGAGGTGTTGAAAGAATTGGTAAGGTATATCGTGTCTCGGTCTGACATAGATGGTTGCAAAGGCTATTGTGTGACCCTTGAGATATAATAATACAACATTATGTTGTGGCAGCTGCAATGTGTGTGGTAAGGTAATAGTGCGATGTGGTATACGATATTGTAAACCAATGGCTGTTCCACCGTGCAGACGTGCGCCGCTGGGTCCATCATGTCTGTGGAGAGTATATTTGGGAACAAAGCAGGTTATGTAAGGAGCTAGAAATGTTTCATTGAGTGCAAAAGCGGCGATATTCTCCTTCAAAAGAAGTTGCTGAAACAGCACTTGATGCGTAAGGAGAGACCGTATGTTAAGAAATAACAGGTTGTATGCCATAAGGTATAGAACAAGAAGAATGGTAGTACTATAGTGATGACAAGCCATGTTCAAACAGTTGTTTCAGTAGGTTGTATTTGGAAATGGACGTTAGATCCGCTGTATGTGGCGTGTAGTTGGAGATTATAGAGAAGTTTAGCAGAGTGAATGATTTGATTGAGAACGTGCGGACGTTGAAATGGCAGAATGTTTTGTAAGGTGAGAGTTAAGAATCGTAAGAGATCTTCTACTGTAACAGGATGTGTCAGCGAGTTTGCAGGTGGAGTGGGGTCATCGGAAGTTTTGATGGGAGCTACTAATTCTGGCTTATCAGGGGTAGGTGCAGGCTTGCCACGACAGCGATAACTGTAAGTTGGATGTTTTTCAGGACACGTAGTGCATTGAGGAGGTGCACTTGAGTTTGTTCAATTTCGGGTCAGATGACTCCCGCTACAATATCCGCATTTAACAGTGTTGGTGCAGTTATGAGTATAATGATCATTATACGTCTGGCATTTCTCGCAGCGGATTGGAAGCGGAGGAGGCGTTCGAGACGGTTCTACCTTGTATTGGCGGCGATATACATAGGCCCCATTAGCTAAGAGATGATCAATGATTTGTTGTTGGTCGGTCAAGACACGAACGAGGTAGGTAGGACCACTGTTCTTACGTATCCTGATACATTTCTTGATTTCGAGACCCTCGTAGCGAAGCTCATCAAAGATCTCATCGTCGGTGAGTTCAGGTTCAATGCCCCTGATAACAACTGATAGCAATGGTGGACGACGAGGAGGTGGAGGTGATTTTCGTTGGCTCGGGGTAAGAGGCGTCAACACAGCCTGCGGTCCAAAGATTTCAAAGGTAGCTTTATTTCGAACATGTATGTGAAAATTAGGATTAGGGGATTTTAAGATGATGCCGTCCCTCGTAGGTATAATTTGATGTACATCTGCGCGCGGTACATATTTATTGATTTGCATAAAGATTGCTCGTGCGGTTCGGTACTTAGCGTCGAAGTTCTTTAATATGAAATTATACATTGTAACCTGATTAGCTGGCAAAGTGGGAGATGGTGGAGCATTAGCCCAGTCCATCTCGGTGTTTCTCACATTCATTGAGGCAGTGGAACCTTCTCCATCAGAGCTATAATGCCGTGGTTTCTTAGACTCTGATTGCTTGGAGTGTCCAAGTGGAGATCGTGATCGAGATCGAGACTGGGTCTGTTTCGAAGTATCTGCTTTAGAAGTCTTCGTACCAGCAGAGTGACCGGATTTGGCTGTACCCTTCGCCCCCGTCGGGGAGGGGGGCATGATGATGGTTTAACCAAGCAGAGAATATAACTGGGATGGTCGAGTCAATCGTATGGAGTAGGTGCTAGGGGAAGCCCACTGTGGCTCTCACTTGAGGCAGCAATACGTCCTCGCGGAGATGTCGGTCAGTGCAAGCACTGGCCTTCCACAAAAATAGACGAAGAAAAGAATAGGTGATGATGGCCACGGGCTCCCACTTGAGTCAATAATACGGACTGCAAGGGGATGTCGATTGTCTATACCAGAACAATCCTCCCTGAATGAACAAAAATAACAGTTGCTCGCAGAGCGTTAGTAATCGTTCTCAGATCGATGAATCGATGGTCGATTCTGAATTCTGAGTTCTTCTCGGCATAAAAACACGGTCACGGTCACGGTCACGGTAATTTTCAAGTTTTGAGTAGAGTATCGGGCCGAAGCCCCTGACTCCATGAGTTAGATGGTATAAAGATATATGCAACATGTGCAGGTGGTTTGTTGGGTAGTACTATTGTTTTGTTAGGCGTGGTAGACTACATCGGCAACTGTCGCAGAGTAGCAGATGATGATATCAGTGCGATCGCTGGAAAGATATTAAATGCGTGGCGTACGATAGACATTTCGTAGAGCGAATTCGGTGCCGATGTTAGCTATTGCTGGATTAATGTGTCGGGGTAAGGTACGCCAGAACTTACTGTGAAGATGTCGCAGTAGTTCTCTAACAGTAGGAAGTTCCAAATCTTCCAGAATTTGTCTGTTTCGGGTATATCTGTCGTGACCAGTGATTATACGACCAGCTCTAGTTTGCACACTTTCAAGTGTTCGAAGGAGACTGTATGAAGCGTGTTGCCAAGCAGGGCATGCATATGTGAGGGTGGACAGAACTATCATCTTAAGTATGTGAACGCGGACCTCATGAGAAATGGAACTGCAGCGGAAGATGGGATATAACGCTGAGATTTTTCGTAAAGCTCTTTGCTTGATGTTGCTGATATGTGCGGCGAAAGTTAGCCCACGGTCTAAGGTCACTCCCAAGTATTTGGCGTGGGTGGCGTGAGGAATATGTGCGTTCTCATAGATAAGGTATCGAGGGACACGGATGCGTCGTCGGCTGTGGATGACAGCACAACTTTTGTCTGTGTTTACTTTAATCCTCCAACGTCTTGCCCATTCCTGAAAACTTGTTAGTTGTCTTTGCATATAGATGTAGCATTGTGCAAGAGAGCTACTGGTCGTAAAAAAGGCAGTATCATCGGCATACGTTGCGAGAAAGCAATGTGGTAGGGTCGGAAGATCTGCTGTATACAGAGTATATAAAAGAGGTGAAAGTACAGCGCCCTGTGGAACACCTGCTTTGATAGTCCTAGAGGAGGATTTGACACCGTCAACAGACACATGAAATTCTCTGCCAATGAGGTAAGAACGAAGTAAATGCAGAAGACGATCTGGAAGACCCTGTGTGTATAGTTTATATAAGAGCCCTGCTAACCAGACTTTATCAAATGCTTTTGAGACATCCAGATATACTCCAAGGGTGTGTTGTTTTCTGTTGAAAGCCACTGTTAAGTGATCTACTACGCGTACGAGTTGCGTAGTAGTACTATGTTGTGCACGAAACCCAAACTGATGGGATGGTATGAGATCGTTATTGACTACATGCTGTCTTAGCCTCCAGAGTAACACACGCTCAAATAATTTACTTAAGTGTGACAAAAGACTGATCGGCCTATAGTTTTCCGGGAGCAGCGGATTTTTTCCAGGTTTGGGTATGGTAATGATACGAGCTTCCTTCCAGGTCTTTGGGAAGTAGCATAGTTGAAGGATGGCATTAAATAAATAAGTTAAGAAGACCAGTAATTTCCTTGTTGGGTGTTTCAGTATCTCAGTTCGAATCCCATGAGGCCCAGATGCTGTCCTTGCCGGCAGACGTTTGATATGTCTTTCTATTTCCCGAGGTGTTACTAAAGTGACATCATCTGTAGGGTTTTGTCTACTTATGGTATATAAGGTGGTTCGAATGTGCTGTTGGAAATAAGGATCGAGAATAGCTCTGTTGGGCTGGAACTGCTTTTCCAAAGAGTCGGCGAAAATATCCGCTTGCGACTGAGGGTCTTGAGTCAGTCCTTGGGGTCCTTGTACGACTCTAGCTTTTGAAGCGTTTGTAGTACTTTGGAATGCTTTGGAGTACGTCCAGATTTTGCGATCATTTACTATAACATTTCGAAAAGTGTCTTCCCAGTATTGTTGGTTTTGTCGCATAGTCAGTATCTTGAGCTTTGCACGCAGTTTGTTCCATAGTGTCTTATATGCTGGATGTAGTGTGTGCTGCCATCGACGCCTAGCCCAGCGTTTTAGATGGATATACAGTTGTAGATGAAAACTGTCGCAGTGACCGGTTTGGGTTGAAGAGATTTTGATGGTGGTGCTCGCTGCCTCTGCAGTACGAAGTGCTAAGGTGACGTGAGAAACTGCTTGTTCGATGTCCTCAATAGTGGCTGGTCTATCTCGTAGATCGATCATATTGTTTAATTCCTGTTTAAATACATCCCAATCAGTTTCTGTTGTTTTGATGAGAGGGCTGGTATGTGCGAGGCTGCGGTGTGAAACGTGGAAAATGACAGGATCATGATCAGAGTCTAAATCCGAGATGACATAGGGATGTACAGTAAAGGAAACATCTTTGCAAATAGCGACATCAAGAACATCGGTTGACCACCGAATTTTGGATGATAAGTCGGGTCTCGTGGAGCACTGATAATGAAATTAGAAGTTAGGATATATTGGTGTAAGGCGTCCCCTGCGTTGTTAGGTTTAATTGAGTGCCATTCGCCATGCTTAGCATTAAGATCTCCAGCCAAGATGACTTTTGGTCCTAAGCTAGCTATGATATCAAAGTCTGTGGGCTCTAGTTGTGTGGCTGGGGACCTGTACCCAGTGACCAATATTAGTGGGACGCCTGGAGTTATTAGCTCAACAGCAAGGGCCTCCAAAGTTAGTAGGGGTGGTATTGTAATCAACCGGACTGGGAATGACTTTTTGATGATAAGTAATAATCCTCCTTTCTGTCTACCAACTCTATCCTGTCTGTACACAATGTAGTTAGGTAAGCGCCAGCTAATAATTCGAGCGGTAAAATGCGTTTCTTGTACAAACATAATATCAACTTTATGTTGGATGAGAAATCTAATAAGTAGGTGTTTCTGCCCTTCGAGACCATCTGCATTCCACGTAGCAAGAATAAGGCAGTGATGGAGAATCTTGGATTTAGAAGCAGCCATCGTCAACCATTTCCGCTATTGTTTCTATTACAACTGCAGCCTTAGAAGCTGAATCGACTGCTTGTCGGAATCGTGTAATCCCACGTTTAATATGAGTTATTATTTTACGGAAAGGTAATTCACTTTGAGTTATTATTTTGAGGAAGGAAAGAACGGACTTTAAGTCCAGATCTTCTTTAGAGTTCCCTTGATTGAGTGCAGAAGTTGTCTCGATGTTGGAAGAAATGGGAGCTTCAGGATCATTATCTGTAGTCATTGGCTGGTTATTAACAGAAGTGGGAATGGAGGTTTTCTCTGTCGTTGGTTCTTGTAAATTTTTCTTGGGTGCTTCTGGGTGTTCCTTCGGCTGCTGTGCCGGTAATTTTAGTGCTTCAGAGTAAGACTTAAATACCGGGCAACCACGGTAATTTGCCGGGTGATCCCCCTGACAATTTGCACAAGTGGCGGGTGTTGATGTGTCTGGTTTACTGCAAGACTGTGTGAAATGCAGTTGTCCACATTTGAGACACCTCGGGTGAGCTTGGCAGGTATCTTGAGAATGCCCCAAGCGTTGGCACCTGTAACATTGCAGCACTGAAGGAGGCTTATAGGGTTCGATCTGGACCTTGTAGTACAGCAAGTTATTAATTGCATATATTTCTTTAACAGCTGCAGTTCTCTCCAAAGCTACCAAGAACAGTGGCATCATTATTTTCTTATCATCAGTCTTGCTTTTGCGAGACATTTGGTGGACACTTATTGGTTTGAAGCCTAATCGTGTAAGTTCTTCCTTCAGGTCATCTAATTCGGTGTCAATAGGCAGTTTACGGACAACTACCTTTATGGGCCTTTCATTTTTTGCTACTCCTGTGGCATATTCAGTTTTCGTTTGCTCACAATAAGCTTTGATAGCGTTATAGTCATCTTTGGTAGCCGCTTGAATTCGGATGCGCTCCTTATTGGGCTGAGCTAAGGGAGGCTCCTTCAATGCTCGCGACAAGGTCTTTATAAATGTATATGTGTTCGTTATTCCGTATATGAAAATCGGAGGCGGCCTGAAACTGGAGAGCTTGTTAGTCGGTGCGTTATTGTTGCTGGTACTAGTATTATCTGCTTGTTCAGGTGACAAAATATCGAACCTATTACTGGTGGGAAGAGGTGGATATTCTTGGGTGCTATTAAGTAGTTTTTCTGCCTTGTTGAGGTTCTCCAAAGAAGACCTTCGTCGCTTGAGTGTTCCCACCACTGTGAAATCCATATCGTCAGTGTTATGGGAAGTTGATGGCTGCGAAGCACTTGACTGTTTAAGTGTAGTTGTCGTTTTCACTTTTTGCTTGGCTGGAGCGGTTGATTGCTTCTTCTTGCCTAAAGGCAGAAGAAAATCTTCCGGTTTATACGTTGATCTTATTATTTTGCCCCTGATACTAGGATTTTTGGATGATTGTGTCTTCTTCTCTGTCTTGACTGGGGGCTTCTGAGAAGCCATCTTGATAGCGAAAGTGGGAGATGGCGCCAGCTTACCACTAAGAAGGGTAGTGGAGTACTTAGGAAAAGATATGTTCTTAGAGCGCTGCTCTAAGGTTGTACTTTAATAATACTATGGCTTTTCCTCCGAAGATGAAGCACAAAAAAGTAATCGTTAGTCGGTAGAGATGCCTGGGTCGTCAACTGGTTTGTTCAACTACCTCTGCCTCCGAAGAGGAGAGTATCAAAATAATTCGTTAAGCCTAAAGAATAGCAAGGTCGTCTAAAGATAAGATCAATTTAGTGTGTCCGCCTCCGTAGAGGCACAAAACAATTCGACGGTTGTTTCCTTTACCTCGAGGAGGTAAGTAATCCAACCGTATGCAAGATGTTCACGAATAAAATTCAACCAAGGGGGATGAAAAACCTAAATGACTTGTTTATTTTTCTCCGCCAGCTACGGATACCCTATTTTTTTTACCTGGTTAGAGATTCCAGGTGGCCAGTTCCGGCATAAAAACGCCTGAGCTCCAACCTATAAACGTTGATTTCAACACTTTGATTTACGGTTATTTGTGATCTCACGTTTAACAGAAACAAATATTTTAAACTATGTGTACTTTAAATACATTATTTCAGTAGACCTTTTTTCATATAAATTTTACCTTTTTAAATTATTGTTCAAAGCCTTTGTATTTTAATAAGCCTTTTCGAAAATCAATGCAAATGAATTGTGCTGCCATCTTTGGAGTTATTTTAAACTACTAGCTGAACCTGCGCTCTCTACACTGCTCATCATTCACATATGAGTATAAATCTCCTTCTCATTCCTCACAACATCTGTACATTTCCCTTTACAGACACAAGTGAAAGACGTATTGATTAAAAAACCGAAGGGGTATCATAAAGAGGATACTTTTTTCGATTATTTTTTCTCAATATCTCGCACCGTTTGCAAGATTTGAGCCTATTTCCGGTTGCAGTTTCTAAGTCATTCATAACCAGTATTTTCTTTCTTCTTGCATGCAATATGTAATAAGCAATTACAGTACATTACATACACAATTAGTTATGATGTTGGTTATATATGGTGATCATTGGGCTACAGAAATGGTTATCCTTCCTTTTCCATTATTATTTGGCCATGAAACAAACACTTGAGACTTATACAACCCCTATATACAACAATGTGGTGTTGGAATGTATAATGCGTAGGATGTGATGCTTTTTTTAAAATTTCAACACTTACAATGTACCCGAAAAAATGTAATAAAGAAATAGTGGCCATGTTTTTTAAAATATTCAATTAAAACTGGACAATCTACATGAAATTTGCAATCGATTAATGCAAACATCATCTCTCTAGAGCCTGTAGTTTCCGAGATATCATTGTCGAAAGGATTGACCACAAACATACAAACGTAGAATAAAAGAACTCGGAAAATGGCAGCACAATTTACGTGCATTGATTTTAGAGAAGGCTTATTAAAATACAAAGGCTTTGAACAATAATTTTAAAACATAAACTTGATGAAAATTATGTATTTAACTAATTTATTTAAAGTACACATTCTCAAAATGTTATGTTTGTCTCTGTTAAACGTGAAATCACACATAACCGTAAATGAAAGATTTGAAAGCCAAAGTTATAGGTTGGAGCTCAGTCGCTTTTAATTCCCATTCAGTTAACTTCTGTCTTCAGCAAGCTATTTGAAAAGATTCTTGTCAACAGACTACATATTCATCTTAAAGAACACGATCTGTTACCAACACATCAAGCAGGTTTCAAACTTTTCTATTAGCGACCAACTGCTACGCGTGACCACGGTTATCACCAATCAATATAATAAAGCTCTTCCATCATGTCTAGTCCTTATGGACTTAGAAAAAGCTTTTGATAAGGTATGGCACTATGGCTTGCTGCGCAAACTACAATCACTCCGATTATCCACTTGCTACATTCGTCTCATTTACTCTTTTTTAAGTAATCGAATAGTGTATGTTTCAATAGGAAATGTCATATCTAGACCTATTTTTCCGCATACAGGCGTACCTCAGGGATCTGCACTTAGTCCATTATTATATATCTTATATGCATCAGATATGCCTTGACCACCGCCTAATGTCTATATTTTCCAATATGCTGACGACACAGCATTTTTATTGCTCGGGAAAACTATGCTTCAGATCAGAAGAAGCCTACAACTGACACTCGAGAATTTTCTTATCTGGTGCAGGGAGTGGAAATCAACTGTCAATTCAGAGAAAACACAAGCCATTGTTTTCCTTCTACCTAAACGTCGAACTAAAGTACGCCGAAATCCCGCTAATCTTTCTATATCAGTTGACGGGCATTTTCTTCGACCAAGCGCCTCCGCTACGTATCTTGGTGTGGTATTCGATACCAAACTCACCTGGAAGCCTCACTTTCAAAAACTGGCGCAAAAAACATCAATTAGATTAAATCTTCTACGCCACCTTACGGGCACAACTTGGGGACTAAGTGCGGATGTCTTACTAAAGACATACAAGGTTTTTCTCCGACCTCTTCTCACCTTTGGTCACATTGCCTGGTGTCACGCTTCATCTAAACTCTACGAGAAGTTAGCAGTTATGGAACGCCATGTTATTCGTCTGACATATCGGATTCGCTTACCATACCCAAATAAGATGACCTACGAACACATAGACTTTCCAGCCATTTTCGATCATCTTGCTACACTTCCGACAAGATACATTCACATAGACTTTCCATCCATTTTCGATCATCTTGCTACACTTCCGACAAGATACATTCAGTCGCGCATTACCAATGCTCATCTACTCTATCTGGACACTAAGATTTTATACCATTACAGATGCTCCATCTCGATACCAGCACTCACCCCTCAATATACTCACCACACTCTATGTTCAGACAACTAACTTGGATGCCGCAGAGAGAGCAATATTTGACATTTACGTCGTCAGAGATCATATACCTCATATTTTTTCATTTTAGCACATGTTCTTCACTCATCACTAACATTGGGCTATCATTACGTCTTACATCAGTTTCGAGTCGCCCCGAGACAGAAGATATAATCATCATGTGTCTCAACTAATGTTCCCAATGTGTTCGTGACGTCAATGCACTTCATATCATTATCATATCTGCTTATATATATATATATATATATATATATATATATATATATATATATATATATATATATATATATATATATGTATGTATACTGTATACTTTGTTACATTTATCCTTTAATTATATTATACTTGTATCTTTGCACCATTAGTATGATATCTTGCACTACCTTATATATATTGTTTTGTTTTCAAGACTAATTTTACGTAGAGTTTTCTTCTTTTCTCAATTTATTGTTTTTTGCATTGCACTTAGACCATCTATTGTACCTGTATTAGCAAATACCAATACGTATTAAAACCTATGCCAAAGAGAGGGAGTAACCCTCTATTGGCTGGGGTTAGTCTGTTTGATATGAAGCCAAGTATGATTATATAAACAAAAATAGATGATTAAAGAAATTTCCTAAACCTAATCCCTTACCTTTACAAAAAATCGCTTTTAATTCGGAACCCGACTCAGAATTCAGGATCGATCATCGATTCAAGGTCTGGGAACGATTGCTAACGCTCTGCGAGCATTTTGTTCACTTAGGGAGGATTGTTCCGTTACAGACAATCGACATACCCTTGCAGTCCGTATTGCTGACTCAAGTGGGATCCCGTGGCTATCATCACATAGTCGTCTTCTCACCTTTTTTGTGGAGGGCCAGTGCTTGACCGGCATCTCCGCGAGGACGTATTGCTGCCTCAAGTGAGAGCCACAGTGGGCTTCCTCTCCGCACCTACTTCATACGATTGCCTCGAAAAACTCAGTTCTCTCAACCTAATACACGGGCAACACTCCTTGAGTGCCCCGTTTTTGCTATTGTAACTATCTTCTCTTGTTTCCACCATGCATAAACTACCGGGAGTGTGTCGACCATCTTCTTCAAAACCTGAACCTAAAGAAAAACCTCATTTCACCGACCTCTCCCGCAAAATACGAACCTTATCAGGATCTACTGACAAATCAACAAGTTCCGAAATACGAGCACGCTCAAAATCTCCAGTTTACACTTATCAGGTGCCAAACCAATCTTCTATTGCAGACCAACTAACTGATATGGACTTGGAACATGTTCCTAATGAACCATCCGGATCTGTTTCTCCCAAACCTACCATCCGTAATTTCCTGCTCACGAAATATGATACTAAATTTAGAACACAAAAACTTGTCTATTTTCAACTTCATGGGATTATTCTCAAATCTCCGGAATGGGATTATTCTCAAATCTCCGGACGTCAACTTCGCTACAAAACTACGAAATAAGGCATCTTTTGAAATATTTGGCCTACAGGCTACTATGCAACGCCTTTCACCTTCCTCCGAAAAGCAACCACTTATTCCTCGGCGACCTCCACTACCAGTCGTCATTCAAGGTGTACCTCCAGACTACACTGGCGCAGAAATCGAGGACTAACTACGCTATGCTGGACATGAAATCACAAAATGTATTCGAATCATCGGACAAAATGGACCTACCTATATGGTACGAGTGCTCACCAATTCTAAAGATACCATCGATGACTTCCTTCTTTCCGGTGCTTCCATCTATTGTAAAAGACATCACGTAGAACCTTCTAAAACTCCAGCTCCTTTATCAGTACTCTGTGCACGTTGCCAAGAATACAATCAACATACCACTGCTCAATGCACCAAAACTCCCATCTGTGGATACTGCACTGGCAATCACAATACCAAATCCTGTCCCAATCTACAAGCCGCTCCTAAATGCAATACCTGCTCCAAAAGTCATGCAACCTATTCCTACAAGTGTAAGGCTAAACCGCAACCTCTACCAGATAAACCAAATCTAACTGTATCTGTCCGTACAAACGACGAATCAACTACTACCAATAACTCCATCAGAGACCCAATCACCATAGAAGACATGATACGATTTACTACCATCGTTCTTCAACATGTTCATCCATTTCTTAGAGACCATATTCTACTACAAATCAAAACCACTGCCAAGTCTCTATTTAAAGTCCAGCTTCAAGCCATCTACTCAGGACCTCACGTACACTTCACTTTCCACCTAACTGAACCTCAACATGACTTGGACTCTTAGATTTATGGTTTTCACTTTCTTGTTCTTAAATATTCGATCCGTCTTAAAACACAAACTCGTTTTCGGACAACTTCTACGTGAAGAATAAGTATGTGCCTTTGCACTCAATGAAACTGCTTACACCCAGTTCATCATTCAAAATTCTTGGATATCAGTTATTTCGTTATGACTGTCCCCGAAATGTCCTCAGAGCGCAAGGCGGAACAGCAATAGGCTGCTACCGACATCTTCCTGTCCGCACTCATACTTTACCCCACAGCCTCTACCAGAACATAATCTTAATACAATCTACTTTAAATCCCTAACCATAACAGTAGCTACTATCTATGTTCGTCCAGGACATCCAATTCCCTATGACTTCTTTTAGTACATCAACAATCACTTTCGCCATTATATCATTATATCAGATATCAACTTCCATAGCCGGTCGAATCGAGAACGTACACACTTCATAAGCTATGTCCAAAATCACATGACAGCTGAAATCAAAGATCTTCCTTCTGCCTCAAGACCAATCAGCGATACAACCTCTGATACCATCATAACCTCTACCACGATCAGTATCGCAAACATTCGTGTTCTCCAGCCTTTTGGCAGTGATCACGCTCCAATTTTGATCGATATCACCTCACCTATACAACCCACACGACAGCCTGAACCTATCAAATACTATGACTATCAGCATGCTGACTGGAACGTTTATCAGATATTACCAGAGTACTGCATTCCGTACCTGTTCCTACTTCTGAACAAGATCTTTACCATCTTACCGACAAAATTCAGGAGACAATCTTACAAGCAGCTCAAGATCATATACCTGTTAAGATGAGTTTTCCCTATAAACCGCCTGTACCACCTAATATCGTCAAATCATCACTGCATCACGACAAGCCTTTAGGGACTATCAACGAACTCGAAATCCTGACGCACTTCGCCTCCATCGCCAACGGAACAGAATGGTCTCCAATTATCTCTCTGCCTATAAGCGCCGACAGTGGATGCGAGCCTGTAATTCTCTTTCCATTAAATCCAATCCTACTCAATATTGGCAAAAATTCAAACTACTTACTGGAAAATTCCAAAGACCTACTTACTCTATCATGTTCAATATCCATCCTCTTCACACCGATCTCGAGAAGGCAAATGCTTTCGCAACTTATTTTCAGCAAATATTCACTCCACCACCTCAACTGGTTAATAGACCAATTTATCGTCCCATCGCACGATTTTGATCCACATAACCGATTTCTCCAACCCGACTGTACACATATTTTGGAACCTGATAATGACCTAACCTCTGAAATTCTTCTGGCAGATATCCAAGCGATCATCCATCGAAAGCGCTCAACAGCTCCGGGTTTTGACTCGGAGCTAGTCACGTATGAGCTCATCAAGGCGGCTTCCCCAGTACTTCCACAGCTCCTAGCATCTATCTACACCTTCATATTACGCACAGGCTTCTATCCACCTGATTGGAAAGTCTCCAAGGTCCTTCTCTTCATTAAGCCCGACAAACCATGATGTTTCCTCATATAGACCTATCCAACTGACCTCTTGCCTTAGTAAAATTTGTGAAAAAATTCTTGTTGCACGTCTCCATGCTCATCTCACAGATCGTAATCTCATTCCTAATCACCAAGCAGGCTTTCGCCCTGGCATTAGTCTCAATGACCAATTACTTCGCCTCAGTAACACCATCACCAATCATTATAATTCTTCTCACCCATCTTGTCTTCTACTGTTCGACCTAGAAAAAGCGTTTGATAGAGTATGGCTGCAAGGGTTGCTTTATAAACTTCACAAATTTCACTTACCCACTAGCTATGTCCGTCTTATACATTCCTTCCTTACCAATAGACTTTCATATATCCTCATAAATTCTACCATATCTCATCCTATATTCCTACACACTGGAGTACCTCAAGACTCTGTTCTCTCCCCGTTACTGTATATACTTTATGTAACAGATATGCCATTCCTACCGGCGATATTCACTTATTTCAATATGCTGACGATACCGCTTTTTTGACTCTTGGAAAATCTATTGAACATATTAATCGCCCTCTACAACCAGCCATAAATGCTTTTATCAACTGGTGTGACATATGGAAACTCTCCGTCAATGCCTCAAAAACCCAAACCTTCATTATTCAAAAACGTCTCTCCAAAATCCGTCGAAATCCTAACCTGCTACGTCTTTCAGTTCAAGGCACTCCCCTATTACCAACTTCTCATGTTAAATATCTCGGAGTGATCTTCGATAGTAAACTGACTTGGAAGCCCCATTTGCAGAAGATCCAAACTCAAGCCACTAAACGACTAGCTTTACTGAAAAGCTTAGTAAGTATCTCATGGGGCCTCCATACACAAACTGTTCTTACATTAAAAATCGTTTCTCCGACCGGCACTCACTCATGGCCATACTGCATGGATATCTGCCCCACCACAATTGTATCAGCGACTAGAAATCATTGGACACCACGTTTTTCGACTAGCTTTTCGCATTCGCCTTCCGTCCCCTACAGCACTACTCTACGAGAGAGTTACTTTTCCTACCATTCTGCAACATCTCGAACAAACACGCTCGAAGTACACCACCAAAGGCATTCAATCAGGTAATCCCCTTATTCTTGACGCCATCCTGCTAGACACATCTTCTCACAATGTACTCCAATACTCTTGATGACAACGATCCTACTAAACAAGATTTTGCCATCTATCACTCTGACCATTTATCACTGCACATCTATCCATCTTTGCACTAGTACTCACCATTGTGGTTCCAGAGGCTCATCAATATTTGAACAAAAGTCATAAAGAACGGATGTATTGTGACCTATTTTCGTACAAGGCGTACGTTGGTAACTATTAAATTCTTCAAACATTGATACTCTCAAGCATCAACATACTTCTTGTGTGGAGACTCAGCATGTGTGGCAGCAATTATTCGGCTTTCTCAGTCTAATTTGCCGATGTCCCGTGTCTGTCTTTACATCTACTATCTATTTTTCCCTGAAATTTAATGGTATCTTCCTACAAAACGGCATGCAGTAGTTTGGCTAATTGGAACTACGATTCTTTTTATAGACAAATACAGACCTTACTGTGATCCTCGATTAAAAGCCGAGAGCTCCTCCGTGGCTAAGCGGTTAGCATACGCGCCTTTAGTGTGGAAGACCTGGGTTCGATTCCCGGCCGGAGATCATGTGGTTCGGATTTCACGTTAATCAGTAGGTCCCATCTTATATAGCCTTGCTGCTGAAAGGGACGTTAAATTCAAAACCAACCAACTCGATTATAAGTCGAGCACCTCAACAGGGTACGAAAAGGCTTTTACTCGTCTCAAGAACAACAACTCTTGCTCACTTTTTACAAATATTATCCATATCATAGCTCCGTTGCTCTCCCTTCGAAATAAGGTGCATGAATAGTTTTCCAAATAGTAGTCCAATTACAGTCTTTTTTTTTTTTTGACACAGAGGTATCACGCTTAGAAGAGTCGGTGTAAGTAACACAGCATACAGAAGTTTTGGGGTTCAAAGTGCTGCTGATGGGTACTCAAAAGGCACTGTTGACTATGAGAATGTTAACTGTAAAATATATGAAGGGAACATATTTGGAAGGCACACATATGCTGGATTATTGTTGGGTGAAAGGATATAACCCAACATTGAAGCCATTGACCTGTCTGTTGTGTCAATAATTTGTTGTCCATATGTGTCTTGGCTGTGGTCATATATAAAGTTAGTTATTTGTGACGGATACTAAGAAAATTTAAACTTCTCTAATCACATCGAAGATATAGCACTTGCCTTTTCCCACGAAACATTTGTTTGCCCAAATGAGAGATCCAAAAAGTAAATCAATTTGAAATCAATCTGGAAAATTGACAAAGGTGCGTAGAATATTTTGTTTTTCGTTTATAGTTTGTAATTTGACAATAAATCAGTAGGCGCAAAGAGTAATTATGCATTTGGCCCACCAACTTTTTATCTCAATTTTAATGTCTTCCATCTCCTTCCAGTGTATTATATGTCACAATAAAGAATGAATGAATGTCTATCACAATAAACAACACGAATAGTGTGACAAGCAGGGAGAGCAGAGAAAATGTTATATGGTAAGTCAACAGAAACAAAAATCACAAGCTGAATATTTAAAGTTTATAGCAAGGCACCTGAGTATATGGCGTAGTAGGTAACGTTCTAGTCTACCAACCAGCTGATCCATATTCGAATCTTCGTCAAGTATACTTTTTCGTCAAAGGAACAGCTATTTCTTGCAGTATTTACTTTTTCTTGTCGTCGAAGGAACAATCATTAGTTGTAGTATTAGAGTTTTATATATGATTTCGTTTTGTTAGATTTTTTCTTATTCTTTTCTAAGATAATAATATGAGGTTGCAAGTATGATTCTACCTAGGTAGATCAAAAGTAAGGGTGTTCTAGATTTCTTTCCATTAATAAAATATAAAAATAAACTTACATCCAAAACTAAATATACATGTAATTGAAATGAAAGTAGCAAGTGTCTGCCAGCTGGCTCAACCAGAATTTGTGCCTCTGTCCGTCTATCTGTCTGTCTATTTCACCATAACTCTCGTAAAACTTATTTGATTTTAATTAAACTTGGTATACGCCTTCCTCCAATCTTTGAAAATAACTTTATTGTTTAATGTTGCAAGAATCAATCAAAATAAGGGAGTAAAAGGGAATAAAATCCTCTCCATGCTGCAGATTTTCACATACAGAAAATCGTTTTCTGGTAGAAACTACATAAATACGATTTAAATTCGATAAAACGTAGCACATACTTTCTCTAAGGTATCCCATCATTCCCAATGAAGGAAACCGATAATGGATGTAAAGTATATAAATCTTGGTGGAAGGTGTAAGTTTCGAAAACTTCGAAGTTTCATTATTGAAGTAATATGAAACTAAGAAAATAATTTTCTTTCATAACAACAATGATTCAATTTTGATGCAATATTTCATACACTTTCTTTTAAGGTTTCCAATCACCCCATCCATGGGGCTAAAGTTTGTCAAGAATTTAAGAATGAATCCTCAATGATGTATATTTAGGTCAGATCTCGTGACTAACGTATTTGGGTTTGGTGCACGCGATGTCGGGTTCAATTCCCGGGGGACACAAAAAGTTAATTTTATAATCATTTACTTTCATTAATCTTCCGTATCATCTAGCCTAAAAGGCATAATCATGCGAATTTAAATTAAAAAGTTTAATTTTATTTTGTTAGGCCATGACTGAAACTTTTAAATGCTCTTGAGTGCTTGAAACGTTTTAATGCGATACTTGTGTATTTTGTAACTTTGGTACTGGCGACCAATGGAATCTGGAAATAAGAGGCTGACTGACTCCTCCCCATCTCCGATTTATATACGTCCCGTTTTTGCAAGTTGAAATTCTGTTGACTTTAAAACAGCCTCTTAGGCAGTGTTGGGCAAAATCAATTGCAATTGATCAATCAGTTGAAAGTAATTGCTTTGAAAATTAATTGCAACTGATTCCAATTTGTCCTTGGCAATTAATTTCAATTCATTCGCGTTCGCATACTGCATGCCACTATGGAGCAGATCAGGAGATTTGGATGAAAAACACTTCCACATCCTCCCTACAGCCCCGACATGGCACCCTCCAACTACCATCTTCTCGGTTTTGTGAACGAACAGATGCGAGGCCATCGCTACGAGACACTCCAGGATATTTGGCAAGCAGTGCGTCAGTGTCTACGGGCAGCTAGAACGGAATTTTATCGCAAGGGTATTTTCGAACTTGCAGAACGATGGGAAAAATGTGTGCAAAGAAAGCGGAGACTATGTGTAAAAGTGTAAGAAAGGTTCGTAAATTGAGATGATATATTTGGTTTCACATACAAATAAAGATTATAGTTGTGAAAAAATGCTGCTCACGACTTTCAGTATGTCCCTAGTAATTTCGTTTTTGTATCCTTATTATGAATTTTTGTCGAATTTCCTAAGAATATACCTTACATACGTTATTTTCAGTGGCGACTGGGGGAGAAAATACTGAGGGCGCTCAAAACTTTCCCGAAGCTAAGGTAAATTAAACTGCGACTATATTCCATTCTTGTGTCTGTTAGGCACGTCCTTCAGCAATAGTATTTCAGTACATATTCTTCACATTTTGATTTCATCACCCTCCCCTCGCTGGACGATTTTCTAGATCTGGCTACATATTTCAGTATAAATTGTATAATTCGACTAATCTCGGAAAATGAAATTCATACATCGATTCTTTTTGCTGGAGAACTTTTTTATTACCATGGTGTTTAAAACTCCCGAGTTTGATTTTTTTTTACTTGATTGCATTGCTAGTGTAGTGAATCGATTCTGCAACATGATGTTACTTAAAAACATTTAAATATAGTGAAGAAAAGCAACTTTCAGCCTTAGCAGTCATCATAGATGTTGTTACGATGATCTTCAATAGTTATTTCCGACAAAGTGTATTGCAGGCTGCATGATAACACATACTGAAATATAGTAACGGCGCCAGAAAGTTTTTGAAATCTTCTCTCATACACAACTCTGAGCTTTTTTAAAAAACCTATTTTTCTTCAGGATGAAGTAATTTTCATCAGCAGATTCAAGTTCCTTTTCTGGGAAACACAAAATTTATCACAACGTAATAGCTTTTCCGATTCAAGATGGCATTATGATTTAGAACGTTAACGAGCGGCTTGCAAAACTAAGACTTCGTTTGCATCAACGTGCTTGTCTTCAACTTTACTTCGTTTGAGTGATGACTCATGGACTTCTGTGTGTGTGTGATCTGTTGATTGTATAATTTCATTAACGGTTCTTATAAGGTGAGATGTAACATTTTTTGATTTAATGGTATCAGCTGATCTTACTTGAAGTATGGTGTACAAAGCATCTACATGGGCATTATCTTACTGAAAAATGTTAACCACCAACTTCTTCATCTTACAAATAACGCCGCAGTCCAAAACCCTCATGAAACGTCTTGTCTTCTGATGCGCACGATTTTTAAGGAACAGTATTTTAATTTATCCTTGTTCTCAAAAGCATTGGCTGCTCTTGATTTAAAATTACTCCTTCAGACAACTAGGGATTTTTCTTATCCTAATACTGATTCAGGTTGCTGTGATCTTCAAAAGAAAGGGGAAACGCTGACGAGTCCAAGAAAAATATTCTCTCTGATCGGTTGGGTTTAACTGCTCCTTGTTCTCCTGTTGCATCAATCTTTACATAAGTTCCATCATATGTCTGTGATATTATTTTAAAAGGTCAATCCTTGAACAGTGCACTTCATTTAAAATGTATTCCACAATTGTATTTAATTTACATTTTGCCCTTCTAGCTTAAGAAATCCCAAAAACATTTTCGCTGTCACTCCCTTAATATTACTACATTAATGACATTATTAGGTCTATGGACCAACAATGTAGAGATATCCTGTAATATTTGTATTATAGCAAGTATTTTAATCAAACGATTTTAGAAAAAAATCCAAAAATCTCACGTACCATGAATCTCTACAAACCCATCATGAAAAGAGCATTACATGATAGAAGCGTCCGAGTTAATCGAGTCTCTTCTTTCGTTCGTGACACTCTTTTCTTCAACATGGAACGTCAAATAAAACTTTGTGAGGTTCATGTCTTTGTCTTTTCATAGAGGTTGGTTTAGAAGGCAAAAAATAAATCGAGTAGACATGCAGATTTATGCCGAAAACAAGAACAGGTAAAAATACGTGGAAGAAACATATATAGGTTTGTCGGAACAAATTGTCGACGTATTGAAAAAATTAATATGGAACTGGATGTCCTGGTCTGATATATGTGGCACATAGAGTAATGATTTTTGTACAAAGATAAAGTGGGACAATGGAATATTCTGGCAGGTTATGTGGTTTTGGGAAGGTATGAGGGCGTACAAGAATATATGTGGTAATTGATGTGCCACCATTCGCTATTTGATAAGATCTAGGACAATCATGACGTAATTAAAACTGAGGAAGGCGGACATGATGTATAGGGGTGAGATAAGTTTCATTTAAGAAAAAAGCCTGTGTTTTTCTTTCCTTAGGAATGCTGTAATCCACGCCCATGGTAATGGTTATTGGTTACTTATTGACCAATAAAGTATGAATTTCGTAATTTTTAGTCCAGAGTCCGAATTTTATAATTTTAAGGGAAAATTTTAACCAGAATTATTAACAACTGAATGTAAAGATATTTTGTAGAAAAATTTTACGAAAGAAAGGTGAAAAGGTATATATTAGGATTTGATTGTGAATCAAGATTTTGGTGAGAAACTATGCTCAACATACATATTAACAAAATCGTCATTTATATCTACAATTTTATAAAGTTTTCGTATATTTTCATCTAATGAAGTGTTTGAGTTTGAAAGACCTTATAATGAACTTGTTCAATAGGTATTATTTCAAACTGGAAATAAAGACTACTAGATCTGTAAGAACACCTGTAAGGATGCTAGTAGTATATTACGCAAATTAAGAAGGAGGACGCGTACCCTTGTCCCCCGGCAGATAGGCCTACGTCCGTTAACTCGATTGGAATGAATTTCTTAATAGTTCAAAAGAACTTCATCGGTTATCACTGTTTTAAGAGGATTTAAATATTACCTGATAAACAATCCACCATTGCGTCAAACAATCTCTTGTATAGATCAAAATATACTTTCAATCTCAAATTTGTAAAGCCTACATGAAACCCTGCCGACGCTGTGAATCGCTATGGACCAATGATCCATTGAAGAAAAGAGATCGAGTACCTAGAGAAGGAGGTGGTAAACGGATTGTTAATTTTATAGGTAATAGATGAAAGGATTATTGATATTATAGTAATAATGGTGTGCATTTATTAAAAGATAAGAGTTTTTTACTCATTTGTAGTGAAATTCCGGGAACACTGGGTTAGATCATATCAAAATGCTGAAATATAATGCAGAACTTTTGCATGTATCATACATCCTTATTGTTTCAAGCGCTGCTCACTCATTTCAACTTTTCCCAAGTTTAGTAGTCTCACGACTATTCCTAAACTAGAATCTAACTGAGCCGTCCGTGCAGTCAGCTATCCGAAATTGAGCAGTCAATTTCATATTAAGCCCAGTAGCAAGAGATGCATTTTCAGGTCACACCTAAGCATCGCGGCTTATTATGTGACTTTATATTACCTGTGAATTGATTAGTGTTTTAGTCAACCCAGAAATAATAAAATAATGTGAAATTTAGAACATTTCTATCGAATATCTTCAGATCCCTTTAGGATATTAAAGGTTCTCTCATACAATACTATTAAAGATCAAATCTTTTGATTCCAAATTGTTTCTATAGTTAATTTTGAGTAAGTGATTTTGAATTGTTTCAAGCGTTATTTTGGAGCAAATGAACTTGAATTTAGGATTTACTCAGAACTTTCAACCAACAAAGTTCCAAGTTATTTTGAATTTAGTATTGAATTTAGTATTTATTCAAATCAGATTGAATACAATTTAAGATTGATCAGTTCTATCCAAGATTTATTAAACCGGAGATTTGAAAAGAATTTCATTCTTAAGTCATTTTTGTGAATTTTGTGAATCCATCAAGAGTGAATCAGAAGCCTAATTATATCAGTTCAATCCACGATTTATTAAATCGAATAGTGGAAAAGATTTTCATTGATAAGTCATTTAGAAGACATTTTTGTGAATCGGAAGCCTAATTATAGTCATTTAGAAGAATTTTGTATATCGCAAGATATTCAAGGTTGAAAATTGAAAGACAAAGATTGCATAGCCAGAAAAATATTCCATTCGAGATTATGGAGTTGAGGGCAACCAGAAGGGAGGAAAATTTCAACAGAGAGTGAAAGTGCACATTTTGAAATGAACAACTCTTCTTAAGTGTATGTCGAGTAAATCAAGGATTTTATATTCAGTATTTTTGTGTCCTTGTTCTCACTTTCACCTTAATGTCACCTCTTTTGTACTTGACTGCCTATTCACACTCCAGGTATAGAGTATAAAGTAACGCAAACTTTAGTGCCCTTAACATCAGAAACTCTGTGTCTTAACTTTGAGACACTGGGTCTCAAAATTAACTTTGAGAATTATATTTCAGTGATTTAATGGACATGGTGCTTCGTATACAATAAGTTGACAAAACGCAATGGTATGACGTGTCCTGTATATATAGCATAAAGCTCAGTACGGGTATTTATGTGGAAAAGCGGTAGTTATTGCAACAGCTATTTAAGAATCATAAATTGAACCAGCAGCATTTCTGCCTCACAAATTGCTGAAGATAAACTGCATTCTATTATTAAGTTAAGATCCAAGTCCCCGTTCAGAATGCAGAACCACCTTCCATGCTTACTACGTACTGAGCACACTAGCAAAATACGGGATGTAATATTCGTGTAAGGCAAATGATGATTTCCATAGTAACACATAACAATCTCTTTTTGTAATAATATGAAGTCGGGAGTTCGGTTTAATTGGTTAGCAACAAGTGCTAGCTATTGTTACAACAATCAGGAACTTACTTTATTGTTATCTTCCTTATGTATTACAAACATTTTAGTGAGAAACAATCCTGGAGATCAAGATGGCTTTCAGCTTGTTAAGTATTGGAGGGTTAGCAAGAAGTGCTATTGTTACAACAATCGAGAACTTACTATCTTGTTATCTACCTTATTACAAATATTTTGGTGAGAAACTATGCTGGAGATCAAGATGGTTTCCAGCTTGTTTTGTATTGAAGCTTTATGCTCTTTAATTATTTCAATTATAATTTAGAAAACAATTTTGGATTGAGACATAATTTAGTTTGTTACAATCTTTACATTATATTAGATTTTTTTTATATGTCCAAAGACTATCTCCTGTTATAATTTTACAGAGTAATGTAAAATCAAATCTTTCTAGAACAGGTCGATTCGTCTATGTTGGAACGAGTAATTTATTCGTTTATAAGTTTTAACAAATAATATTATTACAAAATATTGAAGCAGTCGACTGGACCTTAAGGTCGCGACTTCCTTCTTTATAAAATATTCCAATAATTGATAATAACATAACAGAACAATACATTTACTTTATTAACAAAACAGTCGTCATTTACATCGTACGATTTTATAAAGTTGTCAATTTTCATCTGATAAAATATTTGTGTGCGAAAGACCTTATAATGGAATTCTTGTTCAATAACCTTTCATCTCTAACTGGAACTAAAAACGATCAGGTCTGTAAGGACACCTGTAGGGGTGCTAGCCTCTTACACAAATTAATTGGAGAACGCGTTCCGTCCCCTCCCCCCAACAGATACGCCCTAACTCGATTGAAAATGATTTGTTACTAGTTCTTTGCAACTTCTATTGATTCACTGCTTCAAAAGGATTTAAATATTACCTGATAATCCACCCTTGATTCAATCTATCTGTAACTTACCAAGTCAAAAGTGTATCCTTTAAGTTGGTGAGGTGGTACTTTTATAGATCGAAATATACTTTTGATTTGATTTGAAATTTGTAGTCTACACTAAATCCCGCCGGTGCGCATTTTTTCCGATCCCAAACGTTTCAGTATTCGCGTACTATCCTAGCCAGCTGTTTTAAGTTGGTCATGTAAAGTGTACAGAAAAATTTGGGCAAGTCTAATTTGCCCATTTGATGTCGAGAACAGAACCCAACTAATCCCTGCGGGGCTTCTAACCCGTTCCTAATACTACTACTACTACTACTAAAATTTTAAAAAATAATCGGTAAATCACTTTTTTGAATATTATTCTCAATCTTATTTTAATGAAAAAGTGTTATGAAAATTTAAAGAAATAAACTTTCCTCGGGCCGGGTTTGAACCCACGCCAAAAACTATTTTCATTACTTGCATGTTACGCTATCACGCTCTGCTACGAGAGCCGACAGCAGTTGGCGTTTACCTTCTGCTATATGTAGACCATGACTCTTATTGGCCGAAACTGATAGGATCAGAGGATATCTGAAACGTCCCACACAGCAATGAAATATTTTCAAAACGTTTCTAAAACGAACCATCATTTTCCTTCAGAAAATGTATCCTACTTCCCTTAAGGAAATATATTCCGTATGTTGTTGAAAACATTTTCCAAATAATGCTGAAAACATTCTCGCAATACACCCAAAAACGTTGTAGAAATATGTTATACGCCGTTAGAAAAATTTTCCAAAAAACGTTTTCTGTACAATTTCCAAACATTATTGAAAATATATTTCAAAAGTTTTATAGAGTGTTAACGGAATTTTTTTTAAATGTTTCGCAAGAATATTTTAAAAATGCATTCGGTACATTAGTTGAAATGTTTTCTGAAGATTCCTAATTAATTTTTAACAAAGATTAATGTTCTGTAAAATAATAATTTTAAAATATTTTCCATACATAACAAAATTATTTTCTGTACATGAAAAAAAAATATTTAGTGAATATTTTCTGTAAATGATAAAACATATTTAGACAATATTTTCCTATATATGGCACAATATTTTCTTTACATGGCAGGGTTAAATATTTAGTGAATATTTTCTGTACATAAAATATTTAACCCTTTCCGGATCCTGGCTTTTTGGGCTATTTGTTAGACTTTCAGTCAAGCAGCTACTATCGTCACTATTTATCCTAGGATCATGGTTCATACCTCAGTCTCTTCAGAATAGAGCTGACTTTCAAATGGTACCACTTGCATGCTCATACCATATACCAGAAGTGGGAAAAAATGTCAAAGTCAAAGTTTCGGAGGGAATTCTTTTTCTCGAACTTTATCAAAATTTCCCACAATGCCCCAAATTACCACAAAACACTATAATCTCAGGGAAAAAAATCCTGAGACATCCCTAATTACCCTAGGGACATGTGTTGCACATATTCTCTTCTGAATAGAACTGCCTTTCAGGCGGTACCATTCACATGTCTCCATCATGTATGTAAGGCGGGAAATTGCAGAAATAAGGGATTTTTGGTCTAAATTTCCCTTTTTTCAAATTTTAGCCCCTCTGGACCGCCCTTGTTTTAACGCAGAAATCTGAAAAAAAAAATCTGTTAAATACTACTCGGTGGACTGAATGTTTACGCTCAATTTCAATCTTCTAGGTGCAAAAATAAGCCCGCCAGAAAAAAAAAATCAGAAATTTCCCCATGTTACCTTATACAAAAGTATATTTTGAAAAAAATTCACTGAGACGTCCCTAATTATCCTAGAATAATAATTCGACCGTCATTCTCTTCGGAATGGAACTGCCTTTCAGACGGTATGACTCACGTGTCTCCATCATGTATGTGAGGCGGGAAAATCCTAAAAAACGGGATTTTTTTGGTCTAAAAATCCCTTTTTTCAGTTTTTTCCTTTCTGGACTCCCCTGTTTTAATGCAGAGATCTGAAAAAATCTCATAAATACTACTAGGTAGGCTGAATGTTTGTGCACAATTTCAATCTTCTAGGTGCAAAAGTAAGCCCGCCGAAAAAAAATATACCCACCATGTCCTATTTTTCCCTATATAGAAGTATATTTTTCAAAAAATCCCTGAGACGTTCCTAATTACCCTAGAACAATGATTGGACCGTCATTCTCTTCAGAATAGAACTGCCTTTCAGATGGTATGACTCACGTGTCTCCATCATGTATGTGAGGCGGGAAAATGACGAGAAACGGGATTTTGGGGGTAAAAACATCCCTTTTTTCAACACTTTGTCCCTCTGGTTCCCTCCCTGTTTTAGCACTGACATCGAAACAAAAAATCTGGTAAATACTATTAGGTGGACTGAATGTTTGTGCAAAATTTCAATCTTCTACGTCGAAAAATAAGCCCGCCAAAAAATATTGAACACAGGCTTAGTAAATGAGAAAATAAATTTTTGACTTATGACGTCATTACCTCCTATGTCTGGACACAGGAAAGTCTGAAACCATACGTAATGTCTTCTACAAGGCCTCTGGACTTGGAAAACAAAAAAGACCCGGACGAAAAAGCTCAAATAGAAGAGAAATAACGCAATGTACCATGAAAAATGCGTATGGTACAAATTTGTACCATAGGATCCCCAAAGTATTAAAGAATATTTTCTGTACGTGACAGAAAATATTCAGAACAATATTCAGAAGACAGAAAATATTCAATGACAGAAAATATTTCCATTTTTCTGCATGTTCATTTATATGTACAGTCGTGTTTAAAAGTATAGTCATTCTCTGATAAACACACACGCAGATCGTAGTGACATTTTTTTTTTTTTTAATTTGGCAGTGTTTCACTTCTGCAGTATTGTACTTATGTATGACATTTGAGACACACTTTTTTTAGACGATTGTACGTATATATGTCCTTTGTCGTCCTACACTGGTTTCGACTCCCTCTTGCCCTCTCTTTGCCAACCTAAAAATCACTGAAATTGTAGTCGTACCTACTTCAGGTGTATCCTCGGCATGGTTCTTTTTATCTTTTGCCATCGTGTACCTTATATGTATACCACTTGATCCCCATTCTCTTTCTCTCTCTAGGGGAATCAAGTATGAGGCAGAGATCATACATTCTCTAAATCGTTTTCAAGATTTGTTTCTTTCCTCTACCTGTTTGTATCACTAGCCGAGCTTTCCCAGCATGTTTATTGTGAATCTTTCTTACTAAAGTGAGCCGAAAGATATTACTGTATTCCGTGTAAGATGTCAGACCATTCAACAGCATTGTGGTGCTGCATACGTTTTACTTTCATTATGATAAAATTGTATAGGTATACAAGTATGTGACCCTTAGCTGGCATCCCTTTTGGGATGGCCTTCATTTGCTGTTAGTGGCGACAGCGAAGGTAATCTCCTTTCACATCTTCTGTGTGTGTTTGTGTGAGGTTGCCAGCAAACTTCTTCGGGTTGGGTTGACGAAGAGGAATAACGGGGTGATAAATAAATGTAATGTAGAAGTCCACAATGTAGTGTTACAAGTAATGGCGTCCTTGCCTACTGCAGGTTCATAAACATTTCTCGCTAAAACGATTCATTATAAAGCGTTTTCATACATAGTAGTACTTCAGACATTCTTTAACTTCCCACTGCGCCATGAACCCCACCACAAGGACAACATGAACCACTCACCCGGGGTCTTTCTTGTGCCCTGTCGTTTATTTTACGCACTACAATAGCTATTTTAGTGCTGTGTAAAACATGCTGTGTAAAACAGCGAAAAGGACAATGAAGACACCCCACCTGTGAACATATTAGTGGTCCACGTCGCTCTTGTATTGGGAGTCATGGTGCAATAAAATGGTTTCCTGGTGATATGATCACGTTTTATAATGATTCTTTATAAGAAAAACTCATTATATACACTTGTTTGTAAGTTTTGTGTATTTTAAATACTTTTGTAAGAAATCGTACTAATGCATTTTTTAGGAGTTCCATTATAAATACTTTTCACAAAATGCACGTGATTTGTTCCGATTGTTATTGTTCCTCCATATCATTTTTCAATGAATATTGGCATAGGTGTAGAATGTGATGTGTTCAAGATAATTTACTTTTTTCTCCACCCATACTGTACAGTGTTCCCTGTGGTATGTCGGCTTGTAATATTAAGGGATCCTGATACATGACAAAATAATTAGAGAACACTTTCTGTACATGACAGAAAATATTCACAGAATATAAAATAGACATATCAAAAACATTTTCAAACTAGTTTTCTTGGTGTTTTGTACCAGTACAAAATGTTAAAATATTAAACGAGTTTCAGATATAAATTTGTGATAAGAAAGAAAACGTTTACGATTCATTTTTCAAATAGCAATTGGTATGTTTTTAGTTTGTTATTTTATGTAGTTTCAGAACGTACTTGAAATATTTTCTAACACTTTCTGGTTTTCACATAGAAATATTTTAAATTATTTCTGAATATCTTTCCGTCATTACCACGATAACACCTACAGTTTGAAATATATTTATTTCTTCAAACTAGAAGTTAAAATACTAGAATTTATTTTAACAAATTTGTGATAGAAGTTTCCGTGTGTTCTAAACCGGTTCCAACTTACACAAACTTCTACCACTCCATCAATTTGTGAAAATGAAATCCAGATATTTTAACACACAAGAGTTGAAAAACTGTTCAGTTTGCATTTCCTTCAGTTTTGCCCCGCAGGGATTAGTTGGGTTCTGTTCTCGACATCAAATGGGCAAATTAGACTTGCCCAAAATTTTCTGTACACTTTACATGACCAACTTAAAACAGCTGGCTAGGATAGTACGGGAATACTGAAACGTTTGGGATCGGAAAAATGCGCGCCGGCAGGATTTAGTGTAGACTACAAATTTCAAATCAAATCAAAAGTATATTTCGATCTATAAAAGTACCACCTCACCAACTTAAAGGATACACTTTTGACTTGGTAAGTTACAGATAGATTGATTCAAGGGTGAATTATCAGGTAACATTTAAATCCTTTTGAAGCAGTCAATCAATAGAAGTTGCAAAGAACTAGTAACAAATTATTTTCAATCGAGTTAGGGCGTATCTGTGGGGGGCGGGGGAACGGAACGCGTTCTCCAATTAATTTGTGGAAGAGACTAGTACTCTTACAGGTGTCCTTACAGAACTGATCGTTTTTAATTCCAGTTTGAGATAAAAGGTTATTGAACAAGAATTCCATTATAAGGTCTTTCGCACACAAATATTTTATCAGATGAAAATTGACAACTTTATAAAATCGTACGATATAAACGACGACTGTTTTGTTAATAAAGAAAATGTATTGTTCTGTTATATTATGTTATTATCCCTTACTGGAATATTTTATAAAGAAGGAAGTCGCGACCTTAAGGTCCAGTCGACTGCTTCAATATTTTGTAATAATATTATTTGTTAAAACTTATAAACGAATAAATTACTCGTTCCAACATAGACGAATCGACCTGTTCTAGAAAGATTTGATTTTACATTACTTTGTAAAATTTAACAGGAGATAGTCTTCGGACATATGTAAAAAAATCTAATATAATATAAAGATTGTAACAAACTAAATTATGTCTCAATCCAAAATTGTTTTCTAAATTATAATTGAAATAATTAAAGAGCATAAAGCTTCAATACAAAACAAGCTGGAAACCATCTTGATCTCCAGCATAGTTAGTATACGAAGCACCATGTCCATTAAATCACTGAAATATAATTCTCAAAGTTAATTTTGAGACCCAATGTCTCAAAGTTAAGACACAGAGTTTCTGATGTTAAGGGCACTAAAGTTTGCGTTACTTTATACTCTATACCTGGAGTGTGAATAGGCAGTCAAGTACAAAAGAGTGACATTAAGGTGAAAGTGAGAACAAGGACACAAAAATACTGAATATAAAATCCTTGATTTACTCGACATACACTTAAGAAGAGTTGTTCATTTCAAAATGTGCACTTTCACTCTCTGTTGAAATTTTCCTCCCTTCTGGTTGCCCTCAACTCCATAATCTCGAACGGAATATTTTTCTGGCTATGCAATCTTTGTCTTTCAATTTTCAACCTTGAATATCTTGCGATATACAAAATTCTTCTAAATGACTATAATTAGGCTTCCGATTCACAAAAATGTCTTCTAAATGACTTATCAATGAAAATCTTTTCCACTATTCGATTTAATAAATCGTGGATTGAACTGATATAATTAGGCTTCTGATTCACTCTTGATGGATTCACAAAATTCACAAAAATGACTTAAGAATGAAATTCTTTTCAAATCTCCGGTTTAATAAATCTTGGATAGAACTGATCAATCTTAAATTGTATTCAATCTGATTTGAATAAATACTAAATTCAATACTAAATTCAAAATAACTTGGAACTTTGTTGGTTGAAAGTTCTGAGTAAATCCTAAATTCAAGTTCATTTGCTCCAAAATAACGCTTGAAACAATTCAAAATCACTTACTCAAAATTAACTATAGAAACAATTTGGAATCAAAAGATTTGATCTTTAATAGTATTGTATGAGAGAACCTTTAATATCCTAAAGGGATCTGAAGATATTCGATAGAAATGTTCTAAATTTCACATTATTTATTATTTCTGGGTTGACTAAAACACTAATCAATTCACAGGTAATATAAAGTCACATAATTAGCCGCGATGCTTAGGTGTGACCTGAAAATGCATCTCTTGCTACTGGGCCTAATATGAAATTGACTGCTCAATTTCGGATAGCTGACTGCACGGACGGCTCAGTTAGATTCTAGTTTAGGAATAGTCGTGGGACTACTAAACTTGGGAAAAGTTGAAATGAGTGAGCAGCGCTTGAAACAACAAGCGTGTATGATACATGCAAAAGTTCTGCATTATATTTTAGCATTTTGATATGATCTAACCCAGTGTTCCCGGAATTTCACTACAAATGAGTAAAAAACCTATTTCAGTAATAGTAATTTTTCTCTGTCCTATCTTATCTATTATAGTCATTATTACTATAATATTAATAATCCTTTCACCTATTACCTATAAAATTAACAATCCGTTTACCATCTCCTTTTCTATCTAGGTCCTCTATCTCTTTTCCGCAATGGATTATTGGTCCATAGCGATTCAGAACGTCGGCAGGGTTTTTTTCTAGATTTTACAAATTTGAGATTGAAAGTATATCTTGATCTATACAAGAGATTGTTTGACGCAATGGTGGATTGTTTATAAGGTAATATTTAAATCCTTTTAAAGCAGTGATAATCGATGAAGTTCTTTTGAATTATTAAGAAATTCATTCCAATCGAGTTAACGGACGTAGGCCTATCTGCCGGGGGACAAGGGCACACATCCTCCAACTTAATTTGCGTAATACACTACTAGCGTAATACAATACTTACAGTTGTCCTTAGAGATCTAATAGTTTTTATTCCAGTTTGAAATAATACTTATTGAAAAAGTCCATTATAAGGTCTTTCAAACACAAATACTTCATTAGATGAAAATACACGAAAACTTTATAAAATTGTAGATATAAATGACGATTTTGTTAATATGTATGTTGAGTATAGTTTCTCACCAAGATCTTAGTGATTCACAAACAAATCCTAATATATACTTTTTCACTTTTCTTTCGTAAAATTTTTCTACAAAATATCTTTACATCCAATTAATAATTCTGGTTAAAATTTTCCCTTAAAATTATAAAATTCGGACTCCGGACTAAAAATTACGAAATTCATACTTTATTGGTCAATAAGTAACCAATAACCATTCCCACGGGCGTGGATTACAGTATTCTTGAACAATTCCTGAGGGAAGAAAAACACAGGCTTTTTCCTTAAACGAAACTTATCTCACCCCTATACATCATGTCCGCCTTCCTCAGTTTCAATTACGTCATGATTGTCCTAGACCTTATCAAATAGCAAATGGTGGCACATCAATTACCACATACATTCTTGTACGCCTTCCTACCTTCCCAAAACTACATAACCTACCAGAATATGCCATTATCACACTATATCTTTGTACAAAAATCATTACTCTATGTGCTACATATATTAGACCAGGTCATCCAATTCCATATTATTTTTTTCAATACATCGACAATTTGTTCCGACATTATATAATGGCATCAATATCCATAGTCGCTCACAGGCAGAGAAAGAATTTCAAAAGTATATTTTTAATATCCTAGCCGCCGATCACCATAATCTGCAATCACTATCCCTCCCAATAAGCAACTCACCAGACAGTTATCAGTATTGTTTCTGAATATTCAAAATCTCAAGGCTCTCCCACCTTTCGATAGCGATCATGCTCTGATCTTGCTTGATCTTATTCTCACCCAATCCCCTGTAACACAACTTCCGCCTATTCACTTCTCTGATAATCACGCAAATTGGGATAATATTCAAGAAGATGTCATCACTTCACTACAAACTCAACAGCCCACTATCGTACACGAACTACATAACCTTGAAGACCAAATCACAGCCTCCCTCGAAAGATAAAACTAAAATAACATCCCCTTCCGTATATGTAGTCCGCACAAACCTTCGATACCTCCGCAATATGAATCTATCATTGCTGCTTCTAGACGCTCTTTTCGTGATTTCCAAAATACTTATAATCCTATATTAGAACAGAATCGTTGGAATCGTATGCTCCGTAATTAAATCGATACCTGTAAAAGAGAACGTTGGATATCAGCGTGGAACACTATCAACTACATACATCCTACCAAATTCTGGGAAAAATTCTATCAGTTAACTGGTAGTCACCGATATTCGTCATACACTTTCATCTCATAACTTTCTTCCAACCGATACTGACAAAGCAAATGCTTTCGCCTATTCTTTTCAAAATATATTTATCCCCACCGTCCTCCTTTTCATTAAACCAAATAAATCTCCTACTCATCTTATAGTCCCATCCGATTAACATCAATCTTTAGTAAAATTTGAACGCATAATTGTCAGCCGTCTGCATACTTATCTTTCCGAAGGAAACCTTATTCCTCTACATCAAGCAGGTTTTCGCCCACAGTAGGGGATACATGTATGTTTTAGGACACTTTTCCCCTTCCACCCCCTAACTGTCAAAAAAATTATGAAGCCACCACTGACTTTAACACAGGGGGATAACCCAAAGTGAGATTGCATAGGCTTTTATGACATTTAAAATCATAAAAACTTACAATCTAAAATTACACTACACTACACTACTTATAATTACACTTTTACTCTATCCATAATGACCCCAAGCTAATGTATTTATACCATCTCGCATAATATATCTTTTATCATCTGATGAATCTAATGCTAGCTTATGAACGGTTATACTATATATATCATGCTTATAACTCCTAATGAGGTTTATGTCTTTATACGTTTTAACATTTTTAAATAAGCTCTCTTTATAATCATTAAACTGCAACTCTTTTGATATTACAGCTTTAGTTACTCCTTTAGCTTTTTTCTCTTCTTTATTTTCTACTCTATAAGCATACATCTTTGATCTCAATCCAATAAACTCTGTCATTATCTTACGTTTATTCTCATCTTTCATCTTACCTATTACTTTTTTGTTTATTAGTGGTAGTCCATATATGTTATTTTCCTTGTATTCGCTCGTATCAAACTGGTCAACTATTTCTGCTATATCTTTATAAAAGTCATCAGTTTCAATCTCATATATAAAGCTATCGGTATCCATGTAACATAAATCTATATTGTTTCCATATCTTGGCTTCATAGTGTTATAATGAAAATCATACATTAATAGTTTTGATAGTTCTAATACACTCATACCAACATATATTGGCTTATTAAATGTTAATCGCTCTTTTTCCATATGTATAGCACATAAATTCTCTGTAAATATTGTTCTGTAATCAAAATTAGGTTTTGCAATTAATTTTTCTACTCTTTCAGGGTCACATTCTAATTGTATGGGCTGCCTCTTTATAATATTTTCCATAGTCTTTCCAAATACCGAGTTATTCATGAGCTTATAAAAATCTTCTTCAAACTTGTTTTTAGCTTGCGTTATCATATTTGTATTTAAATCAATGTATTTCTTTAATCAGTCTGATTGTTTGAATTCTAATACTCTATGCACTTTCTTTAATTCCATTCCAAGCGACATATATAGTTTTAAGTTCCTATAGTGAATTACATATCTTTCCTTATTATAAAGTGTTGTTAGTAGTTTTGATTGTTTAGATTCTGGTGGACACATGTTTTCTGGAGCTAATGGTAAATCAGAGTGTTTGTTGTGTAAATACTTTGGATATTCTAAATCTACTTCTAATATGTATCCAGTTTCTGAATCATCTGGAATGTTCATTATATCTATGTAAGGTTTAATCCACTTAAAATCTTTATAGGGCATGTATTGACTCATTGCCCACCCATATAAGTTGTTTGCGTCTAGATATGCTAGTTATGTTGAGCACTCATCTTTATTATAATCTTGCACATATTTGTTGTTAGCTTTTACATATCTTTTACTACATTGTGAGATTCCTCCTCGTATACCCTTTTCTAACATTAGTATTTTATCATCATCAGTTAACATTTCTAAGTTAATTTTAGTCATCTTTAACATTGCATCCCGCGATAAGCCTGGTGCTGTATAATACCATGCAGGATCTAATCCATATGCCTTTAAACACACATCTCTAAAGTTTTCAAATATATCTATTAATTGGAGGACATCTGTTTTGTTATAATGTTCAGTTAAGTCCCTCACTAACTTCAGCTCGAATTCTTTACAAACTCGTACATGAAGCTTATGACGTTCAGGACTCATTTTTTCTCCTGTTAATCTGTTTGTAAATTTGTCTATAGATATTGGAACAGATTCTTCTAATTTTTCAAATGAATCAACAAACTCAAATGGATAATCACCTTTAGTATTAACTAGATCAAGTTTATCAATCGGGAAAAACTTTAATGTTTCTCGAAATTGTTCTGGTTTTAAATTACTAGTTAACTCTTCTAAACTCTTTGGCATAAATCTAAATGAATCAACAAATCTTAAATTTATTCTATCTTTTTTTGGTCCTGCTTTTATATATTTTTCATATGTTATGTACCTTTCCTCATTATTAGCGATCAGTTTAATTTTCTGTGTATCATAAGCTAACTCCTTAATAAACAAATGCGTATCATAACCAGTTAAATTGTGAAGAAATACAGGAACAAAGTTGGGATTTTTATAGTTTAAATTGCAATAACTGTGAGCTGCACCTCTAAACTTTCCAGTTAAATGATCATGATCTCTTACTTTTGCTTTATTTTTATTTATCTTATACAAACACTTTTTTAAGTCATGCTTCCATTCTTGTATTTTTTCACTCATATCATCTCTATCCTTGTAGAACTGTATTTTCTTCTTTAATATATTTATTTTTTTCTCAACAGCTGGTGGTAAGTCATTCAAGTTTTTCTCACATATATGACAAGTATCCGAATTGTTATAAGCTTCTATTTCCTCCTCACTAAGCGGGGTCATATCAACTACCCTGTTATATATTTCCATAATTTCTATTGCTTCTTTTTGTAACATTTCAATAAATACTTTCGCAGCATCTGGACCTATATAACTAACAGGGGCTTTATAGTTCCCATTTGAATATTTAACATAGTAACAAAAACTCATTGGTTCATGCTTTTGATATTTTACTGTTTTACTACAATTATGCTCTATTTTTAACTTACATAAGATACATTCAAAGTCAGCAATTATCGTAAATGGAACTCTTAATGATCGATTATAGTTTTGAAACTTTATTTGATTGTCATATGGTTTAGGAAGTTCTATTCTAACAGCCTCATGCTCTTTACAATATAGCTCATGGTTTTGCAACTGCTTCTCATTTCGAAGGTGTCTTGTTAAACATCTAACACAAAAGTATAAATTCTCAGTATGTTTTGTCACTTGACTTCTTATTAATCGTGATAAGTCTTTTATCCAACAAAAATGACTGTTTTTTTCATCTTTTACATATAATAAATTGATATGAGTTTCCTGCTTATTTTTAGTGATTTGAAGTGGATATACATTATAGTTCTTGTCATAGCTGTAAATATTGATGGAGATATTACTTCTTCTTTCAAATTTTGGAATATCTTTTAATTGTACAGGAAATTCAATGTTGTCACAATACTTCTTTTGCAACTCATTAACAAGCTGTTTATAATGTGAAGGTCTTTCAGGATGTATTTCAACAGGTTTTAAGTAACTTGCAATAGAATACAAGAAACATTTATTGTCTTTATTTTTAACATTAATCACTGCTTTCTTAACTTGAATTGGTTTAGGAAGTTCAATATAGGAAGAAGCTCTTAATGGTACATATTTGTTTAATCTGATTTGTAAGTATTTAATTTGGTGTAATGTCCATCCTGATCCTCTACCTTCAAACTCTTCCATTTCTCTACGAAGTTTTTGTTTTGCATGATGTATATATTCACTTAAGTCAGTTGATTCTAATATTCTCTCGTTTGATGTTTTAAAAATGCGCTCTTGTATTTCTTTATCTTTAATATAGTCACAGATGAAAACGAGATTTACTTTAACAGGGTTGAATTTTAATTCTTCTTTGATTTTGTTAATAGCAACTCTTCCACTTGTATCTAAAAATTTTATTGGATCTTTATATCCTCCTATATTTTCAACTTTAATAGTTTGTAAACGCTTCTTGAGTGCTGTTTCTTCTAATTCTACTTTTATAGGTATACGTGCTGGTTTCACTTCTTCAATTACTTCTTGTTTAAATGGGAATATATTTCTAATTTGTCTTCTGCTTTGTTCATCATCATATTGTTTAAGAAGGTTTATTAGTTCTGCTTTTCTTAATCGGGAATATTTTTTGATTCCCTTTTCTTTACATTGTTGCCTTAACTCTATTACAGTAAATCTATTATAATTACTCATCTTATTTCCTATATAGAAAATCTTACTACTCAATTTTTATCTTCGCCGGATTATTTCTGTTCATTTTTGTACTATTTTTAGTTCCATATATCCTAATACAACGCTTAACATTGTACACTCCTGCCATTGTCTACGTATTACGCGTTGTATTAGAACACGACTTTGATGAGAATAACCCATCAAAGTCACATATACATATATTAAAATTAAATCATTTTTGTAAACTTACTCATCATCATCATAATCATCACTACCATATTTATATTCATCATCACTACTCAAATCAGATGTTTTTTGTTGCATTATTAATAATTCTTTTTCCTTTAACAGTATTTGTTTCTCTAATAGTGCTGCTAAGAGTTTAAGATCATGATGAATTAGTTTAAGTCTATCATGTAATAAATCAAATTCTTTCTCCATATTTATTATATAGAAAACCAACAAAAATGAGATAAATTTAAAAAATCTAAGAATAAAAACAAACATGACTAGTGCTAAGGAAATAATATCTTACAAACCTATATTTGATTGTGTATGTAAACATTTAGATATTGGTGGTTATAATGATGAAGACAAAATAAATTTTAGCATCTCCATAGGTATGTTAGATCATTTGTTCAAGAAAGCCAAGAAAGAAAAGAACTCATTTCTTATACAAAACATTCTCTATACAAACGTTATGAACTTGTCAGATGAGATGTTAGATTCACTGACTAATGAACAATGCTTATCTATAGGTTATGATGATTATGAGGAGGAATATAACTATGATCACATTACAGAAGACTTCATACGTAAATATCTGCAGAAAGTTAATTTGAGTGAAATATGTTCATGGAAAAAGTTATCGGCAGAGTTTATAAGAGAATTAGCTGATAAAGTTGATTGGGAGATTATTTCAGGAAGCCAAGACTTATCAGAAGACTTTATAAGAGAATTTGCAGACAGAGTTGATTGGAAAGAAGTATCGTATAATCAAATCCTATCTGAAGAATTTATTAATGAGTTTATAGATAAATTTGATTTTGATGCTATATCTTATGGAAACAAACTCTCTGAAGCCTTTATACGAGAACATGCAGATAAAGTTTCTTGGGGGCGCTTATCTGGAACTCAACAATTATCAGAAAACCTTATAAGAGATTATACTGACAAAGTAGATTGGGAAATAATTTCATTGTTTCAAAATTTAACAGAAGGATTTATTGCAGAGTTCAAAGACAGAGTTCATTGGCATAACATTTCAATTTATCAACACCTCTCTGTAGAGTTTATATATTTATTTAGACATTACGTAGATTGGAGAGTTATAATAAGAAAATACCGTAATAATCCCGATTTAGGTGGTATATTGAATTTAGCATTCGATGTTACAGCAGATGGTTTGTTTAATGTTTAACTAATTACCTTTTATGACTATTATATCATAAAAGTCGTAACCTTAATTATCTAATATTAACCTTAATTATCTTTTATGATTATTATATCATAAAAGTTGTAACTTTAATTATCTAATATTAACCTTAATTATCAGATAATAACCGATCATATAAACAATCAATTTCTTTAATCAAATCTTCTTCTGATAAAGACGTCCAAAACTCATTACCCTTACCTTTACGAATATCTAGTTCTTGTTGCATTAGATTGAATAGCTTAATACTGTTAGGATCTCTAAACTTTTCATATATTATTACATGATTCGGATATTTTTCTTCTGCTTCATTAAGAGGCTTATATAGACTTCTCTTTTGACATCTGATTGCATAATAAGGGAAAGGATCATTAGGTTTGTTCTTGCATAATAAGGGAAAGGATCATTAGGTTTGTTCTTCTTATATATAATTAGGCAATTATCGTTTGAAACATTATCTGTATATGGTGCTGCGATTGTTTTAAGATGATTTATTTCCTTTTCTTGTTTCTCATTGTTTATACGTAATTCATTCATTTGTTGTTCTATTTCTTGTAGTCTTGTTTGAAGTTGATCGTTGTTAGTAAGGTATAGCTGTTGAAAGTCTTTAACGAAGTAATTGATAATGATTTGATTACATTTAAGACAAAACATAGGAGAAATCCATCTAGATATATCTAAAATCAATTCTTTACATACATACGTTCCTCTTATTTCATACCATATCTTTCCTTTACCTCCTGTTATTGTTTTGATAATTTCATCTCCTATTATTATAGTAGATGAAATATACTCTATTAGTTCTTTTATTCTTTATTTTTCAGCCAATTGTCAAATCTTTTCCACCATCTTGACACAACTTAGTAGCATTGAAATATCCTGTACTCTTATCTATAATCAATTTAAAATCACCAAAAATACCATACCAATAATTACCTTTAATCTGTTTATAGCAAATATCATTTAAACCTATATGTAGGCGGATTAGATGGAATAACTTAGCTAATAACAAATACTTCTGTTGACCAATTAGGTGTATATCCTTTCTCAAATAACCCTTTCGATTTACTTATACGAACATGATCACCTAATTTGTATTTGGGTTTAACACGCTTATATTCTTTTTGATACACTTTCTCCAATATTGTTCGCTCATTCTTCTTATTAACTTCTATAGGTTTTAAACCAATTGTTCTATGTACTCTATTATTATACTCACTAACCAATGTTGGTAATATCTCTATCCATTTATAATTTCCTTGTGTTGTAAACCTTTTCCACATGTTTTGTTTAAGTGTTCTATTAAATCTCTCAACAATAGAAGCCTTCTTTCCACTATAGCTTGAGTAATGATTAATCTTATTTTCCTCCATTAACTTCTTAAATTCTTTAATGTAAAACTCTTTACCTTGATCAGTTTGTAAGTTACTAGGTTTTCTCATTCTTAATATGAATTCGAATGCTTCTGTAACATTCCCCCCACTTTTATCCTTAACAGGAACAGCAAACGCATATTTTGAAAACACATCTATAATCGTTAGCAGATACTTATACCCTTTATTGATTTTGGAAACACCTTTTAATACTCCACTATCCATTTCAACAAGATCAGCTTGCCAAAGATCATCGATACCTTTTATAACTACACTTAATCTGTCAAAGTTTTTTCTAGATGGTTTATGAATTTCTTCTATAATGTCTTCTCTAACACCTTTACCTTCTTCTAGTCAATCGGGCTTTTTAACGAATTGAGTTTTAGTAACACCACATACAGAACAAATACCTTTCTTTAGATATCTTCCATTCTTTGTTTGTTGGTTAGCGTACGCGCCTTTGGCGTGGGAGACCCGGGTTCGATTCCCGGCGGGAGCTCATGTGGTTCGGATTCCACGTTAATCAGTAGGTCCACGTCTCATATAGCCTCGCTGCTGAAAGGGACGCTAAACTAAAATCAACTCAACTCAATTCTTTGTTTGTTCAATTCTAATGGTATCTTCCTCCGTATCTGTTAACTTCTTACACTTAACACATCATCATTATTTATTGTATAGAAAATCAACAAAGAATTAGAATTTATCACTACCTAATACTATATTTTTAACATTATCATCATCACTTGATTCATTTTCACCTTCATCTTCTATTTCTATATACATATTAAGCGATAATAATTTACCTTCTTTCAATTCAGAATCTTTAGATGGTCTAATTGTTAACTGATCATTTATATTAAAGTGTAATGGAAAACTTTCAACTAAAACGTCATTTAAAAATAAGTCTATAAGATGTTTATTAAGACTTGATTCTATATCCATTAACCTACCTCTATAAAGAAATTTGTAGGCAGCAGCTAAATTATATACAAAAAAGGCTGGTTTCCCAAGATCATCTTCTGCCAATCGACATGGAACTTCAACAATTTCTTTTCTTGTAAGTAAATTAAACTCTTCTTTCACTGATTCAAGCTGTTCTAATGTTACAACATCTTGTTTATCAATAGCATTAGATATATTACCAAAAATATCCATATTTATTATATAGCAAACGTCCTTAGGAAAGCTCTCTTTCTATGTACAATATAACAAACAAAAATTGACCTTCTTCCATAGCTGAAGTTTTATTTGGTTTAATCGTTATTATATCATTTCATATATAATAACGAAGGTATATTTTCAATCAAAGTATCACCTAAATATATGTCTAAAAAGTATTTATCCAAACTTAATTCCATGTGCATTATTTTTCCATTGTAAAGAAATGTATAAGCATTAGTGAGATTGAATATTTTAAAGATTGGCTCCTTAGCATTCTTAATTCTCAATCGATATAATAGAGGTATAGTTTCTTTCTGCATAATCAATTTAGTAGTATCCATCCTAACCTTTTGAAAATCTTCTTTCTTGACGTATGTGTCTTGTAACGTTTCTAATGCATCTTCAAATCGTTTTCTATCGTTCTCTAATTGGGTTTCTATTGATCTAAGTTGACTTACGCTAACAACATCATTTAAATTTTCCCACAATTTTAATTTTTCTTCACTAATATCAACATTATCTTTTCTATCTTTAACATTACCAAATATATCCATACTCATTTATTATACAGAAAATGTCCATCCTAATTTTTCAAAACATTTCTTTAACATCTCTATTTGTTTAGATGAGTGTTTAAAATCAATATCAACATGAACATCGTGCTTTTTCAACAGACGGTACAATACACATTTTAAGTTAATAAACAATACTCTTTTCGGATACAGTTCTTTAAAGGTTTCGTATTAGTTTTCGAAGTCGTTTATAAGTGTTTCTTCCATATGTCGTAAGTTTAATGGTTTTTGATCGGTAAGGTGATAGTGTATTAAATAAACATCATCATAATATTTTGTGTATTTGTTTTTCTTTAGTACTTCTAAAACATCTTTTGTTGATATTAAATGTTTTGATATATCTTTAAATTCATCATTTAACACCTTGAACACGTCTTCAGGAATAATTCTATCCTGTAAAGCTTGCAAACGAGATAACTGTAACTTAAATCCTTTTATAGTATCATACCATGGTTTTCTTACGCAAGCAGCTCTCATTCCTTCATTAGTACTGTAAACAAAACCATTCGCTACAGAACAATCATCACAAATGTATGTACTCCTACCTTTTGTTAATGACTTACTACCACAATTACTGCATTTTAATGGTCTATGGCTATAATTTGACAACATATCCTATAAGGTAATTATTGGATATAACTTTACCAACTCTTCTTCCGTGTACAAAAATTTAGGTATTAACATTTTCCATAACTGAACAACTGTATATGCATTGTTTCTATCTTTTAAGTCTATCTTACTAACATCCCGAAAATACCAATTAAAATTAAATCTAACTAGTGCTTCTAGTTCATCCTCATGCTTCTCAAAATAATCTAAAAATCTATTGTGTATAACTTCCATATTTATCTTAAAACAAAACTTTTATGAATATAAACCATAAAAGTACTTAAACTTAATAATATTTAATCATTTTTAATCATATACATAACATCACTAAAAGAATACCCTTGATTTAGAAGATTTAAAACCTTAACACAAAGATGACCACATATAACTGAATTAAAGTCTTGTATTCGTTCGTCATTGTAAAATAAGTTTTTGGTACCAAGATATTGTACTAGTTGTTTAGGAGGAACACCACCATAAGAATCGAACACGTACTTTATGTTGTTATCTTTCCAATAATATATCCAATGAGTGCCAATGTTTTCTGATTTATCAAAGTTAACTACACACACTCATTTATATAGGGTTTTTGTGGAAGTTCATCACTCATAAATACACCTCTAAATCGTTTTATCTTTAATTCTTTAACCAACCTCTCTATATCGAAGTTGGTCAATGGTTTTAGTTTTTTGACTTCTTTGGTTTATCTGCTCCCTGCTTTTCTTCCATAGCCATATTGTGTCTTTTTTGTTCTTCAAGTTCTTTTTTATTCTTCTTAGCATCAAGTACAGTTTTAGTAATCGCTGCTGCACCACCTGCTAATGAACCGACTGCACCTAAAGCTGCTAAAATGGCTGGAATTGTAAAAATAAAACCACCCATATGCTCTTTCTTAATCTTTTTCATTTGTGCAGTAGTTAAAATTAAATCCATTCCTTTACCTTCTTTAATTTTCTTAGATTTATCACTAAGTTGTTTCTTTGTTAATACATGATCAATATTTAAATCCTTTAGTTCGTTGTAAGGAACACTAAACATACAACCTTTAATAGAACATATCTTCCTATTTATTTAAGAGAAAATCTTAGTTTGTAAAAGTACAGTTGCTGTTGCTCCCCAAATTCAATTAAGGAATCATTCTCATCTGTTATCCTTATCTCAAAATTGTCAACCTTGTCTTTGGATATAGGGAAAAATAATGGATAAGTAGGCTCATAAATAATACTATGTTTAAACTCAGCATCTGTTTTAAATGATGCTATAATTCCTGTTTCTCTATGTGTGTATTCTGTATCTTTAACAAACATACCATCTGCTATATTACAATGAACATTAATTGTATTAAACGGGTGAAACTTTGGCAATTTACTTCCAATATGTGTTTTGTTTTTTTCTAAAACTTCAAGAACATTAAACCCGAGGACAGTACCTATACCTCCAATTGTAACATCATTACTATCAGTTTCTATTTTAACTCTATTTCTTAAATGATCTTCTGATAATGTTATGTTGATGGATTGAGATTTTAAATACTCATTAAGTGATTTTAAATTATATTGCCGTTCTGGTATAAAAACTTGTCTATCACCATATGAAAAACTGTTTTTTTCTGTTGTTATGTTTGGAGTTAAGTATGTTGTGTAAAACCCAACGAGTCCTATACTTAAATACTTGCTACTGCTGTCTAATTCGTAATGGAGTTTCTTCTTTCAAATAGAAATATCACTCGTTAACTTAAATACCTTAGCCATTTATTATATAATAAATGAATGAGTTTGATTTACCTAGAGATATTCCAAGAGAGAAAGTAATCAAGTTAATAGAAGATGTCATTCAAAAGTTAGAATACAGTTTAAAGAAAAAAGAGAAAACTACGAATTGTTAGATATGCATACTACACTTTGATCACGTTGTCGGTTATACTTTCTGCAACAACTGGGTTTATTAATATTTTTATACCTGTAACAATTTACTCAATATTAACAACATCTCTTGCAACTGGAAGTGCTATAATAACAGGTTTGTCTTCTAAGTTAAACATAAGCAAAAGAAAAGATGAATATAAAACCATTGTCACTAGTATTAACTCATTTAAAGAACAGTTAGAGATGATAATAACATTAAATGGTGAAATGGATAACGAATATATAAAAGATACGTTGCTTAAGATCAGAGAATAACTTAAAGATATAAGATCATAAAAGGTGTTAGCAAACGATTTTCTCTATAATAAATGAGTAAGAAAACTATTAATTGGGATGTAAAAGAGATGATAAAAAGAAACAACAGTTAAGAAAAGAAATGGAGAGCTTATACCTGATGATATTCGATGTCTTATAGTGGGTCCATCTGGATGTGGTAAAACTTTTTTGTTATTTAATTTTTTATTACAGCCAGGTTGGTTAAACAATAATTACTTCTATATATATTCTAAAAGCATGAATCAGCCAAAGTATGAGCAATTAAAAGATCGATTTGGAAAAGCAGAACTAAAGTTTAAGAAGCAAATAGCAACGTTCTTAAGCGGTAATGATTCTATTGTACTTATTGATGAATGTGAAAAATACTCTGTAGTTGTGTTTGATGATTACATTTTGGAGAATCAAGATACTGTTAGAAATTACTTTACAAGAGGTAGACATAGACATTTAGACTGTTTCTATCTTGCACAAACATATTCAAAAGTACCTAAACAGCTTATAAGAGATAACGTTAACTTCCTATGCATATTCAGACAAGATGATACTAATCTTAAACATGTGTATAATGAGTTTGTTGGAGGAGATATGTCGTATGATATATTTAAAGAGTTATGCTCGAAATGTTGGCAAGAAGATTATGGTTTTATAGTAATTGATATGACAAGGAAGGTAAACAATGGTAAGTATAGGAACAAAATAAAACACTTTATAAACGTTTGATTTTTTACGTTTATTGATGTTCTTTGACGTTTATTGACGTTTGTTCGTTTTCTATATAATAAATGGATGAGAAAGATATTAATAAGAATATCAAGTTAAAGGAGTTCTTGATAAAGGGCTTCATATCTTGGAAGAAAGAAAGAGCAGGTATATATGATAAATTTAAGACACAAGAACAGCCTGTAATTGATGCTATTCAAAACTTGGGAAGTGAGATCAAAGAAGTAGCAGAACAAAATAAAAATCTAATAACTGAACTTGTTCCAGTTGTACATAAGACGGCTTCAATATATCCTAGTCTACTAGAAACACCTAAAAAGATAACTTATGATAGTCCTCCAAGTAGTAGTGATACACCTATAACAGGAGAAATAAAACAAATGAGAAAACAAATTAAAGACAAAGTTGAAGGAGTAGAGCCTTTAACAACAGCACAGTCATTTGGTAAGATTGCAACGAAATATTATAGTAAAAGAAATGATAGTGTATTTGGAATAAGAACTGTAGAAGAAGATGGAAAAATAATAAATAAGATAGGAAATTCTGAAGTTAAAGTGAATGGTGATGATTTGATAATTAATGGTAAAACTTATAAAGGAACAGAAGGTCTATGGGAATTGTTAACGATGAATACTAATAAAACCATTGAAGATTATGATGATGATGATTTTGAACAGTACAAAGAAATAATAATAGATTCAGATGCAGCCTTCCAAAAATATAATCGAGATAAAAAAGTAGCATCTAATAGAGGTTCTAAGTATATTAATATTATCAAGCCTATTTGGGATAATTATATTAAACCATCTTTACCTCCAACTCCTAAAAGGACTGGTGAAGGATTTAAACAATATACAGAGATACCTAAAGAATATATATGGATGGATGATGTGAGATAGTTAATTGATCGGTTAATAGTTATAGATGGAGAAGGAAAGGCTGGTAATAATAACTTTTATAATGAGAAAGTAGGTATAGTGAGTATGATTAATAACAAGCTTTCACAATTTATTCCTAATGATCCAAAAGGTATAGGGTATTTGATTAAGATCTTAAATACATTACCACCACGATTCTGGAATGATGAGAAGCTTGGAAAAGGATTAGTAAATGATTTGATTAATAAACTTCCATTTGAGTTACATATTCCTGGTATGTCGTACTGTGGTCCGGGAACTAAGCTACAAGAAAGATTAGAAAGAGGTGATAAAGGTATTAACCCATTAGATGAGGCTTGTAAAGAACACGATATATACTACAGAGACAATAAAGATACAGAGTCAAGACATATTGCAGATAAGGAACTAGAAACTAAAGCATGGAAAAGAGCATTTAGTAGTGATGCGTTAATTGGTGAACGATTAGCTGCTTTTGGAGTTGGTACTGCTATGAATGCTAAGGTTAAGTTAGGATGGGGATTATAAGTTTTTAATTGTTATTATATATGATTCTTTTATGGGTATATCCCATAAAAGCGTTGTTTCAAGATTTTCTTTATAATAAATGGATAGTGTTGAGAGTTACGAGTTACAGAGCTTTAAAGCTAACACAAGAACATTTAATAATTTGAATGAAGCTAACAAAGATATTGAGTTTGATTTCGATGTGGGGGATGGCTTCATACATCAACACAAAGCAGATTGTCATATGACTTTTGAAGTTGTTGGTGCATCAGTTGGAGGAACATTTGGTGCAAATGATACTATAAAACTTGTAGATAACTTCTAAACCATTCTTCTTTTCTCAAATTGAGGTTAGGAAGCATGGAGTTGTTATAGATAAGATTGAACTACCTGGAATAACATCTACAGCTATCGGAACATTAAAGATTTCCAAACCAGAAGTTGAACATCTAAAACAAGCAGGATTTGAAACAGATGATAAACTTGGTCTAAGAAAGGACTTTAGCGTTTTGTACACATTAAGATTAATTCCAGGCTTTTTAAGTGATTATAAAGAGGTTATGTGGAAAGGTGGATTGAGAATAACATTTACAAAAGCTAACAACAATAATGATGTCTTGTACAAATGGACTGGATCAGGAGCAGGTGCAGCAGCTCCTTATGATGGAAAAATAACAATAAAAAGTATGGAGATAAGAATGCCTATTGTTGAATACGAATCTAATTATGAAAACAAGTTAAAGTTGAATATTCTTAAAGAACCTAAAATCATGTTTTCATTCCATACTTATCAATGTGTTCAGAAGACTCTTGCAGGTTCTTTCTTGGAGTTTGATGTTACTACTCAATTTAATTCTAGACAATTTGATATGCCTGATTTCGTAGTTGTAATGTTCCAAACTGATAGAAGTGGCAAACAAACAGCAGATGCAAGTAAGTTCGATCATTGTAAGGTAAAGAATATCTATCTTAAGAATGGGAACAATGAGGTATTTCCAAAAGAATCAAGAAACTTAGATATTGCTAACAAGGATTATTTTAAGATGTATGAAGATTATACTGCATTTAAGAGAATAACATGTGGTAATACCGAAATGTACTACCGTCAAATGGGGTGAATAGAAACAAAACTCCCAGATTAGTTTTGGATTTATCTGGACGATAAATTAATCAAGAAAACTGAAATTTCTTAACATAGTCTTATACGGCTAAAGTGTCCAGGGCAGAGACAAAATGTTTTACTGAGTTGGGAACACTGAGGTAGACGGCAGTAGCATTAATGTGTTACTGAAATCTTACACGGTATTTTAGCGCTCCTTAAACTTTCTTGGTAAGTATGACATTTTCATATTTGTTGCATTTGAACATATGCCTATTTTGTAGTTTGTTGTTTCATTTACTGACGTTCATAGTAAAAGTTTTCCTTTTTGTAAATTATTTTTAATCAAAATTTAACTTTACTGGGTTATTGTTATGATTTTTAATTAGTGGGGTGAATAGAAACACTTCTTGGGAAATTCTTGAAATTCCTCAAGGAGTGGAAAATTCTTGAGGAGCAGAAGAAAAGGACCTGATAGGAATGTATCAACCATCTCTAAGAACAAATTTCCAAGTCTTCTGAAAAAAAAGTGTGAAACTGAAGGAGGAAAATATCAGGGCTGGATTTGAAAAGTGTGGAATTTTTCCCCTTTGTCGAGACCAAATACTGAGGATGTTGCCAAGAAAAGACAATGAACGAGAAGAAACAGAACAGCAAAAGTCATCTCAGACTGTAAACCGTTCCCTTATGGATCTTCTCAGGAGCATGAGAGAAGATGAAAAAATTAAATAAGGGAAGAAGAGAGTACGAATAGATGTTTCTGGTAAGAGTTTTGGTTTGTTTTCTGAAAATGATACATTTTCATCAAATCACAACGAAACTCAACCTACCTTTGTATTGTCGGAAGAGGAGAAAGCCAACACTCCAGAAGACAACATTCCAGACGATCACGAACTAGATGATGGTTTTCTAAAGCTGGTGATTTTGCTGTGGTAAAATGAGAAGCTAAAACTCGATGAGACTATTCAGCACCCAAGTGCAAAAATGGGAACATGGTGCATATGTGGGAGTGTTTTATAAGAGAGCACATAAACAATGAAATTTTCAGAACGAAACTGTTGGGTTTTATTAGGAGTTCGTCAGCACGCTTTAAGTATATGATAACTTTCGGGCCCCTTCGTGGCTAAGCGGTTAGCGTACGCGCCTTTGGCGTGGGAGACCCGGGTTCGATTCCCGGCGGGAGCTCATGTAGTTCTGATTCTACGTTAAACAGTAGGTCCACGTCTCATATAGCCTCGCTGCTGAACGAGACGTAAATCTCAAAATCAACTCAACTCATGATAAGTTTCCCTGATGATTTCAGTGGTTTAAATCTTATTCAAATATCATCAAAACTATATGGTCGTTTATACCTATATTGTGCATTGTATTGTTTTATAAGTTTGTAACTTATGTAATACTGGTCTTATTGAACTAATATCTTGCAGGTATCAAATAAATAGTTCGTTTCAACAAATACGCTGTTTCTTTTTTACCTTTCCAATAGTATAAAAGAAACAACAATGAAAATAAAGTAATTGTTTCTATTCACCCCATGGGTAGGAGTGAATAGAAACATTAAGAAAAATCAAGGTGAAGAAAAGTGGAGTTGATAAATTAATATGACGTTTACTGAAATTCATTAGCATATTAAGACCTTTCTTTTGGAATAATCTGATACGCGAAATCTTTAACATTACCAGACTTATATTCTCATATAGCCAAAAATGTGTTTCTATTCACCCCATTTGACGGTATGATCCTAAAGAATTTATGGATAATAGACCAATGTATGTGATTAATTGTAGTAAGAGGAAGAATGTATCGGTAAACGAGAGAACAAACATAAAGATTGTAGTAGACTTTGCAGAAGCTGAGGCTGCTAATACTATATGTTATGCGATTTTAATTGCGCAAAAGAACTTTACATATGATCCCAAGAATGAGAAAGTAGTAGAAGAGTTTTAGATAGTTAAATGTATGTTTGTATTGTTTTATGGAAATTTTTCCATAAACGAAATTGACAAAAAATGATTTAAATATTTTTGGTGAAGATAAAAATTGAAGAGTGTTCATTGATTTTCTATATAATAAATACGATGTCGAGTCATATTGAGCTTTAAAATGAACTTGGAAGTCTTGAACAAAAACAAGTTATTGGATTAAGAGAATTAGAATTAAATACAGAATATAAGATTGTGAAAATGGAAAAGATTAAAACTAAGTTTGGAAAGAGCATTTTAGTTGAGTGTGAGGAGTTTAAGGTCTCTCTTCCATCTAGATTTACAAAACACTTAACAGATAAAATGATTGATGAGATCGTTAAAGATGGAATAAAAATCAAATACACTGGTTTAAAAGATAATTATCCAACTGTTGAGTTCTGTATGTAAATTTTATGTAAATTTTCTGTAGGTAAATGAGAATCGGTTTTATGAATCTCATAAAAGGAACATTTTCCTTATAATAAATAAACTATGGCTAATTATTTGAATAAAAAATGACGTTAAAGCATTGAGATTCCTTCGCATAGATGAGTTAGAAAAAGGTAAAGCGTACGAGATAACATTATGGAAATTGATTCAAACACAGCGTTATGGTCAAAGAGTTTTAGTACATTTAGATGAGAAATATAAGACGTTATTACCACAAAGATATAATGATGAAACTGAGCAAGTGTTGAAAGATTTGAAAAAGTATAAGCTGTTTGTTAAGTATGAGGGTTTGAAAGATTTAGATAATGGTTATAAAATACATCAGTTTTACTTTAGAAATGAATCCAAAAAATAACAAAAATAAAACTTGTAATTTTAAGTATGTTTTAAGTGTACAAGTGTTTTTATGGTTTCATTATCATATGGTTTCATTAAGTATATTTTAAGTGTATAAGTGTTTTTATAGTATCAGACTATAAAAAACTAAGACCTTTGGATATACAGAACATAATGTCATTTAAATTTTAGATACATGTATAAATAAGAGATTTATTTGAGTTTTTTATAATTATATCCTTAGAGTTATGCAATTTGTAAGACATTCAATATATAGGAAATTTACTTGTCTATTGATTGCCGTTTGAATTTTGAAAATCGGTTAATATTTGATGAAGTTATAGCAAATTCGAAATTTCGGAATTTTTTACGGTTTTTTGAGTTTTCGGGAAAATGTTATTGTTTTAAAAAGTCTTAAAATTTTATTTAAATTATGGTAGTATTTTTTATTTTTTCGATTTGTCGAAATTTTGTAGAGATATTGAAAAAGGGAAACATATCCTGAGGGTTATGCAACCATTTATGCATTTTATAAAATTGGTTATGTTATTAGTATTCATTTGCCATTTGAATTTTTGAAATCGGTTAATTAGGGACCGAGCTATTGAATGTTAACGTTATTTGGGGGTGTCTGCCAGTGTTGCTAACTCATTTTTAACAATTATCATATTTATTAGTAATGAGGTGAATTCATCCCTATATGTTTTAAAGCGATATCTTGAAAAATTAAAATCCTGGAACGTTCCGAAAAAAATATTCAGTTGGAGACACTGATTCTAAAAAAAGAGATCTAGTGAGAACAGCATGTACAATTTGTGAGTTGTGAATTTCTTTCTTTTATTTGAGGAAATGATGTTGAGGAAATCATGTTGAGCTGTATGTAAGTCATTCTCTCTCTTTCTTGTTGAAGGTGGAAGGATATAATGACGTGTATCAATTAACATCATAGTTATTACGTAGTCCCATCCCGTGGGATTACGTCATAGTTATTGCGTAGTCTCATCTCGTGGGATTACGTCATAACAGCTCCATCTGGTGTCTACCGCAGCTAGAAGTTCTGTTGGTGTGAGAAGGCTAATGTATATATATGTATGTTAGTGTGAGGAGAAGAAGGAAAGAGAGACGCTATAAATCTCATGTACATGCTCATGCTCTCTTCAACTGAATATATGTATATGTGTGTGGTGAAAGTGTATATACATGTAACAACCATATGCGACATACTAAACTTTAAGTTCGTATTACTCAGCTATTTCTGATCCGATTTCGATCAAACAAAAACTATTTTTTCAATCAAAGACAGCCCTATAAGTTATAAGTTTTAGATGTAAGTTTTTATGATTTTAAATGTCATAAAAACCTATGCAATCTCACTTTGCGCTATCCTTCTGTGTTAAAGTACTATAGGCAGTGGTGGCTTCATAATTTTTTTGATTTTGATAGTTAGGGGGTGAAAGGGGGAAAAGTGTCCTGAAACATACATGTATCCCCTACTGCCCACACATCAGTATTTCCGATCAACTTTTGATCCTCACAACCGCTATAACAAATTATTACAATACTTCAAAACCTTCCTGTCTGATCTGGAAAAAGCTCTTGACAAAGTTTGGCATCCAACCTAAAGAGGAAATATACTACCTTTTTGTATTTTAAGATATAAACAATTACGATAAGTATGTGGTTATCTGGTTTATGCGAACTAAATAAACTTTATTGTTGGCCATGCTTGTTGTTTGCAACTGAGAAAACGCATTGGAATATGACGGGCTTCGCAAACTTAGTAACACTCACAGATTTGGATAAACATAAGAGATCAATAATGCATATAAAATTCTTTACAGCGTCAGAAACTTCCGGCACTCAACGGGTAGAGCATTCATTGAATTATCAGAAAATTTCTAGCGCTTTGTATAATGAAAAGGTTAAAGAAAATAGAAATGTATTGAAAAGATTGATTAATGGTGTGGTACTTCTTGCAAAATAAGCATGTTCTTTTAGAGGCCATGATGAAAGTTAGGAGTCAATAAATAAAGGCAATTACATAGAACTGCTATAATTTCTGGCTAATTATGATGTGACACTGTCTCAGGATTTAAAGACAGCTACCGTTTTCAAAGGCTCTTACACAGAATGACCTAATCGATGCTGTGGCCAGTGTTAAAAATGTTGCTCAAACTTTCTATGGTGCTGCAGTAATGGCCGGGCATGTTTCTGGACTTCAGACTTTAATTAAAACCGAGAATCCTACTGCTACCTTCATTCACTGTTAGTCACAGACTTAATCTCACATTTTCCCAATCTGTGACTTTTATTAAGGAAACTAGACAATTCTTTGTTTCTCTTAATGTTTTCCAGCTTTTTTAAAATCACATTCCACTTCACGTACAGATGCTCTTAAAGCTTTTACTGAAAAGAAAATGCCAAGTGTCGCACCTACACAATGGAATTTTGCTTCCAGGCTTGTAAGCACAGTTCGTCACTATAGAAGCCATCTTAGTTTCTTTACTTCAATGGAAGAGGAACCTGGGGACTGTCTAGCGAAGAAGTCAACATGGCTTCAGGCTTTGTACGATTTCTCTCAAGGACTCGAGCCAACTTTTTATTGATTCTATTCAGTAAAGTTTTTGCATTTTCAGATATTATTTTTGAACTTTTACAAAACAAGAGCATGGAAATTTGTTACTGTACGGAAAAAGTAAATGAATTTATTACCACACTGCAAAATATTAGAAAGACAGGATTTGAAGTATGGTCAGAAACTATGAATGTTGCTGATGAAAAGAACGAAGAAAGGCCAGAAAGGGAAACTGTCTTGAAGATGAAACCCTTTCTTCGTAATTAAGGATTTTCTGCGAAGTTCTGGACACATTAGTAACGCAAACTAAAGATTTGAAGCACAGAAAGAGTTGAAATTTGTGGCATTACTGGATTCTAAACATTTTGCAAGTTACGATAAAAATTTTCCAACAAATGTATTTTCTGAACTGAGAGAACCATATGTTTCCTATTTCGATCTACTGTCTTTGAAAAATGAACTAAAAGTGTTATATTCACTTCAAGAATTGTTTAACAACACCGTTCAAACCATTGCAAATTATATGAAATCAAATGGGCTTGACCCTTCTATCAGTTGAAAAAGACATACTTGTTTCATTGAGTTTCATTGAGAAGACACAACGAGGAATTGTGTTTTGATAGTGTGACAACGCAGTTTACCGATAAAGAAAGACGGCTGAAATTCATGTACATATAAAGATATATTAAATTGTATATTTTCCTTTTGTAATTGTTGTTAAACTTATATTGTATTACAGCTAGTTTCAAGACAAATTAATTTAAATGCACTGTTAGTGAGGTTTTCTAACATCAACCAATCGGATCTTTCTTCATAGTAGTGTCCCTCAAGGTTCTGTTCTTCCCCCTTCTATAAATATTACACGTAGCAGACATGCCTTCTCTAATACCAAATCATTCATTATATCAATATGCAGACGATACAGATTTTCTCGCCACATCCGATACCATTCAAAACATAAATCTAACACTCCAAGCAATAGACGCCTTTATCTCCTGGTTGATAAGTGGCGGTTAACCATAAACTCCCTGAAAAACACAAGCTCTCGTATTTTTTTCACCTCGCTGCCGATCACGTATTTATTGCTATCCTGTTCTCCTTCATCTTCATGTCAATGGCACTCATACATCATCATCGCACGTCGCATACCTTGGGATCATCTTCAACTCTAAACTCAGTTGAAAACCCCACCTACAAAAATTCCGCCCACATGCTACAAATCGCTTAAACTTCCTCAGGCGACTAGTGGGCACAACTTGGGGCTTACATACTGAAACTGTTATTAAGACTTACAAGGTTTTCTTCCGACCTGCTCTCAAACATGGATGCTGAGTCTCTGTTCTGATGTACTGCATAATAGACTTGCAATATCCGAACGACATGCTCTCCGACTTCCCTTCCGAATGAAACTACCTGCACAGACTGCCGACCTTTATCGCCGCATCAACTTTCCCACAATCTTAAAACACTTAAGAAACACTCCGCACTAAATATATTACAAAAGTCATTGCCGAAGGCAAACTGATCTTCCTCGACCTTTCCACAGGACATTATTCACGATACCCCCTCGTCACTAAGCGGCACCTCTTCATCATCTTACTCTTTACCATAGTGCTTTAGACAATGACCCTTACAAAGAAGATTTTGCTATTATACCGTCCACCTCACTTTAATCCATCTCTGCACTTGTGTTTCATCAATGTTACTAGCAGCGGCCTTCATCTGTCATCAGCCCTGCGACACCCCAGGGCAAAAGATAATCATTCACTCGTCCCAACTAACTACATCCTTGTGTTTGTGGCGTCCATCTGCACTTCAACTAATTTCTCATTACATAACTATATTTTGATGCGTGAAGAGTAAATGGAACCGAGCTTATGAAAATTAATGCCTCCAATGACATATTGGAAAATATGCCCACAGAAAAAAACAATACTTCAAAACACAAATGCCCATACCTAAAATCTTTTTAGCGAAGAAAGGACGAAACCCTAAGATCGGATTTACCTTAAAAAAATCAGCATCGCGCTCTAATGCATTCTATTTGTAATTCATCATGGAGGGATCTCTGTCAGCCACCTGGCTGGTGACGTCACTTGTAGTCTCAAGTTCCTATATGCTACTGCAACGCCATAGTTAAGTATATATATATATATATATATATATATATATGCATAAAGTTGAGTTGATTTTAGTTTAGCGTCCCTTTCAGCAGCGAGGCTATATAAGACGTGGACCTACTGATTAACGTGGAATCCGAACCACATGGGCTCCCGTCTTGAATCAAACCTGGGTCTCCCACGCCAAAGGCAAAACAATAAATTCGTTACGAAATCCGCGCATGGAAGAAGGTTTCCCATCCATCACAGCAAGACCTCGGCCATGATTGACAGCAGACTAAAGCCGGTTCCTGTTGGCGGCGCGACAATAACGGTAAGTAAACTTTCTATTTTAGACTTTAACGTAGCGACATCACCTGGCAGGGAGTGCCTATAAAGACAACCACTCCAACACAACGCCGTCGGCGGTCTCTTCGATACGTCACACTCTTAAATAAAGAAATCTTCCTTCTTAGAGCTGATAAAAAACGAACTGCGTTTTCTAAGGGCCGATATAAAAGTAATCGTGTTTTGTATGGATATCGAAGTGTGTCATGGGTAAAAATCACTAGAATCTGGTTACTTTTGGTCTAAAAATAGGTTAAAAAAAAAGTACCTTCTAGGTGCATAAAAATCACCAAATTTGTTTGTTTGCCCCGAAATTATTGGACATCGTAAAAACATTTTCAGGAAAAGGTGGAACAATACTACTAAATACAAGTCATGGAATCTCTATTTCAAATAAATACGCACTATTCTTATATGAATATATACTTATATATACATATCATAAATAAAATTATATGAAGTCTTTAGTGTAATGTTCTACGCTTCTGCCACGAGGGCTAAAGGAGACGAATGAAATCACAAGTGGATGATGTTGAAAGGATTGATGGAATTAGAATGTGTGAGGAAACGGGAGAATCCCGACAAAACCCACGAACTCACTTGCCCTGGGATCGAACCAAAGATCCTGGAACAAGAAGTAAGCGCTCTACCGCTGAACCACTGTTCCCCCATATAAGAAAAATAGGTTATATTCTCTAACTGATACATTAGAAAGTTAAAATTAGACATGTTATATGAAGCTAAATAATGTATTATGTTATTTTTCATTTCTCATGCGTAAAATTGAGATTAGAGTGAAATCACCTTTGGTGTTTTTGGACAATTTTCAATAAGAATCAGATTTGTAAAATAAATGGTCTGCTACTGGTTTCTGTAATGTACTCTGTCAGAAAAGCAAATGTACATTTTTTTGAGTCTGGCATTCCTGCGCTCTAACCGTGGAGAATCAGAAGTGTAGTGAAGGGTAAGGAGAAAAGCCTAATCTGAATAAGACATTGAGGAGGGGCACAAGCTGGGAATACGAATAATGCATGGTGTAAGTAAAGGACGACATACCGAAAGAAAAAGCCAGAAACAGATGGTAAACGGAGAAAAAAGAGTAGAAATTGTCGAAGTGGGAACATAAAATACAAATGCGAACAAATTTGTCAACTAAGCGCTTACTTAACAATGATCTTGGTGTATTGGTAAAGGCGCTAGATTACAAATCAAAGGACATCAATTCGAATCTACTCCAAGGAGAGAATATCTTTTATTATTTTTTTAATAATGCATAGAGTACATAAGAGGTGGAAAAAGAGAGCGTATTAGCCATTTAATATGTTGAGAACGAGTTAAAAATTCCGGTGAAATTATTAGAGAAGTGAAACAATGAACACGAGGAAGCAGGTATATTTAATCAGGGGTATGTATTAGAGGGCGGTGATCGGAAAACTGCAAATTTTCCCGAATTTCGCACATGTGTGTCTCTGCAACAGGCAAATTTCTTCAGAAATGTGCCTATTGCAGAGACCCTGACAGAAATGCCGTAAAACTTCTATAGACTGTTGCCGATCATCACGCTCTGAGACGAAAACTGTAACGTTATAATTCCTTTCGTTACATTCCCTGATTCAAATATACTTTATAAATATTCAAAGTAACGAGTATAAAGTCCACGAGATTACATTGAATTACACCACAGTAATGCACTTTTGAATATATATATTTTCAACACATATTGTATTTATCACATTAAAATAATATACATCCAGTTATAACAAGGTGGTTCTTCGTTCTACATATTTTTACATTACCATATCAACCAAATAAACAAGTTGTCATAGCAACGAAAACAAGCAATATCTCGATATAATACAAATATTTCAAATCATTTCCTTATATACTTTCTTCTTCTTCTTCTTCTTCTTCTTAATAGCTTGTGCCTTTAAAATAGCACTTTTGCCCGTAAATAGAAACAATAGAGTTAGAAGTACATACTCCCGGAACTGAGAGTGGGATGCGATTACAGCGCATACACATCTGTTATTCCGTTCCCAACGTGTAACGCGTTGTGATATCAGTGCTACGGGTGTTACCAAATACTATACATATTTTTTACATGTTACAATTCTGCTAAGTAATTGCACGTCTTTTATTACAAATTCGAAGATAATCAGAAGGATATGACATCGAAAGAATATTTTTACAATTGTAATTATAATCAATACTTCTTCCGAAATATACATTTACGGCTATTTTTCTCTCCCCTCCGCTCTATTTTAAGAAAACTACGTGATAGAGCAAAACTAACTACATTTTTGGATTTGTCAGGTCAAAAACAGTAGGAAAACATTAACAGTTTTCAAACAGCAAAATCATTGTAGAGCAGTATTACGTAATAATTATCTAATTTTTATTGATTACCTAATATTATTAATTACTAAGCATTACTAACAATGAAACGAATTAAGATTGATGCACATTACTATGGGAACCGTCATTAGGGTTATAGTAATATTACTGAACGGCCGTCTTATCCCACTGTAACAGTGGACGTTACTTGCGGATTGCAGATAAATTGCAGATTTAACTGTAAGATTTGGAAGAGTGTCCTGTGAACAGGTAATTGTAAAATCCTGAACTATGAAAAGCACCGTTAGAGCCTCTAGTCTCAAAGCAATTACTAGCTCATTCGGTAAAGCTCTGTCTTTCACATTCGAAGGTTGCGGTTAGGTAGAGAGTTGTTTTTTCTGATTTAATTCTTGAAATGGAACTATTTCTCTCTTCACCCTATTTCGTAATCCTGGATAGGGATGATTGGATGCTAAATTAGTATACTAGAATATAAGAAAAAGATAAATTTCGTGTTTCCTTTGCAATTTCTAACTATATTTTCACCTCTCTTGAATGTTTCTAAAAGTTCAGATTTCTAATTCTCCTTTTCATTCTCTTGCGTGTGTTTCAACTCGGATATTCTAATTCCTATAGTTCCTTTGAGAATCGCACAGACCTTACATATTTATATCTTTCTCTTCTGTCTACATCATATCTGGAGATGAATGTTCTGACAAATAGCCTACATTCGATTTTAAAAAGTAAGACGATCTACGCTATCAGTGATACATGCTATGGTATTTACCTTAACATATAAGACAATGAATCAGAAAACTGAAAATATGGATGTTTTCAGAGATGACTGTGCACTGATGTTTCACATCTTGTCTTACTCCCTATACCTACTTTAACTTCCTAGTCAAAATAAAAATTAATCACAAATTCTTATGCAACCTTCTCTTCTTTGGAGTACTTCGCGGTCACATATTCGTTACGGCGTTGTAAAAGCACTTTTGGCGATGAGGATACAAGGAATATAGAAAATAATCATAATGGTAATTACAGCATTTGTTAGAATCTAAGAATTTATATGAAAAGTTGCAAAATCACAATTTTACTTCCTATTCCTTTGTCGTTTTTCTCCAGATACCAGGGTGACTGGTATTTCCTAATGACCCTGGCTTTCAGAGACTTCAATAACCTTTTATGATCGTTTTCTACATATATTTACTTGGTTGCAATGTCCAGATAGTTTAATAAACAGTAGAGAATCGCATGTTAACAGTATCATATACAGTATCGAGTTGAGTTGATTTTGAGTTTAACGTCCCGTTCAGCAGCGAGGCTATATGAGATGTGGACCTACTGATTAACGTGGAATCCGAACCACATGAGCTCCCGCCGGGAATCGAACCCGGATCTCTCACGCCACATATACAGTATCGAAATGTCCATACAAGCGTACTACCGACTGTAACAAAAGTCTCTTCATGTCCCAATTTTCATTTACAGTTCCTTTGTCAAACCTTTTATTTGCTATATTTACTTTATTACTGTTAATATTATCTCCTTGAATCTGTCAGGCTTGATTTTTTATGATCTCTTCATTCTAAAGACATTGCATCTAAACATCATAGCAAGTCTATATTTCTTTTTCTTACCTTCAAAAATATTACAATTGACTACATTTTAGTTACATCATTCTTTCATTTGTAGTAGATCTAAGTTATTCCAAATCAACATTTGATCAACAATGTCATTTTTTTACATAAAACGAGAAAAAATATAGTCAAGAAAATCTAAATCAGTATTTTTTTATCTTATACCCTTTAAGGATATAAATAAGCTTTGAAGATTTTATCACCAGAATCTTCATCAGTTAACAAATTTCGCAGAAAGGCATGTTCTGATTACAGTTTACAAAGTCTACAAATTAAATGACAGAGTTTAGACTTTAACATAATGTTCAAAAATAAAAAAAGAGGATGAGGTGACTAATTTTGGTTTGACTGAGTACTTTATGAATCACTAAGTAAACTTTAAAAAAGCGAAGAAAGACAAATAATGATAATGAATGTAATTTTTTTCAGAGCTGTTTTTTTACATGACCGTAAAGTGTTTTTTTTTACAACACTTTGGCTTATTCAGAAGTACCAGTGTTTATATTTGTCTGATGAAAAGATATAAAGATTTCTTAAAGCTTCTATTTTTAAAACACAGAACAATACTTCGAAATAAATTTTAATATTTCTTTATGTTCTGGCATTCTTAATTTCATAATTTTCTAAAATGATCCTCGTAAAAATCATACACAACTTGAGACATACTTTAAACGCACACCTAAGCATTGCAACAATGAATTCAAGATTTATGAACTTTATTGGCTCATTTCCTTGGAACAATAGAGAAATCATCCGAGTAGAATAACTATTGATGAAATTAAGAACAACAATTCAATATTCTTCGAAAAGAACATTCAGTATTTTTCGATACTGCCGAAAATACAATCCATACGTAGAAAACAATTGTAGTTAGACAATTCTAAGTACAATTGGGCCCTCATCCTTTCTCAGCACGGGCTTGGGACCGGCCATGGCAGGTTTACCCTTGTTAATTAATCTTTGTTCTCATTTCCACTATATATTTTTCTCTGTTGTACATGACTCCCTATTCAAACTTCAAGTTTACGTAATGAAAACACGACGACCATAGTTAATCTCAACATCAGACGTTGTCTCTGTGTATCACAGAATCAACTTTAAGCCTCAATGTGGTATATAAGCATAGTAAACGAGCATATTTATCTCAACGTATATTCGTTATTACTTCAAATCTGATATTAAATGAAAGCATACTCTTTTTAAATAATATTGAAAATAAGCAGACTGCCTCTAATAAGTTAAGATCACTTATACTGAAAGACCCCACAGACTATTTCTACCACTGCTTACTGCATACTTCGCACAGTGGGATAAAACAGCCGTTCAGTAATATTACTATAATGCGTATCCGTATGTAATGGTTTCCGTAGTGATGTGTAACAATCTTCATCTGTTTCATTTTTAATAAAACTGGGTAATTAATAACATTGGGTTATCAATAATAATTAGATTAATAATACATTGTTTTTAAAACATTATTATCAACAATCAATATCGTTATTTAAAATGTTATCTGATATTTTCTACCCTCGTACCATAATTGAATGCAATATAAAAGTTTCAATATTGATCACCATTGTTAAAAAAAATGTAAGGTCCACTGCTACAGTGGGATAAGACAGCCGTTCAATAACATTACTATAATCCGAACTTTAATTAAGAAGTAGGCGACCCAAGAAGCAAACACTATTTACTACAACGAATAAGCCTAGCAATACAGAGAGGAAATGCAGTCAGTATTTTAAAATCCTTTCTATCAGCACAGGAGCTGGATGAATTTTTTTTTTACTTAAAATAAATAGTATAAACAGTACTGTGAAAAACCATGGTTGTAAAACCATGGTGATGGACATCGATTTGTTTTTCTAAGGAATGAAAATGGACATTTGTCTTAATTTGTAAATAGGTTCGTATGGAAATTTAGCACTGGAAGACTCATCTATTGCAATACAAACAAGAACATAGTTTGAACAATGTTACAGGAAATATGATCACGCGCAAATGATGTTTCAAGGTTGTGCGTGGCGCTTGCTGTAGTGTAACATTTTCGTGCGTTTCTTCGTAGTATGTGAGTGGATTTTGGTTGAGTATGGTTAGTCGTAATCAGTCGGAGGAACAGTGGAGTAATTTTTGGTATTACAGTTATTATTTCTACTTGTCCAATTTAACTGATCTGTATTTAAATCTTACTCTTGGATAGGGAAAGAACTTTAGAAATGTATTTTTGTTATTTTGTTAAATTTTGTTAGCTGTGGAAATTACAAGATATGTCACAACAGTGCTAAACACCTGGAAACGAATAAGAAAAGCATTAGACTATTTTAAATCACTAGTGAAATAACTACTATCATTGAAATTGCAAATTTGATATAGGCTAAGATTGAGAAATGCCGAATCTTATTTTGTATATAACCTTTTGTGAAATATGAACTTGTCCTGAACAGGAAATCATCGTCTGATGCTATTTTGAATTTTAATGGATACATTAGCCTGTATATCAATAAACTATTAAAAAGAAAAAGATATAAAATAAAAAGAATCAAAACAGAAAAAACTATAATCCTAATGACACCTTCCATAGTAATGTATATCAATCTTAGTCGGTTTTATTGTTAGTAATACTGAATAATAATTAATATTGGGTAACCAATAATAATTAGACAATTATTATATAATTTATTGTTAATAATATATTATTCTTAAAACATTATTATCAACAATAAGTTTTATTGTTTAAAATGTTATTTATTATTAATGATATTTTCTACTTTTCTACAGTAATAAAATGTAATATTAAAAGTTTCAATATTGATTGCCATAGTCAAAAAAGGCAACATCCACTGTGCTCGGCATGCAGTAAACAGTGGGAGAAATAGTCTGTGCAGTTTGGCAAGGCAAGTGATCTTAATAAATACAGGCAGTCTGCTTATACGCAACATCATTTGAAAAGGGCAGGCTGAAGGTCGCTGAGTTTCAACATTACATATGAATCTTCTCTCTCCAATTAAAATCTGAAATGACAGTTTTATGATTCCTAATATCCACTGTTGGCAATAAGTACCGCCTACCTATAAAAGTATCCATATTGTTCATGATGCATATGAGTTTCCAACATTTCATGACAAGTGTGCTGTTGTAAGTTTTCATGTTATATCAGATTTAAAATATGTAATTATCTCACGAATCCAATTTAAAAACTTTATGTTTCGTTGGTGACTCTTCACCTTGTAGTATCACAGAGTATGACAAACAATATCCTCCTTCTGATATTTGCATTGTACAAAATATCAGCGTTTTCTGTCTATTAAAAAGTATAAGGGCGTATTAAACTAAATGGTCCAATCTCTCTCTCTCTCTCTCTCTCTCTCTATATATATATATATATATATATATATATATATATATATATATATATATATATATATATATATATATATATATAAAAATATAGGGAACACGGCAGTCCTAAACGGCACAAGACCTAAACTGCATTACACCTGAAAATCTCTTGTGGCTCTACCATCGCGTCCATGTCAAAAATACTGTCAATATGTTAAAGTTTTAGATATACTGTTTCATATTACAGAACCAGATTCCAGCTTAGTTCTTACAAGTAATTTGTATAAATACATATTCTATCGCTCTGAAATGAAAAAAAAAATCCTTTTGTTCTCTTTTGCTGTTTGCATGATAGCATTTGTGTGGTGACAAAATATTAACTACCTATTTTTTCTATTTCCACACTATTGACCTCGTATTAGTAACATAATGCTGTGTTTTAGTTATAAACGTCATAAATTTTGCTTTCTTTGTGTTGATTTGAAGTAAATTATTTTTACACATATATTTATCATATTCAACTCTTTCCGTAGAAAATAGTCGTCATACTCGTAATTAACTACTCTTTACTCGTTATCATTATTAACAATAGTTTTAGTATTACTAACATACCTGTTACCGTTGGAATTAACTATTATTATTGTTAGCAGTATTATTATTATTATTATTATTATTATTATTATTATTATTATTATTATTATTATTTCTATTTCAGATATGCTATCAAAGGTTATGCCACGGACGGCAAATGATGCCTTAACACCTAAAACAAACTCTTGGACCCCAAGTGAGGGTTAGTCTGTGTTTAATAATTACACCAATTAATAATGTTTAAAATAGAATGTGAAAGAAACACTTTTTTAAAAAATTAAAGTATGCCAACATGTTAAAATAATTAAAAGAATATAATTAATCATCCACTTTGTACTCATTTGCTTAACTGGACGAACCCAGACTTAAAGGAAAAGAGTTTTCTGCTCAAATCTCATACACAGTGGGAAATTTTAATATTATAGAAATTGACCCTCATTCCCTCTTAGAAATGTAATTTTCAAGACGCTGAAACATATATTTTATTACTTTTAGTTAAAAGTTGAAATATCGAGTTTCACGCATCCAGCCTAAGCAAATCCTCCTCTAGTTTAAATTTTCTGAATAAGTAATGGGGAATTTAAACATTAAAGGGCACCCTTTGTTTCTCCCTTTTATGTGTTGAATTTTTAGTTTTTTTTTGTTTTGTTTTGTTTTACAGTAGAAAGTTTATATACCAAGTTTCATTTTACTAGCTTCAGAGATTTGCGAGATACGCTACTCTAAAAAAATCTTACCCCACCCTTTTTACGATACGTATTTCCAAAAAAAAATTCTTATATTCTGATTTCCTAAGAAAATGATCTTTTAAAATTAAAATTTAACGACTCTACATGTAGTAGTATGCCCAGAAAGTCACTCATCTTTACTCTTTTATATAAGAGTACAGAAGATAAACACAAACTAATCGACTTTCATGAACAGTTGCCGATTTCTTATGACTAACTTATTCGTACATTTCCCACAAGCTGTAGTTTTAAATTCCCGCACTGTCAAGACCCAGGTTTCAAAAAGGTAAACTGAAAATATAATAATAATAATAATAATAATAATAATAATAATAATAATAATAATAATAATAATAATAATAATAATAATAATAATAATAATATATGTATTTATGTACGTGTGTATATTTATTGTGTTATTGAAGCTTTCGTAATTTGGAAATATAATTTGGTTTGCTATTAATATGAAAAAGACTGCTCCCCTGGAAAAGTTTGCAGGCTTCATCCCTAAATGACTATGTATTGGTTTCTTCAAACGTATTGTGTTGCTTATTACATTAGTAATTTAGCGTTATTTGTTTATTTTTCTTCATTATACATATCTCTATCAAAACACACTGTGAAATATAGTAACTGCCTGCGTTCTTAATGTATATAGTCGGTATTTAATTTTCACTTGTGAAATATCTAGTGGACTTCTGTCCTAATTAAGCAAACTTTGGTAGGGTTTTGTCCTACTTTTGGAAAGTTAGAGGGGGCTTTTTTCCTACTCTTAATAAAATACACTCCACAGAGTATATATATATATATTCCAATTCTGAATACTTGCTTGGTTTCAGAAAAGTCTGGTAAAATATGCTGTTTAAATATTTTTATTAATTTTTTTTAATTAGAAATTGTTATGGAATTCTCGTATCTCCATTTGAAAGAAACGAATTTGTTAACCAATTATATAATTAATTCTTAGAATGAAACAGGTTATATTATGTAATTCATGTATAACTGCAAAACAGATAATGATAATAATAATTTTAGTATACGTTCGTAACGTTATTGCCAACTAGTTATTGCATCGTCGCAATTTCGTGTGATGGTGGCAAATTTCAGAACTAAAGGAGGTAAATAAAAAAGGCAAGATCTAAACGGCACAAGATCTATAAATATCATTTCGCGGCACTAGTCCTAAAGGGCACAAGTCCTAAATGGCATAAGGCCTAAACGGCACAAGACCTAAATATCATTTCGGATGTAGGCCCTGGCTGTCCAAAACAATTTAGTATTTGTGTACTTTTTTTTATATTAGTTTAGAGATCGAAGAATACAGGAGACTGTATATCACTGAAGAGCACTACAGGTAAGGTTTTGTTCGATATTATTCTCAATATTCTAAGACGGTTTGATTTGCCTGTGTCTAATAGTCGAGGCCAGTGTTATGATGGCGCAGCTAATGTCACTAGAATGTACTGTATAATGCAGTCCAAGCAAGGCTCACTGAAATTGAAAAAAAAACTGTATTTGTTCACTGTCTTGCACATTCCTTACATCTTGCGCTACTAGATACTGTGAAAGCAATTCCGGAATGTCAAAATGCATTGTCGTTATGAAAGAATTAATAGAGAAGGGAGTCTTCATCAAGCAGTTGATAGAAAACGGTTGAATATGATGATATACTGTATTTATTCATTCCTTGGGCCCTCCCAATACTTTCTTGAACTTGGTGCCTATGTATATAAGTTTAATAAGCGTTTAAACATAACACTACTCCATGGTACAAATTCGTACCAAAAATCCCAAAAGGGTTAAACTGAAATCGGAAAGTATTGTTATGAGTTCGCCGGGATTCCTTTTATGTTTACAATGATAATGAAATACATAACTGAGTCTACAAGAAAAAATATAGTTTATGTAATCAAAAAAAAACTTTGGTTTTCCTTAATAGTCTAGGCATCGGGGTTTAAAAATTGAGTTCTAAGGGCAAATCATGTAACAATTTGGCATCCGATATTTTTTAAATATATACCCATAACTGATCACAAAAATGCCGGATGCCAGAAAAAATACCTCACGGGAGGAAAGGGGATGGGGAGAAGAGAAAGCCGAAATTTTAACCGTCTCTATTATTCACTCTATCTCCGTAATCATTGAAACTAGAGCATCCAAACTTTTTACATTTTGTTTCACTAATTGTCTTCTACAATTAATTCTAGTGCATTTTTAGCTAAATATAATGGGTACCTTGTTATTTTCATTTTTACTCAGTATCGGTTGGGCGTGATGTCAGAGTTTTAGCCACAGATTCTTTACAAGATCGAATTCGGAAAAATGTTTCCTCTAAAAGTTTTTCATCATTATATGCTCTTTCGAAAAATGTTTACTTATATTAGTGTCGGACTAATAGTGCCTGAGTTATAAGCGATTTTATTCTGTCGTATGCAAAACTGATTACGGCATGGCTCAAGAGTTACCTTCGCACACACGGTAAATACCACCAGCTGATGATGATTAATATATATATACATAATCTTGTCTGCCTGCAAGTATATATATAACCCTGATGATTAAGTCTGTCTATAATCTAATTAAAAATATCCATTTTTACTATCAATTGAGGATTTTTTCGGAAAATAACCCGTGTCAAAACACAAAATTTCTCTGAAGAATGGAAAGAGAACTTTTTCTAGTACAAAGTATGAGAAACTCTGTAAATCTGTTTCTTTATAAGTGTCTCTGATACCTTCTAAAACATGCACAAACATGCTACTTTCTATTCATTTTTCTGAAAAAAAAATCCTGCTTCGACGAGGGTTGTTTTTGCTACAAGTCCTTCGATTTATGTACTACAATAGTACTGAACGAAATAGAGCAGGAACCAGATTTCAAAATTGTCTTCAAGAGAGAATCATGAACAATTTGTTATCCACATTTATATATATATATATATATATATATATATATATATATATATATATATATATATATATATATATATATATATATATATATATATATATGAATGAAAAATTTCTGAATGAAAAATTTCATCGCAGTAAAAAAAATATTTAGAGGTCGCTCAAAGCCTTCAATTATGCTCCATACTTGTTATTTGAAATATTGATCGTATTCGCATTTAAGCGGTGATGGACCTTTTCGTTGTTTTGTGCAATGCTTGTGAATTTCATCCAAAAACAACATTTAAAGTGCCAGGATTTCGTAATAGGGGAGAAGGGGTCCGTGACATGAAATAACCCCGTTACAACAATATCCCTCGACACTCCCGTGCACCCTACTTGTGATTCCATGATGCATAAAGCTCCGTCGACTTCTGATATTATTGATTCTGCTCACGGCACAGTGAACATTGAACAGGCCCCTCCCATTAGTGATGACCATATTGTTGATCCTCCAAAGGAACCTGATACAGGTTTATGTTCTCTTTCTGACCAACGTGTGCTCAGCAGTGATGAAGTTCCCTCTGTGCACCGTCAATCTGATGTGACAACTATCACCTCTATGTCCCCTTCTGGTGCCCCACCTAATGTCACCGCGTCACTTACTGGTGCTAGTGGTTTGCTCAGTGATGTAGTTGTTTCTACTGCTAGTAACCTTAGTGCAAGTGAAAACGTGTTTCTGTCCCAAACCCGGCGCAAGAAAAAGAAAACTGAAAGTGGTGACAGTGATTTTTCTTTGAAACTAATAAAATCTCAAGATAGTTATATTGTAGAGTCCACTCGTACCCGTTCAAAGTCTCGACCTAGGAAAGGGACTGACAGTGCATCGGATCCTTCGCAATATCCCTTCTCTCTCTAATGTCCTCTTCTTTCTCTTCAATTTTTTTTCTTTGTGGACCCAAATGTATAGTTTTCGTATCGCCACTCTAAACTTAAACGGTTTAAGTTCCTTTGTTAAACAACATGCTTTGAGTGATTTCATACGTAAAGCAGAGATAGATATCCTGTTCACACAGGAAGTGGCTTTGCTTTAATTTTCCCACCTATTTTAATCACTCCTGGTGCTCTAATTTTAATCCCAAGGCTTAGGAACTGCAATTATCTATAGAAGTGATATAGACTTTATTGAACATCCTACTCCTCTAACTGATAGAGTTACTGTGGGCCAACTACGGAATATACGGTTATGTAACACTTATGCTCCTGCTGGGAACTCTCACACTAGGGCACGGAACAATTTCTTCGAAACTGATCTTATGCAGGTGTTATGCAATGCGTCCAACCCATGTATCCTCGCTGGACACTTTAATGCAGTACTTTCAGAGATAGATGCCCAGCCCCATTACCCCTTCTCACCTTCTCTCCACAAAGTGATTGAAACATATGACCTCGTCGATGTTCAATTTTCCTCTTTTATTTTCCCAGCGTTCCGGGTCATACTTTTTGGACATCGCATTTATCCTCGAGACTCGATCAAATTTATGTCAACCGCATCTTGTTGCCTTACGTCAAGGACATCAAAATTGAACCTGTGATTTTTAGTGATCATTATTGTGTCGTTATGACTATCAATTTACCCGTAACTAAATTCCTTAAAAGTAATTCATTGTGGTATTTTAATACGTCGATACTCGCTGAAGCGGACTACCAATCTGTCATTCGTGCTGAGTGGGCATCCTTAATGGAGGAGAAACGCAGCTATAAAGGTACTCTTATAAACTTTTGGGAGAAACGTGTAAAACCTGTGTTTCACTTTGTTAGTAAACAATATAGTATTCATCGTCATAAGGCCTTCGGTGAACAGTATGCATATTATTGTAAGCTTTTACGGGACTATGTTAAGGCGCAGGCTCAAGGAGAATCTTTTCGGCCTCAAATACATCAAATCAAGGCTTTTCTTCTCTCTATGCATCGCCGACGTATGTACGGTCATATTGTTCGTAGCAAGATTCCTTCGAATGACTCCACAGAAACTGTTAGTACTGTCCACGTACAGCGAGAACGCAGTAGAGGTAAACAACAACTGATTATGCATCTTAAAGACCCCGATGGACATTTATATGAAGGACTTCATGTGACTGTATATCTTATAGAACATTTTAAACATCTCTATGTCAAGCCTTCTATGTTTGTCAGTGATGATACTATTTTTGACCACATACCAGCTACTTTAACCAATGATGACAGAGAGCGTCTTAGCCAGCCCTTCACGGTAGACGAGGTCATGACACCAATTAAACTTGGTAAGCGAGGCAAATCCACTGGTGTCGACTCTTTGCCCGTGGAATTCTATGTCACTTTTATTGATATTCTTGCTCCCTTTTTTACTGATCTTTTTAACGAGTATCGTGATAGTTGCATTTTAGGAACCTCCTTACGAACGGGTATCACTGTGTTGGTTCCCAAACATGCAAACGCTCATGACGTTGATTCCCTTCGACCTCTCAGCTTACTGTGTACGGACCTCAAAATTTTGACCCGTTGCCTCACTCTGCGAATGAAAACATACATTGAAGAACTCTTATGCCCCTGCCAATATGGGCATGGAAAGACCCGCCGTATGTATGAAGCGCTATTCAATCTTCGAGATTTTATAGCATATTATGAGTCTAAAACTAATCATACAGTGGCTATTCTTTCAACGGACTACTCTAAGGCTTTTGATAGAATTCAGCATCACTGTTTGTTTAATGTGCTAACTCGGTTTGGCTTTGGTGACAATATTATCTCTATGATTAGAGGTGTCTATTCTCAGAGAACGACTAAATTGAATATTAATGGTGGATTAAGTGTAGCGATTCCTTTTAATAACGGCATCCTTCAGGGCGATAACATGTCCAGTATTTTATTTAGTTTATCTCTGGCTCAGTTGTTATTTTCTGTTCTATCTCTTTTACCAGGGGTCCCTGTATATAATGAAAAAATTGTTGCACAAAGCTATGTTGACGACACTCATTATTACCTGAACAGCCCTGTAGAGATTCAACATATTCTGCATTTACTAACTAAGTATCAAAGGATATCTGGTGCAAAATTAAATGACAGTAAAACGAAAATTATGTGTTTAAATGACAATTGTACTCAAGAGTATGGGGTTTATTTTGCGGTTGTCGACTCTCTTAAAATACTAGGAATTGAATAGTTTTCTAATACCACACGTACTATTACTACTAACTTCGCCCACGTTGCTGCAAAACTTAGAAATATTCTTTATTTTCATAAACATCGTCATTTTAGTTTATTAGGCAGAATGTTGTTTCTTAAGCAGACTGAGTATAGCGTACTCTGGCACCTCGCCCAGATATATCCCCTCCCCCACAATATTGCCCGCTCCTTACATAGTCCTGCGTTGTTTTTCCTTTGGCACGGCAAATTATTACGTGTTTCTTCTACTTAGTAACGTTTGCTTCCCAAGGACGGGGGCATTGGTTTTCTAGATGTAAACATTCAAGCCAAAGCTCTCTTGTTACATCGTAGCTGTCAGGTCGCATGTTCTACTCACAGCACTGTCTCTGCAGCGGTGTTTGCAGCGTGTTTTGCCTGTATTGACTTTGAGGGACCTATCAATGTCTTCCCGTGGAGTTGGAAATATCCTCACCTGAAAGACGTCATAATATACATGGCTTATGCAGTTTTGGCAAAATGTGAAATAGAATGCATGTCTGTTAAGGACTTGTATTGGTACTATTTAAACATCCATCCCGCAGTTACACCACATATAATGGTCAAGCAACCCTCTCACAACTGGTCTCGTATCTGGTGTAATGTTCATGCTAAATTTCTGAAGTATACCCACAAATCTCTTTGGTATGTTATTGTTAATAACGCATATGAAACAAAAATACGTTTGTATCACTTAAACATTGGTGCTGATAACTTGTGTAATATTTGTCAACAAACTGACTCTCTTAGTCATAGATTTGAAACTTGTTCCTCAGTCACTAGTATTTGGCACCAGTTGTGTGTACTTTTAAGCAAAATATGTCGCCTTCATCTTTCCTCTTTTCGTGCCACTGCTTTAATACTCTACCCAGATTTTAATTACTACTCTGATACAAAGAATAATACTGTTATTTGGTTTGTGGCACACACTATTGTCTATTTGTTAACCACCCCGGACCTTATCACCCCGATCTTTACCTTGCTTTCCTCAAATCCGCTGCTACCAGCATTTCTATTGTACGTAAGCGGAAATATTTTGCTAATTTTTTTAACTTAATCGTCTGATCTTTTGTATATACTGTAAATAAGTTTTGGTGAGTTTTTTCTTTTTTTAATGTTGAACCTTACTGTGATCTTTATGTAATAATAAGCTTGTAAATAAAGTGTTCAAAAAATTAGTTAAAGCAAGGAGTCTGTATACCGGAGTTAGTTGGTTCGAGCTCCATAAAAGTGAAATTTTCATTTTTATTACTATGGTTATTTTACTTTTTATGTGGGAAAGGATCAAATTGTAACATATGTGTAAAACTCACTTACTTAGGAAGCATCATATTCTCTTTATACTTAGCCCGAGTCCATTCTGAAAAATTGCATCTGGCGTTCTGGGTGAAAGTTCTATGGGACTATTAGAAAAATATATATTCCCGTTTCTACGCTGATGGTAGACTTTCTGAAACAGCTATTGAATTACGTTCAAAGCATAGGCGTAAATAGCGCCCCCGCAACAATGTAGGGACCTACAAGCTGCAAGACCAAAAAATATATAGAAAGTACGCTGGGGTGGACCAAACCAAATTTTCACCCGGGCAAAGTGACTTTTTGGCGCCCTCCCCCTAGTACTAGCCTATATTTTATATTTTATCATAGTGTTTCTAATAGTTTAAACCAATTTTTCAAAAAGACATTCATTGCCTAGGAAAACTTCACAAAGAACATGGCCCGCTATAAATAATACCAACTCCACTCCCCCTTCCGCTTAGTCTAGTGGCTAGCACGCCTGCCTTCTGTCGTCACGGGTCCGATTCCCGGTGGGTTACTGTTGAACGATAAAAGTGGTTCGGATTCCACTATAGTCAGTATCCACATTTCCTTTGGCCATTAAGGCATAGCGTGGAACGCTAAACTCAAGCAAACAAACAAACAATACTTACTCTCCCTCCACTCTTTATTCTACATGCCATCTCTCCATTTGTTGATACAGCCCCCTTGGTATATGAAGCTCTCTTCTTCCATGGTGAAATGGGAAAAGATTATGTAATTGCCGCTACTTTACAAGAATATAAACCAAAAAAGTCAGTAGAAAACACATTATAAAATTTACTTTTTGAGGCTCGTTTTGGCGCCCCTCTGACTCTGGCGCCCCGGACAGTCGCTCGGGTTGCCCGGCCCTTGGTCCACCCCTGAAAGTACGGACGCATAAGTAAGGGCTGCGGAGGAGAGGTTAACCTTCATGTTATGCCACTGGTTTGACATGTTTGAAATATCCAGTACTTGATCGATTAGTGAAACAATTTCGACGGTTATTGATATTTAAAATTTAGCTAAGACAAAGTTAACTAACCAAATGCATTTGATATCGCGATGTCAAAATTTGATTTTTCCTCACATAAAGAAGAGAAAAACAATAGTAATAAAAACCCTTACTCGTACTGCGCTCGAACTAACAACCTAATTCGTAGTTGCTCTGAACAACTGAGTTTCGATTTCTTACGCGAAAGAAGTTTGTTATATTACGAGGCATGCTTTTCATTATGATCGTGCTGTAAATTTATTCTTTCAATAGGTAGTTTCCACTGTTCGCTTTATCTATATAAATAAATGTATAAATTCATATATTAAGAGTTTTTGTGTAATGTGTGTAATAATTTCACGGCAAATATATTTGCTTAAATGTGTTGTATGATATGATTTGCCCTGATTGTTCGTATGGTGGTTGGAAAACACATACGTCAAAATTGTTCGAAGTAATATGAACACGGCTTAAGAACAAGGACGGAACTGAGTTATCACTCGATTGACCTTGAGGGCAAATCACCAAAGGGTAGCTATAAACGTAAGTTCAGCATGCATTTCTGTGAAGTTCTGTTCAGTATTGCTATCTGCTAATCACGTTTGTTCTTACAACGGAAACTTCCGAAAATGATAGTTGCAGGGAAAGATGTGACCTATGCCAATTGAAAAAGCTGTAACAGAGATGTTCATTCCCAAAAAAATAGCTGCCCGTAGCAATAGGTTCAAGAAATACAAGGGGAGGAAGTTCGGGAAACTGCAAGGTTGGACAAGGGGGAAAAGTGCAAATTCCGCAAGAAAGAGGGGCACGGCAAAATACAATGCTGACAAGTTATGTATAGAAAGAGACTTGCCACAATAAGGAACAAATGAAGGCCACCACTGGGGTTAACAGTGTTGCCAACTACAATGAAAAGTACATATTTTTCAAAGAGCACCATATGAAGTTAGTGCAATATTCAGTGTCAACCTGTAATGTAGAACATAAGATATGACGTGTATAATCAGTGGTACAATCTAACAAAAGAAAATAGAAAAAACAGAAGTACGAAAAAATACGGAAAAGATGGAGTTGGCCATAATGCACCAAATTCGATCACGAGCTGTGTATATTAGAATGAACAAAACAAGAAGCACCAACTATGCAGGAAACCGACGTACCTAGAGTCGAAAAGAAAAGCGAGTTCCAAAGTTGGCAACACTGGCCATGAACATCCAGACAAGTCTAATATAGTTAGGCCACTCGCTTCACAAAAAGAAAATTCCGGCAACAGGCACCACTCGGAATGCATCAATGCTAGAGTGATTGAGGCAATGTCAATTCGGGGAACATGAAATGGTTGGGTTAAGCCAACAACTGATAATAGAAGTAGTGAACATTATGTCATGGTTGGGTCGCATGTGGGAATATACAGGGTGTTCCACCAAGCTTTATGACCTGAAAGATTTGCGAAACGAACAAAAATGTGACGGATCCAGTTGTGCAGGCATGTACCAATGTCAGGGGATGATAAAAGTCTGTGAGAAGCAAGTGCCCCCAGGATCCCCATCATAGGACCCCAGGAGCCAATTCAAACTTTCAAATGGCAACAGAGACCGAGTGGTACCTCTTTCGATAGATCCTAGAATGTCCAACAACACCTATAGGAAATATTTGCTATATGAAGCATGGTTTTCAAAATGGCCGCCACTAATATATGTTGTGTCTTAACATGGCATTGAACATTGTGATCTCAAATTGCTGCGAAGCGAAAAGAGATGTTGCAAATCCAATTGCACAGGAATGTACTCATGTCGAGGGCCAAGAAAACTTTGTAAGAAGCAAGTCCCCCCAGGCCCCCATCATAAAGCTCGAGGGATCAACCGCAACATTTCAAATGGGAACAGGGGGCGGATGATATTTCTCTGGATAGATGCAACACCGCCTATAAGAAACATTTGCTATATGAAGCACGGGTTTCAAAATGGCCACCAAAAATGCACGTTTTTCTTGTCACCGAGCAGAAATTTTTGGCGGCCATTTTGAAATCCCATATAGTAAATATTTTTGATATGCGTTGTTGCATATTCCAAGATTTATCGAAAGAAATATAACTCGACCGATGGTACTATTTGAAATTTTGAAGTTGGCTCCTGGGACCCTATGATGGGGGACTTGGGGGCACTTGCGTCTCACAGAAGTTTGTCGCTCGCTGACATGGGTACATTTCTGCACAACTGTATGTGTCATATTTCTTTCGCTTTGAAACTATTTCAGTCGCAGAGTTAGGTGGGACACTCTGGATATATCATATAGGGGGTGATAGTACTACAGACAGCAGCACACAGCAGATCAAGCCTTTTATTATGTTTGCTTTCTACAGGTGTGGATATGTGATAGAAAGACCACCAAAGGTTCCGACACCTCTATAGTACTGTTTCAAGACATTCACAGGTGATCATTTTACTATGTGTGACGGATTGGCAGTATTCCGCTGTGCTCACTGCAAATGTATCTTCTGTTTGGACCATTGTCTCATCGAACAATTGCACGTACAATGTTGACGAGCATGTACAAATGATGCGAAGGATAATGTCTGTTGCCGGAATTTTCTTTTTGTGAAGCGAGTGGCCTAACTATATTAGAATTGTATGGATTTTCATGGCCAGTGTTGCCTACTTTGGAACTCGTTTTTCTTTTCGACTCTAGGTACGTCGGTTTCCTGCATAGTTGGTGCTTCTTGTTTTGTTCATTCTAATATGCACAGCTCGTGATCAAATGTGGCGCATTATGGCCAACTTCGTCTTTTCCGTATTTTTCGTACTTCTGTTTTTTCTATTTTCTTTTGTTAGATTGTACCACTGATTATACACGTCATATCTTATGTTCTACATTACAGTGTTGACACTGAATATTGCACTAACTTCATATGGTGCTCTTTGAAAAATATGTACTTTTCATTGCAGTTAGCAACACTGTTAACCCCAGTGGTGGCCTTCATTTGTTTCCTGTTGTGGCAAGTCTCTTTCTATACATAACTTGTCAGCATTGTATTTTGCCGTGCCCTTCTTTTTTGCGGAATTTGCACTTTTCCCCCTTGTCCAACCTTGCAGTTTCCCGAACTTCCACCCCTTATATTTCTTGAACCTATAGCTATGGGCAGCTAATTTTTTGGGAATGAACATCTCTGTTACAGCTTTTTCAATTGGCATAGGTCATATCTTTCCTGCAACTATCATTTTCGGAAGGTTTCCATGTTAGCAGTAATGTTTTACAAACCTAACCTTTCGATAGAGCACAATGGCAGAGAACCAAAGAGAAGGAATTCTTGCCCTTGTTAACGTGGGGTATCACCATGTGCAATAAAAATGTCCCTTCTCTTTGAAGTGATATTTTATCGAAAATAACTCGTTTTTCTTTATATATTCAAAGATTTTGAGAGTTTCAAAATGAAGAAAAGTTACTGACAAACAAGGACGCATTTAGAGGTGGGCCCAGGGGGTCCGGACCCCCTCTGAAATCCCAACTTTTTTGTAAATTTAGTCAAATTTTAGGGGTTATTTTTAAAAATTGTATTCTAATTTATCCTAATATTGAAGTCGGACCCCCAAATAGCTTTGGACCGCTCCCGAAATAAATTCCTGCATACATGCCTGCTGACAAATATATTTTCAATATATTCGTTACGGGCTAACTTGTCCACTGCCAATATTGTTAGAAGGGATATTAATATCAAAACCTCCTAGTCAATGCTGAACCTTGGAACTTCACCCTAAACAGCAAGCCTATTATTGAGAACTACACATGACACATTTTATCAAAACTTATCTAGCTTTTATCTGGCATGAAATTATTATATACACCAAACTGCACTTTCTTAAAATGTGTATCTAAACATTGCCCTACGTATCTACGAAACAATGAATTTTTTTTTATCGAAATACGTGAACAGGAAACTCTAACAGCCAACCATTTTATTTAAATTGTAATAAACACTGTAACCGTGCTTTGACGTGAAGACAAAGCTTGGTCCATTGGTAAAGTGTTGGAAGAATGAAAACTGAATGTTCGTAGGTTCGAATCTATCCACTCACCACAACATGTTATTCTTACGTGTAACGATGAAATAAGAAAGAAAAAATGTATAACCGTTGAGACTAAACTTCAACCAAGTCTGAAGAGAACAATACTAAATAGTAACACAATGACGTCACCAAGAATTATTTCATGCGGCGTTTGAACGAAATTACAGCTGTCAACGATTGCAGAAGTAAAAACAGGCTGATAGACGTAGTGCAGTCTAGACTTTTGAATACATTTACTTACTGAAAACTTCCGTCTCTTCATTGGTATGCAGTTAGCATGGTAAAACCTTTCAAAAGTCAATAGTGAAATGACTTTTTAATAAACTAAAATAGTTTTAAATCAATATATGTCTATGTGTAAAATAGGTGTATATTATCTGTAGTTCTGAGTTCCTTTCACTTAGAAGCGACAAATGAGAGAAGAAAGTATGGTGATCGAAAAAAATCAAATTTGAGATTTCAACGAATTTACACGTATTATGGCCCCTAATACCAAAAAAGTTATTTTTCGATACACGCCCATCTATTCGTCCGTCCGTTCGCTACACTTTTCTGTGCACTCGCCTAGAGGCCATACTGTTCAACTTTATCTTCACCAAATTTTAGTTTAAGATTTTCATAGTATTGCTTATAGTTTTTTATTTCCCTCCCACACCCAAAACAAGGGTAGTTTCCTGTACGATGAAAATAGAAAAAAGATTTTCTCATAATTTGCTCTAACGAACTTTGTTTCTTTCTTTTTTTATAAATCAATATTTAATTAACAACCCTATTTTGCGGTATAAGTCATTTATCTGAGAAAAATCTACTAGGGGTAGTTTATACTTAGGGGTGAGTTTTTCTCAGCGATTTTCTCAAAATGGACTCAAGCGTTTTCGTTCATATTTCATAAATAAATATTTCAGTAATAAACTGACAATATGGAATAAGTTATTTGATCCGAAAAATGCACGAGGGGTAATTTATTCTGAACTTTTTTTCAACTATTTTCTCAAACACGTCTTAGGAGATTTTGTTTATATTTCATAAATAAATATTTCATTAATAACTTAACAATATGGCATAACTCATTTATCCTTTAAAATGTGAGGGGTAGTTTATTCTTGGTGGAGTGTATTGTCTGGGCAGTTTTCTGAAAAACGACTCAAAAGAGTTTATTCATATTTCAAAATTAAATATTTCGTTAATAACCTAACAATATGGCAAAACTCTTTTGTCCTGAAAAAATATGTGAGGGTAGTTTACTCTTGGGGTTGTTTTTCCTCCACGATTTTCTCAGAAATGAGTCAAGCAATTTTGTTCATACTCAGAAATAAATATTTCGTTAAAAATCTAATAATATGGAATAACTCGCTTATCCTGAAAGAGTCCTCAAGAGAGAGTTTACTCGGGGGATTATTTTTCCCTCACGATTTTCTCAAAAATTACTCGGGCAATTTTAATGATCATTCATAAATAAGTATTTCATTAATAACCCTATATTTTAGTATAAGTCATTTCTATGGAAAAAATACGATTGATAATTTATTTTGGGGGGTCAAGGTTTTTCCCGACAATTTTCTCGAATGACAGGCAATTTTGTTCAAATTTCGCAAATAAATATTACATTAATAACCAAAAGTATATCTTAACTCATTGTCCGAAACAAGTCACAAGAGGTAGGTTACTCCTGACGTGTTCTTTTTGAACGACTTTCTCAAAAATGACACATTTGATTTTTTTTCATATTTCATAAACAATTATTGCATTATTTGCTCTATTATATGTCTAATAAAAATGTGTTCAAAGTTGAGTTAGTTTCGTAGTGTGGATTTTCTTCAATCGAAGTTTTTTATTCGATAATCTGATATTCGATGTATTTTGATAATACGATAATGTTATTCGTATTATCCAAATACACACTTCAGTAAGAACTGCGGCCTAACACAGTTAAGAAATTCAATTGAAAAACTTTAGTGCGATGGCCCGTACCCTGTAATTGAATATCTTTTTGGTAAACTCCCTACCTTTTTGTAGTAAATTAAGGCTTTTCTTTTTAGAGCGACAAAAGAGAGAAGAAAATATATTGATTGTGAAAATAATATATCAAATTCAGATTTCAACGGATTTACATATTTCATGGCGTCTGCATACCGAAAATGTGATTTTTCGATACCCGTCCTTCCGGTCCGTCCGTTCGCTACACTTTTCTGTGCACTCACCTAAAGGCCATACCGTTCAAAGTATCTGCACCAAATTTTAAACTTAGGGTTTATATAGTATTCCTACAGAGATTTTCCTTTCTTTTTTTTTTTGCTACCACCTAAAATAAGTGTAGTTTACCACAGTCAAAAATCGAGAAAAGCTATTTTCTCAAAAATGGTTTTAACAATTTTGTTTATTTTTCATTAATCAATATTTAATTAACAACCCTATATTGCGGTATCAGACATTTATCTTAGAAAAATTTACGAGGAGTAGTTTATTCTTGTAGGTGACTTCTCTCAACGATTTTCTCAGAAGAGACACTAGGATTTTGTTCTCACTTCATAAATAAATATTTAATCTGACAACATGGTATAAGTCAATTGACCTGAAAAATATGAGTATTAGTTTATTCTTGGAGTTGAATTTATTCCCAGTGAGTTTCTCAAACATAACAAAATAATACAGTCCACAAACATTAAAGTGGTCCTCCGGGCCGGATTTTGTTCCAGTTGTGCATGTGCGTGGTTTGCGAACTTGTGGCGCAGTATCTTCATTTTGTAGTGCATTGTCAAAGTGGTGCAGAATTATAACAATGGAAGAACTCATAGGTAAGAAAACTGTCTTGAAACGTGAAGTGACAAGGTTAATACATAAAGTGAACGAGAATAAAGACAAGCCTAACTTTAGTATTAAGCTGTACACTGAACGTGCTACGCAATTACATGGCGATTGCACAGAGCTCATTACAAAGTTCATTTCTGTGGGTGGTGAAAGTGGGTTTGCAACATATGACGGAGAATTTAATTAAGTGCAAAATAAGTTGGACTCTGTCTTAGAAATTTTGTACAATATGGAGTCACCTAATACTGAACAGGTAAATGCATCTAATAAACAGTGCACAGATGTGAAGTTGCCAGACTTAGAACTCCCTACATTTTGTGGTAGAGTGCAAGATTGGCTATCGTTTCGTGACTTATTTGTTGCTGCTGTTCATAATAACAATCGGTTAGGAAATGCTCAAAAGTTGCAGTATTTGAAGACAGCTGTATCAGGAGAACCTGCTGTATTGTTGCAGTCTATTTCCATATCTGATGATAACTATAAAGTAGCATGGGAGTTACTTAAATCAAGATATGAAGACGTGAGGGAGCTAGCAAATCATATTTTGAGCAAGTTGATTACTCAACCAGCTGTGAAGAATGAGTCATCAGGTGAGTTACGAAGATTGGTTGACAATAGTGTTCAGTGTGTGTGTGAACTTAAATCCTTGGGCCTTCCAGTGGAACATTGGGATGTGATTTTAATTTACCATGTGGGTGAGAAGCTAGATAAGAACACCAGAAAACAATGGGAGCTTTCATTGAAGAAAAACGAACAACCAACTTTCGCCCAGCTGAAAGAGTTCATATTACAACGTGCCAAAGCGTTAGTTGCAGTGAGTGCAAGGTCACCGGCAGACACGTCTGCTTTAAAAACAAACAATAAAGGCAACACGTTAGTGCATCATTTAAGTCCAATTGTGTCGTGTATCATGTGTAAAAATAACCACAAGCTATATAAGTGTCAAAAGTTCATAAATATGTCAGTGAATGATAGGCATAGTTTTGTGAAAAAGAATTTGCTTTGTTTCAATTGTTTACCTTAAATTGTTCCGTAAATAAGTGTAATGTGAAGCAGGGTTGCCACACTTGCAACAAAAAACATTATACTTTATTGCATTTTGAAAAGAAGGATAAAGTAGATCAAGTAAATTGTTTTCATTCTATAAATCAAAAACTAATTCCTCAGGTGTTGTTGTTCACCGCTGTCATAAATATCAAAGATAATGCAAATAAGTTGATACAATTTCGTGCTCTTATCGACTGTGGTAGTGAATTATCGTTTGTAACTGAACGCTGCGTCCAGAAATTACGCATAAACAAAGAGAAAATAAATATGAGCATATCAGGTGTTACTGGTTCTAACGTTGGAAATTCTCATGCAATAGTTGATTTGTGTTTTCAGTCATTGTACAGTAATAATAATATTCATACTAAAGCAATAGTAGTCCCAAGAATCACAAGTAACTTACCCAGAGTAACTATTCAAAATATAGGTAATTGGGAATTTGGGAAACAAGTAAACTTAGCTGATCCACAGTTTAATAAAAGCGGCCCTATTGATGTGTTGTTAGGTGCTGATGTTTTCCCATTATTGTTGCTCAGTGGGAGACAAGTAGGTACGAATGGAGCTCCGTCTGCCATTGAAACGGTGTTAGGTTGGGTATTGTGTGGTCAGATTAACTTAACGAATAACACATCAAGTGTTCAGTCATATTTTGTTTCTGTTGATCTCAATAAAACATTGCAAAGATTCTTGGAAGTAGAGGAGTTGCCAACTGTACAACATTTATCCGTTGAAGAGCAAACATGTGAGCAATATTTTGTTGAAACTTACAAACGTGATGTTGATGGTAAATATATTGTAAAATTGCCTTTTAGAGAAAATGTTGAGCCTCTAGGTTATCACGGGACACAGCAGTAAAGCGATTATGCCAGATGGAACGTAAGTTACAGAAAGATCCTGATTTATGTAAACAATATTGTGATTTCATGAAGGAGTACTTAGACTTAGGTCTCATGGAAAAAATTCCTGATGTAGAACTTGATAAGCTTGTATCTGAATCTTATTATCTGCCGCATCATTGTGTCTTAAATGAAAGTAGTTCTACCACTAAATTGCGGGTTGTATTTGATGGTAGTGCTAAAACTAGCAGTGGAGTATCTCTCAATGACAACTTAATGGTAGGTCCAAAATTACAAGATGATATTATCCCATTAATATTAAGGTTCAGAACTCTTCCAATTGCAATGTGTGCTGATATAGCAAAAATGTACAGACAAGTTAAGGTAGATCAAACTGATTCTGATTACCAGAGAATAGTGTGGAGAGAAACAGTTGACCAACCTATTAGTGATTTTAGATTGTTAACTGTTACTTATGGAACCAGTTCGGCTCCATATCTTGCTGTAAACTGTTTGCAACAGTTAGCTGTAGATGAAGGTTATTGTTATCCCAGAGCCACAGAATTAGTCATGAATGATTTCTTTGTTGATAATTTAGTTTCAGCTGCAGCTGATAGTAGTGAGGCAATGGTATTGTACTCAGAATTAACAGCATTATTACACAAAGGTGGTTTCGAATTAAGAAAATGGTCTACTAACGACATGAATGTGCTAAATAGTATACCTTTTCACTTAAGAGAAACTCAGTCGTTAATTTGTTTTAATGAAGATGAGAATGTAAAAGCTTTAGGTATACAGTGGAATCCATCAAGTGATTCATTTTCATTTTCTATTGTTGTTCCCCCTTACAAGTCAGTAATGACAAAACGAATGTTACTATCTGATATTGCAAAATTGTATGATCCGCTTGGTTGGTTATCTCCAGTATCCATTGTTGCAAAATTGTTGCTACAATCATTATGGAAATTAAAAATTGAATGGGATGACGTACTTCCGAATGATATTACTCGCTCGTGGGAAGTATATTGTCAAGAATTGCCATTGTTAAGACAGATTAAGATCAAAAGGTGTATTTCTTCTTTGAAAATATTGTGAAATATGATCTAATTGGGTTCTCAGATGCTAGTGAAAAGGCGTATGCTGCAGTAGCATATGTACGTTGTATAGATACATCTGGAAATGTGCAAGTATACCTGATTGGTGCAAAGACCAAAGTTGCCCCTATAAAGCAAATATCAATACCTAGGTTAGAATTGTATGCTGCAGTATTGTTATGTACATTAGTCAATACGGTCATAAAGGCAATGTTAATCAAGTTTGAACAGGTTGTCTGTTACACAGATTCTACTATTGTGTTAGCATGGCTTTCTTCATGTCCGAGTAAATGGAAAACATTTGTGTCTAACCGAGTATCTGAGATTCAACAATTAATTTTTATTAAATGGGCGCACACATCGAGCAAAGACAACCCAGCTGATTGTAGTTCTCGTGGTTTGAATCCGTCACAATTAGAGTCTTATTCACTATGGTGGAATGGGCCAAAGTGGTTGATGGAATCAGAGTTACCTATTGTAAATATTAATTGCAAAAATCTAGATTCTATTCAATGTGAGCAAAAGTCTTCAACTGTTAACATACACATTAAGGTTGACTGTACAATAGTAGATAAATTTTCATCATTATCTAAGTTAGTTCGTGTTACTGCTTGGTGTAAAAGATTTATTAGCAATAGTAAAAGTAAACAGGAGTTAAGATATAGTGGACCATTAACTACAAAGGAGTTGTCAAATGCATTAATACATGGGATAAAACCAGCTCAAGAATCTGAATATCCACTTGAGATAGAATACTTACGTATGAAAAAAACCTTTGCTTTATAATAGCAAACTATTGTGTTTAAATCCATTTCTTGATGAAAATGATGTCATGAGAGTTGGAGGTCGCTTGCAAAATGCTAGTGTAACATATGATTTCAAATATCCTATCTTACTTCCAAAATATGCTAGAATTACAGAACTTCTTGTAAAACCTGAACATATAAAGCATCTTCATGCAGGCTCACAGTTACTTTTATCTGTTTTGCAACAAAAGTTTTGGATTATTGGTGGTCGTGACTTTGTAAGGAAAATTGTAAAAAGTTGTGTAACATGTCACAAACAGTCAGGTGTAACAGCCTCCCAATTAATGGGTTAACTTCCTGTTGGTAGAGTAACACCAACTCGTCCATTTTTGCATTGCGGTTTAGATTATGCAGGTCCACTAATGTTAAAAAATATGAAAAGTGAAAATTCAAAATTGTTCAAAGGTTATGTAGCACTCTTCATTTGTTTCAGTGTCAAAGCAATCCATTTAGAATTGGTAAGTGATGCTTCAACAGAGTCATTTATTGCAGCTTTGAAACGTTTTATAGCTAGAAGGGGAAAACCCACTGATATTTACAGTGATTGTGGTTCAAAATGAAATGAAATGAAATCTTTGAGTTTTACGTCCCACGGTTATGCCGGTTAGGCTAAAGGAGACGGTGATTATGAGAAATGAATGAAATGGTGGAATGAGGAAAGTGGGAGGAAACGGGAGAACCCCGAGAAAACCCACGCACACGGTGTTTGATTGTGGTTCAAAGTTCATAGGTGCAAACAAAGAATTAAAATCCTTACTGAAACTTGTAACGAATGGTGATTCAAAAGAGTCTGTATGTAATTACCTCAGTATGCAATCTATAAATTGGCATTTTAATCCACCATCCTCACCTCACTTTGGAGGCATATGGGAAGCTGGTGTAAAGTCTGTCAAGTATCACTTGAGACGTGTAGTTGGTAACACTATACTTACATTTGAAGAAATGTATACAGTTTTGTGTCAGATTGAAGCCTGTTTAAATTCTAGACCATTAACTGCTCTATCTTCTGATCCTAATGACTATCAGGTATTAACTCCTGGTCATGTCTTAATTCACGATGCACTAGTAGCTATACCTGAACCAAATTTGTGTGAATTAAAAATCAATCATTTGTCACGCTGGCAATTAACTCAAAGATTGGTCCAACATTTTTGGAACCGTTGGCAAACAGAATATTTGTCTCGGCTGCAACAAAGGCCAAAGTGGTGGTGTAAACATGCTAATATCAAGGTCAATGATTTAGTATTAGTGAAGGAAGATAAGACATCTCCTCAACATTGGAATTTAGCAAGAGTAGTTGCTGTTCATCCTGGTGTAGATAATATTGTTAGAACTGTTACTATTAAAACTAGCAAAGGTGTCTTCAAACGACCAATTGTAAAAAAATTCTCCTCTTCCATTTAATGAAGAATAATATGTAGAATGTGTAGTGTAGAGTAATGTGTAGAATTATATGTAGTGTTGAAATGATATTTCAAGGTGGGCGGTATGTTCGGCAGCATTTCATTATTCTTTTGTTTTGTATTTGGCAACACTGGAGAATTTATAGTGCTTTATAAGTGTCAACGTGGCATGTGTGACTGCATGGTGTGTAGTTGCTTATGCATAGCAACTATTGTATTTAGTTGTGTGTTTACAATATAATAAATAGTATATTGTACAACAAACTTTGTGTTCAAAATAATACAGTCCACAAACACAGAGAGCTACTTCTGAGAGAATAGATCTTGAAAAACGATTTTAAAACTTCGACTTATGCTTTCGAGACATTCCAGAAAAGACGAGATATTTTACAAGCTATCTCGTGTCCAAAGCATTTGTCTCGTCTTATCTTGAGTGCCACAAAGCTCGTCTCGTCTCTTTCTCGAGACATGTCTCATCTCGTGCGCATTCGTTAACACTTGGGACAGGATTATCTTTCTATTCTAAGCATTGTTTTTATAATGGTTGCATATTTATGATAATTGCCGTCAATATAAATTACAGTCCTTTCAGTTGAATTAATTGTTATTATTATTATTATTATTATTATTATTATTATTATTATTATTATTATTATTATTATTATTATTATTATTATTATTATTGAAATTAAAATTAAATGGAATTTCTAGTTAAACGTTGCACGATTATGCACCTACGCTAAGGGAGAATGATGATGAATGAAAATGAAGAAAGTGGGAGGAAAATAGAAAATCCCAAGAAAACCCTTGCACACGGTATTTGTCCAACTCAAATTTCACTTGGCGCGAAGTGGAATCGAGCCACGGACCCCATGCACCAAAGGTGAATGCTCTACCACTTCTTTTAATTCGTCCCAACGAGGATACTCAATTCTATTGCCAATCTTTTTATTCGATTATTTGGTCATCAATTATTATTATTATTATTATTATTATTATTATTATTATTATTATTATTATTATTATTATTATTATTACAGAGGTAGTTCAGTCTACATTTGGCCAATTTCGACTTACCTAAAAATTTAGAAGAATCCATGGCGCCAGGTCCGTAAGTGCTCGATGTGTTTCCTTTGGTTCCTAACAATAGCCCGACAGCGTAATTTCCACTCTAATAGGCTTCTCTGAAAAACTGGGAGGGGAATCTTGTCCCATTCCCTTTGCACAGCTTTCCAAAGTTCTTCCACAGTTGTCACACACCGTTTTCCCAAAGCCCGCTTCAGCAATTCAAATCTACAATAGTGCATAGGACTTGCATCTGGAGATTTAACAGGTACCTCATTGAAAGGTATCACCTGTATACCACTTGCCTCCTCCATCTCCCTGTAGAATGCGAGGGACGATCGTGAGGTATGTGATGAGGCCTTGTCCATGTGAATGCGCACCAGGATACATTTCTTCAAAAGAAACTGTGGAATATCATCTATTCCTGCAGACTTTTAATTATCAAATTTACGTACTACTTCCACGATCTCTTGTGGAGAAGTTGGGGTAAGAAAAAATGACTAATATACTTAAACAGCTGCAGTCTACTTGCAGCACTTCGGGTAGGAATATCAGAAATAGCTTTCTCTGCAACCGTACAAAAGTAATTATTTAAGTACTGGAAACCAATGTTGAGTCATTTGTAGTTAAGTTACTGTCTTTTATACGTAACTCTATATTTTTATGTTTTTCATTTACCTTTCCTAATTCACGCTTCATTATGTTCCACAATTCTTTGCTTTTATTGTGGTGTTGTTTATTTTATTATTGTAATAGTCCCGTTTGGCTTCATTAATGACCTTTTTGTGCAGGGATTTATATGTTTTATAGTAATTAAGAATTTTTATATTATTTGCTTGTTTGCTAAGTTTGAACAGCTCGTTTGGTTTCATACTAGAAACCCTAATGCCATGTGTAATCCACGGTTTGTTATACGTGTTGTTTACTTTTAGATTAGATAAAGGGAAGGCGCTTTCAAATGATAGTTTAAATTAACGTTAGGAGTGACAATTTCGTCATTTACAACCTTTCGTTTTCAAGCAAAGAGAGAAATTTGCTATCTTCTGTTTAGTATAGTGTCTTTTTACTAACATTCTTATAGTTTTCTCGCCTTCTGTGGAAAAACGTGCCAAATACAAGGCTTGCCCTACGTGATTATTCAATGCTATGTTAAGAGTATGCAATCTGTACAATTTAGACGAAGATTTGTAAATATATTGTCAATGAACTATTAAACTGAATATTGACAATGGAAACTGATTATGCTGAATATGAATATCTTACCTGTCGTAAAACAAGAGCCGTAATAAATGTAAGAAAAAAAAGATTCTAAGCATTACGTAAAATACACAAATATTTTTTGTGTAAAACACAATATAATTCAGAAACTAAACAACATGACAACCAGTAACACCGGCAGGAGTTTTTTCCAAGAGGGGGCAAAAGATCGATATACTGTTTATCATATTGTTGTCTTATAGTATACTTGTGTCCAAAATTTGTCCCATTGCTTCGAAATTACATGAGCCACGTGCAATAGCCGGCCCATTGATTTTTTTCATCCGGCCCATCTGACCCAGTATTTAAACTGTATGTCTTACCTAATATTTAAAACTCAATTGAAACTGTAACCCTTGAACACACAGTGAGACTTACAACATGAGAAAACAATCCAGAAACGAATATTTCTCTTCAGCACCACCCCTTCCCACTCAACTTTGTGCTTCAAAACTTTTTTTTTTTAAGTAAATATTTTTGGCAACCGACAAAACAGTTTTAACGTTCCTCTAATAGTGTACGAGGCTGAGATTCTCCATTAAATATAGTTATTCAATTCTTGTGAAAATTTTAAACATTGTCTCGTACAGCCCTCGACGCCAGTAAAAGTCCCCTGTGATTGGCTCACCACGTGTTTCAACTGGGACATGCCTGTCATAAATAGAAATAACTCACTTATGATAGAAAATGTCACATGTTTTCTTCAAAACATGCAGAAAATGAAAAGCGTATTTACAAAAATATTTCAATAAAAACGTAAGAAATAAGCAAGTTATAATTATAAAGAAATCTCCGAAACTTTCATCGCCAAATCCTAAGTTCCATTTTCGTAATCGTGCCAAACGCTTAGTGAAATTTACAAAGAGAGGGGGGAATTTTGCTTTATAGAAATGCTACGTGAATCTTTCATAATATTAGTTACTCTACATAGCTCTAATAATCATAGATATTAAACATTTTTACACGTAAACAAACTATTAAATAGAAATAAGTCACAAAGTATGTGAAGCGATCAGGCATTTTGTGTTAGTGAATTCCTTATATCCCAGATAGCAAAAATGACTTGCAACAAACTTGCAGCAGATTTGCAATTCAAGTCTGGGAAACTTGCAGAAGACTTGTGATGCAAGTCTGCAAGTTTGATGCAAATTTAATGCAGACTTCCTAGTTGACGCTCTTCAAACTTGCAGCACGCCTGCAGTGCAAGTATATGGTAAGTTTGCAGAGCAAGTTTCTGCAAGGAGTTTACTTGCACAGCAACTCTACTGCAAGTTTTCACTTGCAGTGCAAGTGCACAGCAAGTCGGCAGCAAGTTAGTGCAGGTTTGACGCAAGTCCCTGCAAGGATATCACTTGCACTGCAAGTTTACAGCAAGTTTGTAGTAAGTCTTCTGTAAATATATACTTGCATTGCAAGTCTACAGCAGGTTTTCAGCAAGTGAGTGTAGTAAGTCTTCTGCAGGTATATATTTGCGTTGCATTTCATGCCTTTTACAAACCGAACACTTACTGTTTACGAATAATCAACAGTATATTTTTCTCAACAACTTTGTCAAACAATACACGTTTAAAATATAAATTGTCTCTACATACTGGATACTTACGTAATTATCTTAATTATCCATTTGTTTCAATGCTTCACACACTTCGCACTTACTACAAATGGCGGCCTGGCGAGGAGATTTCTAAAATCAGACTTTGTGCCACCTGTTGGTAGAAACTAGAACTGACATACTTGCTACAAAGTTTCAACAAGCCTCAGAGGCAAGTAAAATCTATCAAGTGAAAATCAAATTACGACATTTGCGGGTAACTCTTTCAAAACGCCTGCAGCAGGTGTACAGTGCACGGAAAGTCTAGCAAGTTAAAATCAAATATAGTGAAAGACTTGCTGCAAACCAACATGCTATTAGGGATACGTCTACGAAATTAACGAATTTCATCTTACCTGTGTAGAGTAGTTGGTTAGCGCGTCCTTCCATGCTATTTAACTTCTTCCACGGTCACCAGTTCAAATCCCATACCCTACATTAACTTTTTAAAATTTTTTATAAAAGATTAATTCTATCAATTCGTTAAACAACGATGTTTTCTTCTGATAAGGTTCTTTAGTATTACAGGATCTTCATCATTCTAATTTATTTCAATATTTCCAAATAATTTAGTTATGTGTTTTAAAAAGGTTAAAATTGTAAACAATTTTGTAAAAAGAGAGAACTTTATTTCTAACAATTACCATGACCGAAATGGAAACATTATAAATATTTGAAATGTTAATTAATATATGACTAAATTTAAATGAAATAATACTAAAATAAAACATTTACTGCGAATAGTCTCTGCAAGCAATTTGTAGAAAATGGACAGAAATAATTAAAAAGTGATTAGCTCTCTATTAAAAATATACTAGGGATAGTTCTCAAATAAAGTAGAATATTCAATCTTTCCTTCATGAAAATAATAAATATTTGAAAAAATAATGGTATATTTTTTGTATCGGAAATTTTTAGTAAATAAATAAAATACATATTATCTATAATTCAATCACTTTCACTTTATAGTGGATTGTGTGCTATACTGAAGTTAATGAATACTATTACAAGATGTTACAGAAGTAAATGAAGAAAGTAGCTAAGTTGTTTTCTGTAAGTAAACTGTTGCAAATAAATGTGAATACAGTATTATACCCTCACACAAGATATTAGCTTTCAAGCCCTTCATCTTGGTCTAGTGAGTAGCACGTGCGACTTTGGTGATTGCAGTTTCGGGTTCTATTCCCGGTAGGAAAACCAAAAATTAATTTCCTTTTTCGTTTAATCTCATTAATTATCCTTCATCTTTAGCCTTAAGAGCATAAACGTAGAACGTTAAACTAAATAATTCCATTTAAATACTTTCCAGTGGTATCATCGTCTGTCAGTTGTTGCGATTGTGCTATATATTACCATATGTATACAAGTGGCTTGACGCAGTTGGCGCGAATTTGAATGTGGTATTTTTCGGGTTGTTCAAACAGCCAACAATTGTATGTGGTAATCCTTCATCTACTACTACTACTACTACTACCACCACAAGCTGCTCGTGACAGCATTTGACCACTAGCTTGTAGTCCGTGCCTATCTGCTCTGCAGTTTGCTTCACTCTGCAATCTTAACAAAGCCAATTCTCCTTTCTACATGAAATCTATCATGCTACCTAGGTAATCACGTATAAGTGAATGTCTTTAGAAAAGATACACTTTCCATATGTCATGCACTACAGACGAACTTCTGTTATCCAATTTTGATTAGCTGCAGAAGATTGTGTTTTATACTGAAAATTGACACATTCAATGCAAAAGGGAATCAAGTTCACTTTTCGTATTAGACTTCCAAACTGTGCTATGCATAAGTATCGAAAGTCTTGCTTCGCCCGTTCGGTCGGCCATTTTTCCGTGTTTTTGATAGGTAACAGAGTAAAAATGGTAAAAGATATCGAGATATGTTTTTTTCACAATCGTTTCAACGTCCCAAGGATAGGTTTCCTCTGTTGACATTCTATTCAAATCGCAAATGGTTCAAATTCATCATTTTCAGTTTCAACGTTTATCACCATAAAACAAAATGGCAATTAGATTGCGAGAAAAGGATTTCTCAGCGTCTGAAACCAACGTATCATGACAATACAGAATATTCTACCAAAACCGGAAGTGGTTTAAATTTACTATTACTTCCGGTTTCAAAACTGATTTCCGTAGATGTGGTGGACAAACACCGTGTGCGTGGGTTTTCTCGGGGTTCTCCCGTTTCCTCCCACTTTCTTCATTCCACCATTTCATTCATTACTCATTATTACCGTCTCCTTTAGCCTATCCGGCATAACCGTGGGACGTAAAACTCAAAATTTCATTTCATTTCATTTCCGTAGAACAAAAACGGTAAGAGATATCAAGATGTTTCTTGCAATTGATTTAGCTTTCCAAGAATAGGTTCCGCCTTCTCCATTAACCCTCTAATGAAGCCGGAAGTGGATCAAATTAACAGTCTGGTTTCAATATTTATCGCCATAGAACAAAAATAGTAATATATAACGACAAGCGGTCTTTTGTAATCGATTCAGGATGTCAAGAGAATATACCATCACAACTTGCAATACTCTACCAAAACCAGAGATGATTGTAATTTACGACTACTTCCTGATTCAATATTGATCTCTGTAAACCAAAATGGTAAGAGATAACGAGATGCAGTTTTATCCAATAGATTCAGCTTCCCATGAGTAAATTCTATTTTCTCCTCTAACCGTCTACTCAAACCGGAAGTGATTAAAATTAACAATATCCAATTTCAACCTTTATCTCCATAAAACAAAAGTAGTGGGGGATAGTGTGTAATGGTTTTCCGATATGGATTCAGCGACCGGGGAACAGATTCTATCTTTGATCATAATCATCTATTGCAGCCAATAGTATAGAATATTGCAATTTAAGTTTGAGTATTAAATTCCGATAGTTTGGAAGTCTAACGTAGTTTCAAACTGGGAAACGAAACTCATTTCTTTCGCATATATTTCACATTTAAGATCTCTACTTGAATCTCCTTTCAGAGCTTATAAGATTCAAAGTTTCATATCCAGATGTTCTAAATAACTTTTAGAAGGTGAAAAAACGTGTAAACGTTTTCCGGGTAATTAAGCGTTCTATGTAAATGATATGTCGAGTTTACTCACAACTTAGGTAATATCACTTGATTCCCTTATGCTCTGAACGCTCCAAATGCCTTACTGAATACCATATCAGAAAAGGAATCCCAGAGGCACGTTTTCTTTCCACTTACCCTGGAATGTGCGTGAACTATATTTTCTGTGTGTGATTCAATAACCAGACACTATTTATGGACTAGTAAAAGTATCTAATGTTTTATTACCTCAGTCTAATACAATATCATCTAGCATATTTATGAATTAGTTGTTGAAAGCTTAACGACTCCTTGTAACACCAAGGATTTATAAGACATGGACCTACAGCCTAATGTGTAATCCGCAACAAATCTACTTCTGATAAAGTTCTTCTCGGGCAATCAGCCAGGTAAAAACTGGTGGATAGGCCAACGTTTCGAGAGCTGTCATCCTTCTCATCATCAGGGCAATTATGTAGAGATCAGCGGATAGAAGTAATATATACTCTGGGCTGGCAAAAATGCTGGTTCCTGATTGGCTGATTCAATCTGAAAACTGGAGCTGTGATTGGCTGGCTATGTTCCGTAGTCCGTGGTACTGATTGGCTGAGGGTTATATGGATGTTTGTGTGTCGTTTTCTTTGCTGTGGTACTGATGACCGGGTTCCACAGGGGGCTGAGTTGAAATCCAGTGTCTCTATTAACGTTGTTCGGTTCATGAACTATGGCAAGAGATTCGGCTACTATCCTGGTCCAATAATTGGTGCTCTTGGTAATAATGGATGTGTCCTTAAATAAAACTTTATGGCCTTCTGTTAAGCTGTGTTCAGCTAAACCTGATTTTTCTGGATGGAATAGTCTAATGTAATGTTCATGTTCTCTGCAACGTTATTCAATGGTGCGTCCTGTTTGTTCTATATAAGCCTTTCCGCATTCACAGGGTATACGATACACGCCTGGTGTCTTTAAGCCCAAGTCATCTTTGATCGGGCGAAGTAAGTTTCTGATTTTTGGTGGCGGCTTGTGTATGGTCTGAAAGTTGTTTTTTTTAGAATCCGGGAGATCTTTCCAGAAAGTTGTCCAGTGTATGGTAAAACTGCTATACTCAATGGTTCTTTAGTTTCTTCTTTGGATTTCCTCTGTTCAGAAAAGGTCCTTTTCAGGGCCAAACTGATATCATGCTTCTTGTGATTATTCTGGAGTAGCGTCTTCTTGAGATGATCCAGTTCCCGAGAGAGGGATTCTTTGTCTGAGATGTCTTTCGCTCTATGTGCTAGTGTGCTGATGACTGTGTTTCGCTGTGACTTATGATGAAAACTGTTGCCATTGAGATAGAGGTCAGTGTGAATAGGTTTCCTGTAGACGCTATGGCCGAGACTACCATCGGGCTTCCGGCGGATGAGAATGTCCAGGAATGGCAAGCATCCGTCCTTTTCAATCTTCATTGTGAACTTGATGTTACTATGTTGTTTATTAAGAAATTCTAGGAACAAATGCAGTGTCTTCTCCCCGTGAGGCCAGATGACAAACGTATCATCTACGAATCTATAGACATGACGGCTTGAAAGGTGTCAGTTCTAATGCTTTTTGCTCAAAATCTTCCATAAAGAAATTCGCAACTACTGGTGAAAGTGGTGATCCCATGGCGACTCCATCCGTCTGTTCATAGTACTGTCCATCATATGGAAAGTATGTTGAAGTTAAGATGATTCTGAATAATTCTACAATTTCCGGTGTGAAGTGTTCACTAAGTAGGAGTAACGTATCTTGAACTGGAACCTTGGTGAACAATGAAACCACATCGAAGCTGACTAGGTCTTCTGGAGCTGTGCGCATTGTTTTTAGTATATTCAGGAAGTCGGATGAATTTTTCACGTGATGCTCACACTGTCCTACTAATGGCTGAAGCAGAGAGGTGAGATACCTGGCTAGGCGGTAAGTTGGACCCCCAATGGCACTGACGATGGGTCTCATCGGGATGTCAGGCTTATGTACTTTTGGCAGGCCATAAAGTCAGGGTGGCTGACTACCGTGTGGCGTGATTTCCTTGCGGGTTTCATCTGGTAAACTGGCTTTCCTCAAAAGAGCAGCTACTTTCCGTTCGACTGCAGGTGTAGGGTCCCTCTTAAGGCGTCTGTAGGCCGTGTCATTGAGTAGCTCTAACATCTTGTTCTTGTAGACTTCTGTAGGCATAAGTACAGTTGCATTGCCTTTGTCTGCTGGTACTATGGTGGTGTTGGTGTCTTGGCGAAGATTTTTGAGAGCTGTTCTTTCTTCTTTGGAAATATTAGGTTTTGGTATTCTGGCCCTTTTCAGGGCCAGACTTACTTCATGCCGAATTTCGTCTGCTTCTGCTGTTGGAAGAGAGTGTATAGCTTGTTCAATGCTGGAGATTATTTCTATAGACGGAATGAACTTAGGCGCTGGAGCGAAGTTCAGACCTTTTTGTAGCAGTGAAGAAGTGGCTTCATCTAGTTGATTGTCTGTAAGATTGATGATGACTCTGGATTTCGCTCTGATGTATCCTATGTATCCTGTACCGGTCTCTGCAGTCGTGAAAATTTCTTACTTTGTTTCCTTGTAGTTATGAGAAGTGATTCTGCCTGTGCCGTGGAACTGGTGTCAACCCAATCCCAGTCTGCCGTAGTCAAGTGTCCAGTGAGGAAGAGTTGAGAGAAGATAGTTGATAGAAGTTCGCGATCTAATCTGTCAAGTGTCCAGCGGGTGAAACTAATGCGTTCCTTCACAAGAGCGAAACTGGTACGATGTATAATCTTGCTAATTCGAAGCGAGTGAAGTGGGTATCGTATTTGTGGTATTGGGTTTGGGCTTCTTAATAAACAACATAGTAACATCAAGTTCACAATGGAGATTGAAAAGGGCGGATGCTTGCCATTCCTGGACATTCTCATCCGCCGGAAGCCCGATGGTAGTCTCGGCCATAGCGTCTACAGGAGACCTACTCACACTGACCTCTATCTCAATGGCAACAGTTTTCATCATAAGTCAGAGCGAAACACAGTCATCAGCACACTAGCACATAGAGCGAAAGACATCTCAGACAAAGAATCCCTCTCTCGGGAACTGGATCATCTCAAGAAGACGCTACTCCAGAATAATCACAAGAAGCATGATATCAGTTTGGCCCTGAAAAGGACCTTTTCTGAACAGAGGAAATCCAAAGAAGAAACTGACGAACCATTGAGTATAGCAGTTTTACCATACACTGGACAACTTTCTGGAAAGATCTCCCGGATTCTGAAAAAAAAACAACTTTCAGACCATACACAAGCCGCCACCAAAAATCAGAAACTTACTTCGCCCGATCAAAGATGACTTGGGCTTAAAGACACCAGGCGTGTATCGTATGCCCTGTGATTGCGGAAAGGCTTATATAGGACAAACAGGACGCACCATTGAACAACGTTGCAGAGAACATGAAAATTACATTAGACTATTCCATCCAGAAAAATCAGGTTTAGCTGAACACAGTTTAACAGAAGGCCATAAAGTTTTATTTAAGGACACATCCATCATTACCAAGAGCACCAATTATTGGACCAGGATAGTAGCCGAATCTCTTGCCATAGTTCATGTACCGAACAACGTTAATAGAGACACTGGATTTCAACTCAGCCCCCTGTGGAACCCGGTCGTCAGTACCACAGCAAAGAAAACGACACACAAACATCCATATAACCCTCAGCCAATCAGTACCACGGACTACGGAACATAGCCAGCCAATCACAGCTCCAGTTTTCAGATTGAATCAGCCAATCAAGAACCAGCATTTTCAGCCAATCAGGAACCAGCATTTTTGCCAGCCCAGAGTATATATTACTTATATCCGCTGATCTCTACATAATTGCCCTGATGATGAGAAGGATGACAGCTCTCGAAACGTTGGCCTATCCACCAGTTTTCACCTGGCTGATTGCCCGAGAAGAACTTTATCATATACGCCGCCAGGAAAGCTTCAAATCTTACTTCAAATCTACTTCTACTGAGAATCGAATCCGAAGTTCCCGTACCTCTTCACAAGTACACCACTTAGCCGCAAGGACACGCAGTATACAAGTAATTTAACAAAAAACATTTAATCCACTTATACTTGAACCATTGTGAATTTACTTTGTAGCATATTCAATATACATATACCATTTAAGACCGGTAAAGTAAATACAACTAGACGAATAGTATAATATACTGTATATATCAGGGCGCACTTCATATTGGTATTTTAATCTTCGTCTACTTGAAGGGAATGATGAAAGTTTCTACATTTATTTATTTAATAGCAGAAATATCCGTTCTTTGAACGGAAAGAATAGGTTTATTTGAGAAATATTTGAAAGGTTTTTTAAACTACCTTTTTTCATCTTAGGATGCTTATTTCAAAGTGAACTGATGAAAAATAAGTTCGACTCAAGTGGTATGTTCAAAAGTAATTTCAAAGGCTTTCGCCGTTTCCCGCAATGAGACTGGCCACGTCGATGTCAGTTTTATATTTAGAGAAAACAATTATAGCAATTGATCCCTTTCCCCCGTAAAAGTGGAATTTTATAAAACGTTATAGTGTGTGTCCACTTATTTTTAAGTATGAGTCTATATACAAAAGTTAATCGTCCTAACGTTAGAAATATTCAATTCGTTGACAAATTTTGACTTCACTATCCCTGTCGACACACATTTTACTGAAACTACCTAGGTAAGATGATAAAAGCTCGGGTCAAGCTATGCTAATTATATTCCACAAATCATTTCAAACGGTTGTTTTTCCATGATGATGGAACGGTATTTGATTCGAATGTAAAGAAAATCATCGTAGGAATTGTCCTTTCCCCTCCTTACAAGAGGAACTTTTAGAACACGACAAGACATATCTACTAATTTTAAATTAGAAATATATGATCGAGTTTCATATCCTTCATTTTAAGGTCTCCTGGGATATTTTATTTTTGGCATAAACTTTGAACTTCCTTTCCTTATGCATTATTGACGAAAGTATCATGGTAAAATCACTGCTAAAGGTCAATATTAATTATGTTCAACAATTAATTTCGAATGGTTTACATTTTCCATGATGATAAGACAGATTTCAATATGAATAAAATAATTGTTCAAACGCTCACTTCCCTTTCTTAAAAGCGAAATATTGAAAAATGCTAGGATATATGCCCATTTATTTTTAATGAGAAATATGTATACTGTTTCATATCCTTAGTTTGAGAGGATGTAAGGTACTCTATTTTTAGCATAAATTTTGAACCGCACGTCTATACACGTCTTAATGAAAGCAAAAAATCCAACTAAGGACAGTGCCCAAAAATTATTTTCACGTGGCACAGCTTTCTGTTCGTTATGATGATGCAGGAAAGGTCGATTTCGTACTCTAGTTTAATTTTCCGTTCTTGGTACTGGAAGATTAGATTTGTGGAAAATATTTGAAATGCATATTTGAGCACTCTTCTTTCCCTTATGATACGCCTATAAATCAAAGTGAAATGAGAAGAAACAAAATCGACTCAAGTCACAAATTAATTTTAAATGGTTTAACTATTTTCTGAATTTGGCTATTTTATAAACAGAAAATGGGAAATTAAAATATTGTACAATTTGATATTTTCCCTCTACTCAAAATCGAAATTCTCGAAGATGGTGTGACTAGTATCAACTTGCTCATATACAGAGTTTGATCTGTCTATCTTAAGGGTTCTAAGATATATTTTACTTATATTTTGAAATTGTGATCAGTGTTGTGATTGAGATCTCCAAAACTTCCGATTCGCCTACAGGGATAAAAGTTTAAATGAAAGGACGAGATTACAAACGATGATCCTTTCATAGAACGATTCATGGACAGCTAAATCTATTGCATATATAACTGCATCTCGTTATCTCTTATCGTTTTTCCTGTATGGAAATCAATATTGAATCCGGAAGTAGTCGTAAATTACAACCACTCCTGGTTTTTGTAGAGTGTTGCGGGTTGTGATGGTATGTTCTCTTGACATCCTGAACATATAAAACCGCTTGTCGTTACTATTTTTGTTCTATAAATGTTGAAACCAGACTGTTAATTTGATCCACTTCCGGCTTTATTAGATGCTTTATGAAGAAAGTGGGATCTATTCTTGGAAAGCTAAATCAATTGCAAAAAAACACATCTTGATATCTTACCGTTTTGTTCTACGGAAATCAGTATTGAAACCGAAATAGTAAATTTAAACCACTCCCGGTTTTGGTAGAATATTCTGTATTGTCATGATACGTTGGTTTGAGACGCTGAGAAAACCGCTTCTCGCAATCTAATTACCATTTTTTTATGGGGATAAACGTTGAAACTGAAAATGATAAATTTGAACCATTTGCGATTTTAATAGTGTGTAAACAGAGGAAATGAAACCTATTTTTGGGACGCTGAAACGATTTAAAAAAGAACCGTACCTCGATATCTTTTACCATTTTTACTCGCAGAGACTATAACGAATTGACAGAATTAAGCTTTTCTAAAAAAAAAAAAAAGTTAATGTAGGGTATGGGATTTGAACTGGTAATCGTGGAAAAAGTTGAATAGCAAGCAAGGACGCGCTAACCAACAACTCTACACAGGTAAGTGGAAATTCCTTAATTTCGTAGACGTATAAGAAGGAATTCACTAACAAAATGAATGGTCCCTTCACATACTTTGTGGCTTATTTCTATTTAATTATTTGTTTGCTTGTAAAAATAGTTTAATATCTATTATTATTAGAGCTGTGCCATATGTATAGTAACTAATATTATGAGAGATTTACGTAGCATTTCTAATAAAACATAACATTCCCCCTATCTTTGTAAATTTCACTTACGTTTGGCACGATTACGAAAATGGAACTTAGGATTTGGCGATGAAAGTTTCGGAGATTTCTTTATAATTATAACTTGCTTATTTCTTACGTTTTTATTGAAATATTTTTGTAAATACGCTTTTCATTTTCTGCATGTTTTGAAGAAAACATGTGACATTTTCTATCATAAGAGAGTTATTTCTATTTATGACAGGCATGTCCCAGTTGAAACACGTGGTGAGCCAATCACAGGGAACTTTTACTGGCGTCGAGGGCTGTACGAGACAATGTTTAAAATTTTCACAAGAATTGAACAACTATATTCAGTGGAGAATCTCAGTCTCGTATACTAGCATTACAAAAACGTTAAAATTATTTTGTCGGTTACCAAAAACATTTACTTACTAAAAAAATCTTACTTGTGACGAGTTTTGAAGCACAAAGTTGAGTGGGAAGGGGTGGTGCTGAAGAGAAATATTAGCTTCTGGATTGTTTTCTCATGTTGTAAGTCTTACTGTGTGTTCAAGGGTTACAGTTTCAATTGAGTTTTAAATATTGGGTAAGACATATAGTTTAAATAGTGGGCCAAACTGGCCGGATGAAAGGAATCAACGGGTCGGCTGTTGCAAGTGGCTCGTTTATGTAATTTCTAAACACATGGAACAAATTTTGGACACAAGTGTACACATATAGGACAATAATCTGAAAAACTGTATATTGCTTTTTTTCGCATCCCTCCTTGAAAAAATTCCTGCCGGCGTTTCTGGTCACCATGTTTAGTTACTGAAATATAATAACTCATCAACACATTTAAGATTTGGAACAATTTCCTGCGAACAAGTCATGGTAAATTCCTGAACTGTGGAAAGCGCCGTTAGACCTTCTACTATCAAAGAAATCATTAGCTCAGCCGGTAGAGTGCTCGCTTTCTACTCCAAAGGTTGCGAATTCGTGTTTAGGTCAAGTAGTTTTTTTCTGATTTAATTCTTGAAATAGGAATATTTCTCTCTTCACTTTATCTCGTATACCCGGATAGTGACGTTTGCATGCTGAAATAAATATACTAGAATATCAGAAACGTAACTTACATGATTCCTTTTCCAATTTTTAACTATATTTTCACCTTTCTAGGACTTTTTAAAAGTTTAAATTTCTAAATCTTCCTTTCGCTCTCTCACGTGTGTTTTAACTCGGATATTCTAATTCCTATAGTTTCTTAGTGAATCACATAGATATTACAGATGTCGTATCTCTGTCTTTCTCTTCTTTCTACACCATGTCTGGAGATGAATGTTCTCACAAATAGGCTACAGCGGCCATTTTAAAAAGTAAGACGATATACACTATCAAAGTTTGAAAAGGAAACGAGTTTATATTAATAACCTCTCCTTATCTTGCATGTGATGCCACTGTTGTCAGTTATTCTGTGTTTCTCCGTGTTGTGCTGTTAGGCTTTTATATTAAACCTTCACATTATACAACTTTTTTTTTCTTTTTTTACGAAATTTTTTTGGGGAAAAAGAGAGAAACTGCTTTCCTCCTATATCTATTTCTTACCATTCGTCTTGTTTGAACTGCTCAAGTAACATGATTTTGTAACTTTTTATGTCATCAATTGCCCTCGCGATAATGAAATCGTCATTCTTAATTTATTTTGTTCTCTTATTTGCAATTTGCCACACAGATATATCACATCTGTAACAAAATTGAGGTTTGGCCCAACGTCTTTCTAATTCTCAACCACCCCAACGACCCTATTTTTACTTTAGTAGGAAAGGGAGAATTGCAGGTGGGAATGCGCTTTTGGAGTCATGCATACATATATTGAGAGAAAGGAACATAAGAGAGTGGGGATAAAAGATCTACTTTTACATCTAGAAATACTAGTTATCCTTCCCTCTCTGGGTTTCTCTCTCTCTCTTTATTTTATACATAAGCAAATAAAAACCAGAGAGAAACACGAGAAGATCTAAAAAAGGCAGAATATAAAGGAATGTGTAAATCAATAATTTCTAGATTAACGATGGAACAATTCCACTGATATATTATGATAACACATATACGAGGGTGGGCTGGTAAGTTCTCGGCCCGACCCAGAAGGACTTGAGCTATAGGCATCAAAGTGTGAGGCTATTCAACATAGTCCCCTCGAAAGTCAACACATTTGGCACTTCGATGCTGCAACTTTTCCAACCCTCAAAAAAAAAAAAAAAAAAAAAAAAAAAAAAAAAAAAAAAAAAAAAAACTCAAGGTCTGCAAAAAACTGTTCCGCAGCTGCTATCACCTCATCATCACTGTGAAATGTCTGTCCTTTCAGTGCTATTTTGAGTTTTGGAAACAGATAATAATCAGAAGGGGCAAGATCTGGCGAGTAAGGTGGGTGGTCAATGCACTGAAACCCTAGGTCCCTCAGAAAATCCATTGTTCTGCCAGCCTTGTGGACGGGAGCATTGCCCTGCAAGAACAAGACACCTCCTGTCAACTTTCCCCGGCGCTTTTCTTTAACAGCGTCCTTTATCTTAGCCAGGAGACTGCAGTAATACTCTGCAGTTACGGTTTGGCCCTTTGGAAGGTAGTCTGAGAGCAAAACACCATCCTTATCCCAGAATATTGAGACAAGCACCTTCCCTGTGAACTTTTGTGCTTTGCATTTTTTGGGCCTTGGAGATCTTGAGTGGCGCCACTCGCATGACTGCTGTTTGGTTTCCGGATTCAAGTAATGCAACTATGTTTTATCCTGGGTAACAAGCCGATTCAAAAAATCGTCCTTGGAGTTCGCAAAATGCCATAAAATCACCTGCGATGATCTCACACGTTCGCGTTTCTGATCCGCGTTCAAACATTTCGGAATCCATTTCGCAGAAAGCTTGCGCATGTCCAACTGATCATGGATTATTGACCCAACATGTTCTTTGGATATGTGCACTTTGTCAGTTATCTCTTGAAGCGAAACCCGTATTGCTCAAAATCAGGTCATGAATCTGGTCCACTTTTTCCGGAGTTGACACTGACACTGGCCTGCCACACCTATCACCATCTTCTGTTGAAAATTCACCACGCTTGAAGTTCGCACACCATTTCTTCACAGTGGAGTATGAAGGGCATTGTCCACACAATGTGTCTAGCATATAACCATGGATTTCCTTGGGAGACTTCTTTTGCAAGAAGAAGAACTTCACTACACCCCGCAACTCCTCTTTGGTGAATTTGACATCTGGCTCCGCCATGATTCATTCAATTACCTGTAAAATAAAAACCGTTCATGGTAGAATCGTGAAATTTGGTACTTAAACATATAAAAGATCAACATTTCACATGACATCAATTACATCAGGGTAGTACATTCGGAAGGGGGTCGGGCCAAGAAGTTATCAGCCGACCCTCGTACTTATTAATTTATCGATTGTTCAATGATCTGCATTTCGTAGCCAGGGCATGATCCCGATACAAGTATAATTTAGAAAAAACGTAGTTTAGTAAAGATCGAACCTCGATCTACAGATTCAAACTCTTAACACGTTAACCTTTATACTACATCGGACGTAGGGGTCTAGTTCTATCTTTGCTAAGATCGTGTTATAATTGTTTTTGTTAGCATAAGGGGAAAGGAAATTAATGCCAATGGTTTGTGAGTCTTATTCAGTGGTTCCAATTCTTCGCTACTTCGTATGTCTTCTTAGAAGCTTTTCGAAATACCATACTCAGTTTGAAGACATATGTAAAACAGCTTGGTTGCTTGTTTGCAAATTCTATACTTTTGTCATTTGATGAAGAGCAGATACTATTGCTATACTGATTAGTAGGAAAAAATACTTAACTGGACAGGATTTGAACCTGTGCCCATGTGTTATTATTGTTTTCAGGTCAAAGCATCCTCAGGCGGCGTCGAAGGAACGGGAATTATGTTGATGAAAATCACATGTTTCTTTGTTACATGTAGAGATGCAAGGGCTCGGAAAAAAACCGGCTTTTTTTGGAAAAAAACTCGGTTTTTTCTGCTTTGCTTTTTTGCTTGGGAAATTTTGGGCTTTTTTCAAAATACTGCTTTAAATTGATAAAACAGACTTTGTATCGCTTCTCTATAACACAAAAAATCATTTAATCAGTGGTTGATGCTGATAATAATATAAAACATCGAAAATAAACTATGAATTTCGAAAAAATATTTCAAACAATTTTTCTTCAACATTCTTTGCATTATGAATTCCACAGGATTAACCAATGTATATAATAAGAATTTTTTAACCTCCTATATACAAAAGTAAGCAGAGTTGGCAAGAACCGTGGTTGTTTTTGAAAATGCCAAAAACCCGTTTTTTGGGGGGTGTTTAAACTAGGTTTTTTTGGTTTAAACCAGGCTTTTTTGAATTAGATTTTTTGCTTTATGTATTTGGTCTAGGAATTAATTCGTGCGGTTGGTACGCACACATTGAAGCTGTAGTACAAACACAAAATACATAAATACCTTAAGAAAAATATTGTCCATCGCTAGCCACCACTTTCGCCCATCTGTCAGGCAATGTACGGATTCCGTGGCGAAAGAAGTCCTCATCCTTGGAAGCGATCCAGTCAGAGACCCATGTTTCGATATCTTCTGAAGAAGTAAACCGCTGTCCAATCAAATCGTTGTTCATGCAATCGAACAAGTAGTAGTCCGAAGGAGCAACGTCTGGTGAATACGGCGGGTGGGGTAAAACTTCCCATCCGACATTTTCTAAATAGATTTTGACCGGTTTTGCGACATGTGGGCGAGCGTTATCATGTTGAACAATAAGTTTATCATGTCTGTTCTCCCATTCTGGTCGTGTTCTGGCCAGAGCTTGCTTCAAACGCATTAATTGTCGTTGATAACGTTCTCCATTCATAGTTTCACCCGGTTGCAGCAGCTCATAGTACACCACACCTTTCATATCCCACCATATGCACAGCATAACCTTTGCACAGTGAATATCTCGTTTTGGTTGTGATGGACCTGGTTCACCTGGTTTCACCCAGGCCTTTTTTCGTTTAGGGTTCTCGTAATGGATCCACTTCTCATCACCCGTAATAATTCGATGCAGAAACCCCTTTCTGCTCTGTCGTTGAAGCAGCAATTCGCAAATGGTTTTTCGTCTTTCAACGTCTCTGTCTTTCAATTCATGTGGAACCCAATGTGATATCTTTTGAATCATTCCCATGGCTTTCAAGCGTTTGGAGACTGTTGTTTGATCAACGCCTAGTGCTGCTGCAAGTTGTTCCTGCGTTTGACACGAATCCTGCTCGAGCAATGCTGTCAATTCTTCGTCTTGAAATTTTTTTGGCTGTCCAGCTCGCTCTTGGTCTGCCAAGCCGAAATCACCACTTCTAAACCGTGCAAACCACTTCTGACACGTTCGCTCAGCTAGAGCATGGTCACCATACACTTCCACCAAAATACGATGACTTTCAGTCGCACTTTTCTGCATGTTAAAGTAATGCAGCAGGACACCCCGCAAAAACACTTTATCAGGCACAAATTGCGCCATGTTCACTTAACTACAAACTGGTGTTGTTGACGCTTTAATCCACTGCCCTATACTACGAACGATACGCGATGACAGGGGTTTGCAACACATGTGTGGATACACGGAACTGTGGGACCCTCCGTTCGTTGCGCCATCTCTTGTCCACCCGCACGAATTAATTCCTAGACCAAATATTTATATTACATATTCACAGAAATAAGTTTGTTTCGCCTTGATGTTATTATGCAACAGCGGGGTTATGCCGGAAGAACTCCCATAAGCTTAAAGACGTGCGGTCAGTAAATTTCTTAAATTGAGAATCTCCCGCCCTAGCCATTGGGAAAATCCCGTCATTACTTGAAATGTAAGACAATAACGGGAAAATCCTGTTATTGCTTTGCATGTAAAATTTAAAGGTTAACGTACCATAATCAGTACGCTAAAACTGAGGTATTAAATTACAAATTTAGTACCGGTACGTAGATATCATTGAAAGTCCAATCCAAGCTAATGCTGGAAGCTACGTAGGCAATCGATAAATTTGGCCAATTTCTATCAATATATTTAAGCAATATTGGCTTCTTTATAAAACAACACGCATTTAGGCATGCAGAAATATACAATTTGGTTTGTTTCGTATATTTAGGCTTAACATCCTTACGAAATACCGAGGTTATCAAGGAGAAGACTTTCGCTTAAACTGACATCCGAACCGCTACTTGGGTTACGCATGAAAGAAGGTTTGTGGGTCGACCGAGAATTGAACATGGGACACCTTGATTAAAAGGTGAAAGGGAAATAAAACTATTGCAGGTGGTTTGATATCTGGAAACGTTACCATGAAGTTCACACGATTCGCATTTTTCATTCTTTTTATTTTTGTGGTTTAAACCAGTTATTAAAAAAAAGTTGGTGTAAACCAGCCAACCCTAAAAGTAAACACTTCTTTTTAAAGAATACACAAATAACTAGCAAAATAGTATGTAGTATTTTTACTTCAAAATATTCCATACCCTCTTTTTGAAACAAAATAAAATTAAAATAAAACATAAGAGAAATACTTAGATTTATATGATACACTTAAAGGCTGCACATCTAGAGCTTTTGGTTCTGTATATTCTTGAAATTCTACAATTAAGTTTTATAGAACCACCATCACAGTTTACCCAATCCTCAAGTTTTCTGAATTTTTAACAAGAGGGATTCAACATATCGTTACGGAACTCCCCCCTCCCAAAAAAAGACTACGGAATATATTTAAGTTAAACTAAATACCACTGCACAACAAACATGACTGAGTGATTAGCTTTTGAGCTTCTATCGGGAAGTCCGGGATTCAACCAGCATTCGACCATTCTGACAAAGCTTTTCTTTGTTCCATCTGTGAATGTAGAAATAGTGCGTATACTGTGAGTTGGCCGACTTCCTTTCTTATTGTTTTTAAATAGTTATTATTACTAATTACCAGCAGTGACGGTTTTGCGAAGGTTAGGGGGGCGGTCTTTCGGACTGAAGCCCGTTTCCCAAAGTTACGGAATGTCTGCAACAAACGAAATATCTATTATTTATGCCTTTACTCATAAACTTTAAGCTCCCGTCAAATAAAAATTACGAATGTTTAAAAAAAACTAAACATTAGTAAGAAACCCTTCCCAAAATACTTTTCTAAATCCGTCACTGATTCTCAGTATAAAATGATTTTTAAAGTTGTATCCGGAAGATTATTGCTAAACATATAAACGAAACGAAATATTAGTTATGCCTGTACTCATAAACTTCAAGCACTTCCCAAATAAAATTAGGACTTTTTAGGAAACGAAACAATCAGAAAAACCCCTCCTAAAGTACTTTTCTAAATCCGCTACTGATTATTTGTATAAATTGGTATTCAAGGTTGTGTCCGGAAAATTATTGCTAAATTACTTCACAGCTACAGTATAACAGATATGTATAAGTACGGTTTGACGGATATATTGAAAAACGTACTCTTTGACGGATAAATAGAAAAACGGGCAAGTTTAACTTTTGCGCTAGAAGCTAGAGTACTAAAAGCTCTTAGAAATGAAACACGGATGACAAACTAAAGAAGAAAAAAATGTCGATAACTCAAAAGTTAAAATAAAGTTAAATAGCCTCTAAAATTACCCTCAAATACTACATTCTTCATGTTAGCTTTAATTCGTAAAACATGTGCTCCATCCATTTTGATGGTGAATTTCAGAGCGAAATATCACATTCAGGTCATGAAAGTCTTATCTAACTATAGAATATACTATAAGAAAGCTATTTAGATAGAAAAATCATGAAGTTGAAAAAAGCCAAAATTTCCAAAATTCTCGTTTTTTTCCCAAAAAAGCCGGCTTTTTATGTGAAAAAAAACATCGATTCAAAAAAGCCGGCTTTTTTGCATCTCTAGTTACATGAGAGGGATAGTTCATTAAGTCCTTCCAGTTAAGGATGGTCTTCCGGTTGACTTGCGGAAAAAGAAAGTTATGTTGAGATTTTCATTTTCTTGCTTACTGATTCTTCAGTGTAGTCTAGGCAGAAAGACAGTGCGTGATTTACGAGTTATGTCATAATTAGTTTTGTCGTTACTTTTGTTTTGTTCTTTCGTTACATTTGTTTCCGTTATTTTTGTTCTCGTTTTTTCCGTTATTTTGTTGATAGTTGAGTCGAACAAAAGAACAACGCAAACTTTAAATAAATAGTCAAGCATTTGGAACGGTGGCTAGTACTTGCCATCTTTGGTTTACTATTTCCGAAGATATCTGAAGCTGGACTCCGATAATTTTTAGCTCAAAATTGCCATAATCAATGCTGTCAATGCGGTATTTGGAATAGATGATCATCCTTTAAAAAAAAAAAAAAAAAAAAAAAAAAAAATGCATTACTCGTTTCCTTGCTGTTTGGAGAATTTTCGGATACAAACGATAATCAGCTATTTTCTAAACTATGACTTCTCCTGAAGAAACAACAAAGGAAATGGATCATATAATCAGAAACTGTAAACCAAGAAAAGCGGAAAATTTTTTAAAAGTTAGTATCACCCAATGGAATTCGATTCAGGTTCAAAACTATTGAATCCCAATAAAAAGAGTCAACACGTACGGCAATCAAAACAGCTGTGGAATTACCCTTTACTTGTAATGATAGCTAAGGAACAGTCACGTTTTCCTATATATCCTCTCTTATCTATTAATAAATACGCCATCATCACTATAATATTACCAAACTATTTTCTAAATTCACAGTCCTTTAATTAACTACCTTATCAACTACATATGTGTTGCGTAATGTTTGTATTTCCTGTTTCCATGCACAATACGCGATTTGCATGTTTTAAATCTTAATTTTCGTTGAAAAACTCGCGAAAAAGATTAATGCTTAATATAACACAAAGAAAACGAAAAACTCAAAAATTTTCCCAGCTGCCACTCAATCTGTATTCACGATGCGAATGCAATACAAGCACCTGCTTGACTCATACTATCTTCATCTACGACCTGGTCCAAGACTGTGATCACAAGCACCGACTATAGTATTGCAACAAACTAAAAGGAAAGCTTCTAAACCAAACTCCTCTCATCACGGGCAGGAGACCTCTTTCAGCGAGAGGTTCATTGTAACCTCTATGTCGTTCGTGCGCTGACTAGAAAGGAATGCCGAACCTCTGGATTTCCGTTAACCAACAAAAGAAGAAAGAAACTGTTACAAAAGAATTCAACCAAAATCAAGAACAATGAACAAATTACCTAACGAATGTTGCATGTCAATTATCCATATTGTTGATCGTGCCATTGTTGCAAGCAACGGGATCGAAAAAAAAAAAATGTAAACTAAGTTTCCACTTCTTTCAACATAATATCCAAGAAACCAGTTTCGATATTTTACATTCTTCGTAGCTATTTGGAAAAGCCGTTGTTGTAAAAGAGTGACAAAACGCAAGACTGAGCTACGTAAATACATTTTCAACGAGATTCAATATCAAAATACGCCGAAACATGTCTAATTATTTTAAATGAAAAATCTAAATACCAAAGTTCATGTCTTTAAGCTTGACGAATTTCGGGGTATGACCATCAAATTATAACAACTGTAACCCAACCATATTTCTTTCCTTAAAGAAGAAATATATATATATATAAAGATGAAACATGTGTCTACTTATTTTAAATGAGAAGTCCAAGTACCCAACATCATATCATCATATTTTTAACCTTCAGATATTCCGAGATATAAACATTTTATTATAATAATTGTATTTATTTATTTATTTATTAGAGAACAGAACATCATTTTAGTCTAGCTTTAACTTTTATTTCCGGTGATTTATTTTGTTAAGTTTCGTCAATATCAAATAAAAGACGAAAAGGCCCGGAGACAGCGAGAAAGTTCATTTCCAGTTGACGAACTTAAAGAGAACATTAATTTTAAATAAGTTACTCCCTTCAATGTAAAAATTGAAACTATCATTCAGTTTCTGTTGCTATTTCGTAATCGAATGATAGAAGTCTTCACCACAGAGTCAACTGTTCTGTAATGATGCATCATTTTATTTACATTTTCAAGAAAATATATGTGACCGTTAAAATGACACTTCACATAATAAGCCTTAGAATTCATTACGTTTACAGATGTTATTCTGTATGCCAGGTCTATCGGGTTAACGTAAATCCATTTCCAATACTAAGCAATGAATGAAATACACAGGATATAAACAATAAAAAACGATTTATTTTCTGACACACGCACGTACACAAAAGGAAAATAATTTGCATTGTATAACTGACAATTTCTCCATTAAATTCACCACACATTATACAAATAAAATTTACGTTTCATTTGCAAAAAAAGGACGAAAAACATTCATTCACTTAATTACAAGACTCTTTCTCTCACTGAGGAATGATATACAAAGTGTTACACAATGGCGTATTGATCGTATAGTAACTCTCTCACTTTATAATAATCTTCCGACAGACAACCTTCTAACGTCACACGTCCTGCTTCGTGCTGAAAAATGAAAAAAATCGTTACAGAGATCAAGAGGAAACAGATGTAATTATAAATTTACGTAATTTAATTATATTTTCAAACAATTTATATTTCAAAGTAGAGTGAAATGAATAAAGAATTATCTTAGCATTACAGCGGACTATCATTCAGACTTGTCGTGCGATGAGTGTAAGTGGTGAAGGAACTTAAGCAACATCTCCCACAGCATGCGTCGATAATATGGCGGTGGTTCTGTGATGCCGTGGACCGCAAATCATGGTTTTCAGTGGTTCCTGTACTAACGCTTATCGGTCGGGTTCTGCTCGTGATCCTGTTGCCAGTTTAGGGGACGAGAATCAACAGAATTTATCGAAGATACCTTTTCACCAATAATCTTAAGATAATCAGTCAGATCTGCAAACCATAAGATTCAAAGTGTCAAAGTATGGAAATATATTGTGTCAATTGGTTTTATAGTTTCAATTCTTTCAAAACAATAGCAAAATTCATACAGTAAGTCGACAGTTTTGGTCAAGGCAATTTCAGAGATGTAACATAGGGCAATTGTAGAGGTGAAGAATTTTTTCTTCGCTAAATGGGTTGCTTTTTCATCAGTTCCTTATGAAAATGGGGGCACGGTGGTTCGGTGGTAAAGGGTTTACCTCTGGTGCGTGGGGTTCCTGGTTTGATCCCCAGTCAAGTAAGTTTGTGGTGGACAACATCGTGCTCGTAGGTTTTCTTGGGGTACTCCCGTTACCTCCCACTTTCTCATTCCACCAGTACTTCTACTATCATTCACTTACTTTAATCATCGTCTCCTTTAGACTAACAGGTATAATCATGGGACGTTAAACTCAATTATTTCATTTCATTTTTTTCTTACATCATCATTCACTTGCCTTAATCATTAGTCTAAAGCCCATAATAGTGGAGCATTAAACTGATGAAATTTCTTCTATTTTCTCTTTCTTTGTGTGTGTGTGTGTGTGTGTGTGTGTGTGTGAAAATGCTGTAATAAGGAAGCAAAATAGATACTTGACACGTTACAACATAAGCAAAATTTGATATTTGATAGTAATATTTGCTGGTTTTTGATAATTGATTTAGCTTTCACGTAACACAAAACTTACCCTTCGTACAGCCACAGTCCCGTTACAACACCACAAAACACCTCCAGAAAATTCAGAGTTGATTCCATTTTTAGTCAACACTTGTTTGAAGTCAGAAAGCTTGAGTTCATTGATGAACGATGTTTGATGGCCCGGAATCTGAAGAAGAAAGAAAAAAAAATCCATTTATAATTGCACAAGGATTACTCGAGATTCAATTACAAATTACAAATTACGTGCCTCGACAAAAATACTGATTTTAAAACTGATTTTATCTAGTTGGTTGTTCAGTTTCTTTTAATTTTCAGTTTCTGAACTTTTAAGAATCCTGTAAGAGTGGATGTTGCGTTGCGACAAGAATATCCTTAAAACAGTTATCTTATGTTGATCTGTGGTGTCTCCGCTACAGTTGTCAAGAGTCGTTCATCCAAGGGGAACGCCCACGTAAATGCTCTCTGCAACCGCAGGCACGTGTTCATGTTCAAATTCCGTGGAATAATCTAATGACTTAGTTCACACGCATGAGAAACCTGCTGAATTCCTGGATTTATCAGGTCATGTTCCCACACACTCCTAAAGTATATATTGTCTAAATATTACTTGGTTTGTTGCATTGATTTCTTATATATTTTTTGTATAGATCTTCTAGAACTGTGCGTGCCTTACAAAGAATCTAATTAAACATTTCCCGTTTAAGCACAAACATTTACATAATAGTTAGAGCCTGTAATATGCAGGGCCAGCGGAACGTCCGGGCGAGACATGCAATCGCACTGGGCGCCAAATTTTAGGCGATTTTAGGGAACAGCAAATTTATTGTTATAGTTAAGGCTTTATCCAACACTCGGAATGCGATGGAATTTCCCTATATAATAACATGGCATGTTTCTTTCCAAAATATTATGAAAACTATTTATTTTATACATTTCAAAATTCGTCCAAATGTTTGTTAGTATTAATATTGTATGTTCACTTTTACTTTTTCTTGCTAGGTTAATATTAAAACGCGCTAATTAAAAATGCATTTTCTTCCATTTAAAAGCTGTTTAATATATGGTCTTTATGTTGCAACAACGCAGAATAGCTGACAAGAGGCTAAGCAGGTAGTTTCTTTTATTCTCTGCCCTCCGCTAGGTCACGTGCGTGAACTTTGGGTTGTCCCCACAGACGAAGATACCAATGGAATGCAGACTGACAGCAGATAGGAGCAAAGTCAGTTTTCTCTCTCTTCATAGATCATAGATTTCATTGATTCTGCGTAAATATCTCGGCGAATCGTTACCTGTAGAGGCATATTGGAACTAACGACGTACGAAAGTTTCAGAAAAGCTCTCTGTGTTGCTTTCAAGTGAGGGAAGTGTTCATCTTATAAAAATAGTTTTGAACAGTATAGTGAACTGAATAGCAAACTCGCTTCAACTCGCCGGGAATTCAACTCTGATCTCCCGCAACAAGACGCATACACTATCCACATAGCCCCGAGGGGCTCCATGGAGCTTGAAACCGGAAGAGTGAAATTGTTTTACCATTTCCTGTTTCAGTAGAGAGATACAGGTGAAGATTGTATTTTTCTTGAGATGCTCAATCGATTTTCGAACACTGTCGTTATCTACTACTAATTTGGTTTTATGGCGATCAATGTTAAAGCCGAAAACGGTTGATTTCTTTCGCTTCTGGTTTGAATGCAATGTTAACGGAAGAAAGATAACTATTCTTGAGACGTTGTATGAATTCCCGAAAATTACTCGATATCTCTGACAGCTCACCTCTGGTGTATGGGGTGGCCGGTTCGATCCCAGCTCGCGCCAAGTGGGTTTTGTGGTGGACAAATACCATGTGTATGGATTTTCTTGGGATTTTCTGTTTGCTCAAACTTTCTTCATTCCACCATTTCATTCATTCAGATCATTACCGTGTCCTTTAGCCTAGCATAAATGTGGGACGTAAAACTCAAAGATTTCATTTCATATCTAAATCATAACCTAATACATTCTACAGTGCTCAATTCCCCAATGATAGCGTAAAGATTGATTATATGCTTGCAGATTGATATGCCATAACATTGATTATTCATGCAAAGAAATGTACCAACATCTCCCAGGTAGTCCCAGGCGATATATATTTCGTTCAAATAGTGTTCTTTATGGAACGGACGAGAAATAAGGTTTTCTCGTCTCGTCTACTAAATTTAATAGGTCTTATCTTGTCTCGATCCTCAAAGGCTTCTTTCGTTCTTGTATCGAAATTTTATTCTTCCGTTTTGTTAATTTATGTATATATATAAAAAAAAAAATCATGCCCTAATTGTTTTTCTTAATTTCAACTGGAAATTATCACAACCGTTCTGCGTCACGATTGGTCCACGAATAGTGTGATATAACATCATTTAAACCATTGGAGTAAATTGTGTAATGACTTGTATATTTTAAACGTAGATAAATGCTCTTCATTGTTTTCGTACCATCATTTTATCAATTTGTAGTTTTTTACATATGAATCATGTGACAGTAAAATAGTGTTTGAGTTCCAAGACTTGGGTGAATTAGTGTTGCCCACAGGACTCGAGGAATTTCTCGTCTCGAAAACGAGACGATAATTGTTGTGTTTCTTACCTCGTCTCGAATTTAAAAAGGCAAAAAGATACAATATCCAGTTTTTGTTTTCTTCCGCCACAGTGAAATATTTTTCAGTATAAACTGCCAATGCACTTGTAGAGATATTAGTTTCAAATGCAAATTAACAAGTATCTATGACATTTTCATTCAAGAGGTCAACCCTTTGAAACTTCGTTCGACAATATGACTACAGTTATTAAGATCTTACGTGTTCTTATTTCTGTGATAATTCAGGTTTGAACTCCCTATATAGTAGACCCCTATTACTGCTTATAATACCGATTCAAATATTATCAAAACCGGTGGCAAATTTAGGATCTTGTTTTTTTTTTGGGGGGGGGGGGGGAAGCTTGAAACTCAGTAAGATGCATTTGTGTTGTGCGTATAATGCGAAAAATAATAATGAAATTATTTCGGAGGGCTTCGAGTTCAATAGCTCCCCCTAAATATGCCACTGATCAGAATATATTTGTCATAATTATTAGTGCATAAATGCAAATTAACATTCATAATATTACTAAATACTTATGTTCATTGCATTGTTCACATAGAACAATATCATGGTGATGGGGCAAACTTTTTAGCGCTGTATCTCAGTTACATGAGTTACACGTTATTCGCTTACATAAATAAATTCTTCAACTCTGAATTAACAGGTTTTACACATAAATTTTCACAAAAAAAAAAAAAAAAAAAAAAAAAAAGTGGCACTCCGTTCTTGTTCTGCACTTTTATCTAATTAAATTATATGATGAGCGAACTGTGAAGATCTCTCTTCGACGCAATTCTTATACTAATAACCCTGGAACTAAGTGCTTAAATATCTTTTCTTTCCTCTTTCAAAAATTAATAAAATCACTTATTATGTTCTGCCTTGTCATTTATTTATTATAAATATTATTATTTTCCAAGTGTATAGTGAATATTTTATGGGCTAACTGGGAAAGGATATGACAAAATTTGTCCTCAAAAGTTGCATGACATTTAATGTCCTTTCGAACGATTCCAACAGTTATACAACTTTCCATTTCAAATTTTGAAGTTGGCCCCCGTTGGAGGTCTTCACGAGACGCCACTGGTCTCGCTACTATTTTTATTGCATTCTACACATACGATTTGATAATGCAATTTTTTGTTTGAAGGCTCTATGTGCAGTATTAGCTTCGATATAGGCCTGGTACGTTCTTATTGAATCACCCTATATATATATATAATTGAAGAGTTTGGGGGAAAACCATGATAACACTCATGTGAGCTTAATTATCGAAAGAGTGCAAGTTTGAAACAAAGCATATTTACTATCCATTTCATAAAGATAGGCCCCTGACTTCGCGGTGCTGCCGTGACGTCCAGTCAAAACTTATACTGCATTGTCGTACCTCGTTGGAATTGTTGGAATGTTGTCTTTTCAATACTTAAGACATACAAATTTTCTTTGTACTGTGTAGTGAGAAAAAAATAGAAATTAATGAAAAAGTGTGTATTTTTTCGTACTTTTTTGGTAAATCAATGTTTATAGGACTATATCTCGGAAATGAGATAACATGAAATAATTTCCTGTGCACGATATGTAGGTGCATCTATTACCTGTAAGTTCTGAAAATTTCATTACTCAACACGTAGTAATTTTTTTGTTATTCAGTAAAAAGTGAGACATCATTATCTCTGAATTGCTGCGGTGTATTAACAATCTGAAAAAACTTTTAGAAAGATCTTAAAATAGCTTTTTCAACCAAACTGTTTTGACTTGTTTTAAAAGATAAACAATCACAAATATGACATTATGATTATTTCTGCTTTGCGCCCTTCGCTATCGCAGTTTATACGGAGTGCTACGTTGCCACATTTTCCTGGCGCGTATAGACTCTCAGCCGGACGGGTATTTAAACTTGTCACGCACACTGTCCGGCACTTTTTAGAGATATTTTTAAAATGTAATGTCTCCACAGATTTTAAACCAATTTCTTAGAAATTAACAGGATATACAGTAAATGTACCAAGTGTTCAAAATTAGAAAAGCAAACTCTTATCTTGTTTGGATTTGCATGTGATGGTCCTCGAAAATTTGTTGCTTTTTGTCAGTTTTTCACTTATTGCACGCAGTACAAAATACACTTGCACAGAAACAAAAACATGCACAAAGTTTATTATATGATACAACCTTAGTTGATATGTAATATTGAGTTTACACTTCACAGAAAATCTGTTTTCAGATTTAAGAGCTCCAAGCTACATTAGAATCTGCCTTTGAATATGAATGACGCGGTTTTTTTTTTTTTTTTTTCGGCGCAGTTTCAGGTTTACTTGAAACAGAGTTACTATCTTGTTCACTCCCGGATACGCCACTGAGCACAGAATAATCAATGTCCTTACTATTAATTACTAACTCATAACCGTCTGAGTCGGGGTCATTCATCAGTTCTGCAATTTCATTATCGCTAAACATTTTGCCTCTTCTTTTTGTAATATCGCCGCTTGTGAAGGAATATCCATTTTTTTTTTCAATCAAAAAGCACAAGATATACTCACAAAAATATAAATGCCCATTCGTCCGTTTCATTGCAATGAACCCATATGATGTGAGTGTGTGTGGAAGTTTTTGACGCCTACGAACCGAAGGGAAGTGTTGAAGATTGAATCAGTGCGACGTGATTAGTCGCAAATACAGCCCTCGTCACCTACTCATTGCATTGTTTGCTTTCGTTGAAAGAAAACAAAGGACTCATTCTGTGTTACAATCGGCAGGGGAATTGATCGCAGAACTTGGGTGAACACATGATTGCCAAGGCTACAGTAGGGCTACATTTCTTTTTAACCTTTAACATGTTCGTAAGCTGTAGAGTGTGTATACTGATAGATCTTGAGGTAGAAATGGAGCCATTGTTTATAAATATTAGGGAAGATAGCAGGAGCAGCGATGAGTCAACAAAGCCATGACGAAAGTGAATGAAGTAAGTAGATTAAGAGATGAGTTTTTGGATGTGTTTCTTCAACGTTTTATTTCGATTACATTGAGATGTGTACACTCATGTCCAAAATTATTGTCGCATATCTATAACTGTCTTCTTGTAAGAATATAATTTGATAATGATTTTGCAGGGTACTTTTAATACTGATACTATATGTAGAGTCGAGAAATGTATATTTGTAATAAATTTCATAGGAAAAGAATACGAAAATTAGCATGTGTAAGACAAAATGTTCCTAAATGGATAAGAAAATTTTAGTTTCGTTTTATTGTTCTTATTTACTGCTCTTTTGACATGAAATTTGCAACATACATGTCTTTGCCGATTATACACATAGTAACATTATAAGAAATACCAGGCGAATTCGTTATCAAATTATATTCCTACAATAACATATTTATAGACATGCGACAATAATTTTGGACATAAGTGTGCATGCATTAATATTTTTATGTTGTTGTGAAAGGTTATAATAAATACTTTTCCTATTACATTCTTATGAAGAAGGCTTCACGCTACAAGCTTCCTGAACGCGACAACAGTGCACGACAGCGTTGCCGCACTTCCATTTACTGTATGCTGTTTCTTCATATAAGCGCGGGGAATTTAAAGATTGGGTTGCAACATGGCTCACCGCTTAACGCAGAGAATATGTTGAAGTAAACATTTTTTAAAAAAAAATAAATACTCTACCAACTAAACCCTTTTTTGTTTATAGTTCCAAATATTTGGAACACTAGACTTCCAAATTTTCGAACAGTGTTTTGTACGTTTCTCTACCTACCATGGTAAAGGAGATCAGAGCGTCGTACATTTGTTTTAATTACACAAAAAATATCAAGTGATGAAAATTGAACTTTTCACATCTTACAGTTAATGGATGCATCTATATACTGTACACAGGAAATTATTTCACGTGATCTCTTTTCTGAGATATAGCTCTATAAACATTGATCTACCAAAAAAGTACGAAAAAATACGCACTTTTTCATTAATTTTTATTTTTTTCTCACTACATAGTACAAAGAAAATTTTTATATCTTAAGTATTGAAAAGACAACATTCCAGCAATTCCAACGCGGTATGACAATGAAATATAAGTTTTGACTGGACGTCACGGCAGCACCGCGAAGTCAGGGGTCTATCTTTATGAAATGGATAGTAGTTTTTTTTTTTTTTTTTTTTTTTTAATATTGAATTGTTTCCGCAATTCAGCTCACTCACATGAACATATTGTTTCCTGTAACCCTGTAACCGACGGACGCGCTTTTAAAATTAGAGTTTTTTCGTATCGTAATGTATCGTTGTTTTCCCCTGAACTTTTCAATCAATTCTGTAAATCAGGTTTTCAGCAGAGCCCTGCAAACCCAGGCCCGAAGACGGGCCGGGCTCTAACCGGGCCGAGCCGGGCCGGGCACATTCCGGGCCGAGCCGGGCCGAACCAGGCCGGGCACATTTCGGGCCGAACCGGGCCGGCCCGAACACTGTGAAAGATGGATCGGAAACTAATATTGGCAGCCTGTGTTAATCGTAATGTGTTTGGGAAATTAACTCTTTATTCAAGACTGTAAAGTACTGTACTTCTACCACTCTTATTATTACTACTACTGCTACTACTATTATTATTATTATTATTATTATTATTATTATTACTAATACTATTACTGCTATTACTATTGTTACTACTACTATTACTTCTACTACTACAACTGCTACGACTTCGCGTCAGAGTTGACCCGCCGGGGCGGATCCAGGACCGACTTCTGGGGAGGGGGCGGTGGGTTGTCATACTGCTACTTTTAAGGGCTCCAAACTTTGGGATGAGTTTTATTTATATATATAAAATAAGAAAGTTTCCTCTTCTGGGGGGAAGGGCGATCGCCCCGATCGCCCCCCCCTGGATCCACCCCTAATGTCTAGTGGTACATACTTTACAATTTAAGTACAGAAAAAAATCGAATAAATACTAGTTATTATGGCCTGTCTGCGTAGAATGCGAACCGATGCTTGACGAGGGACAACGGTGGCTCAGTAGGTAAAGCACTCACATCTGGTGCTAGAGGTCATCAGATCGATCCCTCCTCGTGTTATGTGAGCTTTGTGGTGGACAAACACCGTGCCCGTGGGTTTCTTCGGGTTCTACCGTTTCCTTCCACTTTTTCATTCCACCATTTCATTCATTTCTCATCATCAGCGTCTCCTTTAGCCTAACCGGCATAAGCATGGGACGTAAAACTGTAAGATTTTATTGTTTTCGTTACTATACTAATACGACAGCGAATACCACTACTGCTATTACTAGTAATACGAAAACAAAACAATGAAAATGAAATCTTTGAGCTTTACGTCTCATAGTTATGCCGACTAGCCTAAAGGAGACGGTGATGATGAGAAATAAATGAAATAGTGGAATGAATAAAGTGGAAGGAAACAGGAGAACGCCGCGAACCCCCCACACGGTGTTTGTACACCACAAAGTTCACTTGGCGATAACTCGGATCGAACCAGGGACCCCATACACCAGAGGTGAACGCTCAACCACTGAGCCACCGTCCCAGGAACACCTAATCGACTCTGGCTACTTGGTGATTTATTTGATCATGATATTTTGTTATATTTGTAGCATCATACTATATGTAAACAATACATGAACATGTAACACCATTCGATATTTGCCTTCCTAATTGAACATTACTACAAATTGCACTGATCTTATGACCACGCCAGTTCATGGTTTTGGCATCCGTGGTCTAATGGTAGCGTACCAAATTATACTTACTAGGTCAAGTACTTGACTCTATCATACGTTCTTTAGGTAACTACGGCTCAGGCTGTACGGATAATGATGGGATGAATTGGTGGAAAGAAAATAGTGGGAGGAAGCGGGACCACCCCAGAAACTCCCATGCACACGGTGTATGTCCACCACAAAGCTCACATAGCATGAGCAGGGATTGATCTAACGACCTCTAGCACCAGATGTGAGTGTTTTTTCTACTGAGCCACTGTTGTCCCTCGTAGATCAAGCATCGGTTCACATTCTACGCAGACCGGCCATAATAACTAGCATTTCTTCATTTTATTCTGTACTTAGAAGGTAAATTCGGTACCACCACACATGTCAACTCTGACGCGAAGTCGTAGCACTTATAGTAGTATTAGCAGTGGTCGTAGTAGTAATAGTAGAAGTAGTAATAGTAGTAGCAGAAGTACTAATAGTAATAGTATTACCAGTACATCGCAGTCTTGAATAAAGAGTCAGTTTCCCAAACACATTACGATTAACATATTCTGACAGTAAGACCGTACAAACACGGCAAAAATAGAGATAGTGAAGGACATTAAAAAAACAAATCGGCTGACACGATATGTGCCCAGCCCGGTTCGGCCCGAATTGTGCCCGGCCCGGTTCGGCCCGATTCGACCCGAAATGTGCCCGGCCCGGTTCGGCCCGGCTCGGCCCGGAATATGCCCGGCCCGGTTAGGGCCCGGTCCAGTTTGATATTACTTGAAACGGGTCGGGTCGGGTCGGGCCGAACCGGGCGCGCCCGGCCCGTGCAGGGCTCTGGTTTTCAGTCAAAATCAAGTAAAAAAAAATATTTCACTTGCTTATCCTTGGAATGCCAATGTCGGGTCCAAATGATCTAGCTCCTCAGAAATATTGTAATATTTATTTATTTATTTTGTATATTACTGTTACGTACACGCCTGAAATTCCATGATTTGTTCTTTCATCTTCCCAGATATTTCTTTTAAAGTTATAAGTTTCATTTTTTAAAGTTACATTTCCTTATTTTGGAAATCAATATCTTGATAATATTACTTTTAGTGTTGCGTTTCCTCTGTTGTGTCTCATCTTTTTCACCGCGCAAAAATCAAGACTTTGGCTTAAAAATGGTCGAAAATGAAAATATAGAAAGTGACAAGGCTTGTTATAAAACAGCGGTGGCGTAAGGCAAACTGGGGCCCGGGGCCAGTGAAGTAGATTGGGGCCCCTTTCCGAACAATCATGATTTATACATTTCTATTTTTGACATTCATTTACATAATCATTTTTCTGTTTACTCCTCCCTCTTTCCCGTTGGTGTGTGTGTTTAGATCAATATATATATATATATATATATATATATATATATATATATAACAAATGGGGTGACATTCAACATCCCTGTCTATTTTTTAATACTTAGAACCGCCTTCAGGCTGGTATCTAAAAATAAAACTGGACCAGTACTATCATTGCATATTGTTTTCTTTTTTATTCATTTTTAAACAAAGGACACGATAGAAAAAGGATTAGGGATACAAGTGTAACGGAAACTACAACCCACTTAACAATCAAGAATCCAGAATTTATCCTACACCTATACTATCCTAGTATCAACGCGTACTGTAATTAGATGGAATAGTGGAAGTAATGCTCCTAATAATACATTTAGACACAAATTTACCTACAAAATGTAACAGTGAGCTGATATTGCAAAAATTGCAAATAATAATATAATTGATGCGATTTCTAAATGTAAGCTCTATGTTTTCTAGAATTCTTTGTTCGGTTCTCGTTTTTGGTGTTTCTCCTGTGCAATTTACCATATGAGTCAGTTTATTCATAATTTCTCCCTGTCTGAATTTGCGCAACATGGGTTTTATTTGATTAGATTTTTCTTCTACAATTAGCCCCATTCACTTTAACATTAGGTTCCTTTCCAGTGATCATACACAATACTTAAACATTTTTTTTTTTTTTACCGAACTATCAGTAAATAATGGCTAGAATAGATTTCTCTCCTGCGTGTCTTCTTCATTTATCTTTCACTAGGTTTCTCTCCAGTGATATTGTACGATCTATTTAGTCCCACTACTTTTCCGAAGTTTAAGCACTAGAATATTTCTCTCCTGTTTGCTTATTTTACTATTGTTTCCAGATTTCACACTTGTTTTATGATTATATTATTTTGTATTTAATAATTCAGTCATGCTTATATTCTGTTACTTATGACTATTTCCATTATTTCTTACTAACATAGTATTAGAATATATTATAACAAAAGATCCTGAATGTATTGAATAATTGGGGATATACTATAGATTAAATATGTAAGCACAGTATTCTACTACGGATTATACCATCCTACTTTTCATTACCACCTATCACCAGTCAATTGACAGATTTTGACGGCTTTTTGTTACTCTTTTGGTACTTTTGTATTTTTATTGCCTTTACTTGAAACATGAAACTACTTTCAACAGTAATTCCACTACCATATTAGCCTGTGTTCCACCAACATTCAGAATGATTTCTTCCTTGCTTTGGTAGCAGCGAAAGTCTCAACTATATTATCAAAACCCAAAGTGGATGCTAGTTCATTTTCGATAGAAAGAATGTCCAGATTCGTGAATTTTTATTGACTCATTGTGGGACGCAAGTATGATTTTATCAATTTCATTTTGCTGAAAGACCTTTCACACAATGCGACAGATACGTGCAGTGTTATCAAAATCTGAAGAGCGGTTGGCAAACTTTAGTAAATTTCAAGCTCCATTGAAGATACATATTTCAGGATGTCTTGTGGGGAAAAGTCAACTGTTCTTTAGCTTTCTGAGCACACCTTAGTGAACGGTTTATATCCTTACAATCCTTAAATAATTCTAAGCCATCCAGGTAATTCGGGTAGAACAAAGCCAAATCATAGCAACATGCGTTTAGCCTTTCCTTGATCTCATCATCTAGCTGCTGTACAAAGTTGGGCATAGAACACAGGAATTCAAATCTGTAGTTCAGATCACGCATCTGAGTAAAACGGTCATACATTTGTTGTCTCATCTCATCTAGAATTTCATTGACAGATCGCTTCACTTTGGCCTGTGCAGTCAGGGGTTCATTCTTTGCTTCTCCAGGCATGCATTTCTTTCTCCTGTGTGTATTCACAGTTACGTTCCATGCCCTGCAACTTCCTTCAGCTGCAGATATGATTTCCTTGCCCAGCTCAAGTCTCCAGGTATCAATGGCGTCAACTGAATAAGTGTTTGATTGAAACTCATATACTGAGATTGAAGGCATTTTTGGATCCGATCAATATATGAGAGATCTGCAGACCAGAAATATAGTAAAGCGATAAAGTTAAATGACTGGATGCTTGCAAGAAGAAGGCCAGCATCTCCTCTAGTATCAAGTGTTTCAGTCGAATTATCGCGCAGATCTTCCAACAGATCAATTACTTCATCCAATTGACTAGAAAGTGTCTTCAAAGCTTCTGTTTTTGAACTCCATCTAGTGTCAGTTTTACGTTTCAGACCAATTTTTACGTGATTTTGCAGCACATTCCATCGGTGAGTAGATCTAGAGAAGAATACCAAAAACGTTCCATTGCTCCAAACAAAGTGTTCGGCAAGCCACAAGGTTCAATGAATTATTGTTACAAGAAACGAAAATCGCCAAAGGACTTATATTCCGTATCAAAGTTTGAACTCCAGAGTATTGTCTGGTCATTGTAGGCTGATTTTATCACAAGATTGGCCTCTGCAATCTTAATATCAAGCCTATCACGTTGTAGTTACTTCAGTATTTCAGCAGAAATACTCTCAGCAGTCTTTCCTTTGACAGAGATAAAATCAATGAATGCTTCCCGAACTTGAACAGAATTACGTTGTGTGTCAACAAATCGAATGATTTGTGACAACTGTTCCACATGAGAACAATCAAGAGTTAAATTAAATATAATTCTGAAGTATTTTGAATATTTGAACACTTGTTTTCTTATTGAACATTTTCTTCACTCTAAATTTGTGGGCTGAAATGTAAATTCATACGCCAAAAAACAAGAGCAGAAATGGGGAAACCAGCTAAACAAAAGGTTTTCGCTCGCTGAAATTTCGACTTGTAAAGGACAAAAGAAAAAGACAGAAGAAAAACAAGTGAGTCTGCGACTATAGCGTCTGCATCAAAGAGATTTCAGTTAGCAACAGAATGCTAGTACCCTAATAAAGCATTACGTTCATCCCTTCTTTTTACCCTTCTCTTGAACTGATATGTGAATAAATAAATAAATAAATAAATAAATAAATAAACAGTGATGTTTTAGGAAGCAGGCTAGCAGATGGGGCCCCATTACTTGCATCATAAGACCTTAGAATGTAAACAACACAATATACTTTGACTTTCTTTTATTATATTTTAATCTACACAGGTTTTTCCTTTAAATTTCTCTGAGGTTATTGAACAAAGTGAAACTTTTATTTTATTCGTATTTTAATCCACATACATTTTTTTCCTTTAAATTTCTTTGGGGCCCCAAGAGAGTAAAACTTTTATTTTATTTATTTTTCACCTACATTCTTTTTTCTTTGATTTTCTTGGGGTCCCAAGAAAGTGAAACGCTTACTTTATTTTTCATCTATATTCAGAACTTTTTCCTTTAAATTTCTTTGGGAGCCTCCAAGATAATGAAACTTTTATTCTGTTTATTTTTAATCTACATTAAGTTTTTTTTTTTTTTTTTTTTTTTTAATTTCTTTCGGGTCTTCAAGAGAGTGAGGCCCGAAGCTTATAGTTTGTATAGTTTATACGAAAATCCGGCACGATTAGCTTTATTAGACAGATATTACTGTTGTTTCATCCGTCATTTGGTGTAATATTGATTGACAATTAACTGCGTTTCTTTTTAGGGAAGGTGTGGATTATAAACCTTGACAGTTCTTGTACGGCTCATGCTAGCAAAGTTCCATAGTAATTATTTTTTACCTACCGCCGGGGCCCCCCAGAAAGCGGGGCCCGGGGCGAGGGCAACGCTCGCCCCGCCCTTACGCCGCCACTGTTATAAAATACAAGTTAAAAGATGTGTAGGGAGATAAGATTGTCTCATTTCTGACAGCAGCCAGTCTTGCCTTCTGCAACCCTTTCTTCTTCCGAACCATATGATCAGATTGTCAACTAACATTAACTTCGAAGATATACACTCTCCACATTATTAGATAAACAATCTTTTTCTCATTTCATAACTTGTTATCCTCCTCTTCCAACTTTTTGAAGATCAGTGAGGAACAATGATGTGAATGAATCAGGAGAGATTGTATCTGCAACTTCACGAGCAGGAAAAGAAACCCTAGTGAAAAATGAAATGAAATCTTTAAGTTTTACGTCCCACGGTTATGCCGGTTAGGCTAAAGGAGACGGTGATGATGAGGGATGAGTGAAATGGTGGAATGAAGAAAGTGGGAGGAAACGGGAGAACCCCGAGAAAACCCACGAGCACGGTGTTTGTCCACCACAAAGTTCACTTGGCGGGGGCTGAGATCGAACCCGGGACCCCAAGCACCAGAGGTGAACGCTCTACCACTGAGCCACCGCGCCCCCCAGAAACCCTAGTGATTCTCCAATACCTGAATTTGTGTTTATTTTTATATTATTTCCAGCGTTGTCACATTTATTTTTAAAATGTAATACTAATGAACTATAAGAGCTAGTTTAAAAATAAAAAAGTGAACATGTAGTATTGGGATAAGTTAACATCTGGAGAAATTTTGAACTGCATAAGACAAATAGTTTTCGTAATACTTTGGAAAGAAGTTCACCATGTTATTATATAGGGATTGATGATCTCAGCTCAAAACGTTAGACATGGCCTTAAACTCTTATAGGTTCTGATAGCAAACAGTAGACTGAGAATTAAATAATTCTTGTTCAAATTACATAGTATCTTTGGTTACCATATTGTGTCAGGTTTCAACTAATCTGGGTTTGATATTTTTAAGTCTACCATAACAATTCTTCCACTCTTAATAAACCCAGAAGATGACGACCTTTTGTCGGCGCAGCGTGAAGCTGTATAAGTACATTCTGTTCATTCCTGAAAACTTTAGCAATATTTAATAATCTTAAAACCTGTGTCAGCCGTCCTAAATAATAATCATACTCATTGTTGATTAATATTTTGTGTGTGATACTTCACAATATATTTAGCACCGAAGATTCCATTGAATAATACTTAGTCAATATAAAGCAGACAGAGCATTCGCGTGCGTTGAGGCGCCCCGTCCAAACTAACGGCCGATCGTAGCCTATCCCTCCTAATTCACTTAGGCATATATAATTTTTGTAAATGAAAGGCAATGTGAATTAAAACTGTATTAACAATGTAAGTGTTGTATTATTTTCTTTTATTCAAATATTATACTTCCTTCATAACTTCTGATTGTTTTGTTATATACATATTGTAAACAAGTCATGTAAATCAATACTGCACACTATTATAAATCTTTGCTTGTTGTATTATTCTGTAAGTTTTAAAAAAAATTCGCTGAATAATCTCTATATTCATCTACATCTATTTATGTGTGTTTCACATAACGTCTACCAGAAATTTTTCCTTGTAGAGAAATATACAATTAACACAGACGACCTAAGTTTTGATTCTCTCTTTTTATTCTGTTCAATAAGTTAATTTTCAAAACCAGACTGCTTCAAGATAGTATAAAAGCAAATTTCTCTCATCGAATGGAAATCTCAAAATAGTAAGAAGGAGGGAGGGGAGTATATATGGATTCTTTGCACGGGTGATATTTTTCCCTTGCGCCGACCCTGGTAATATGAATTCTATATTGTTTATTTAAATGAAAAATTGATTTTGTTTAAATAATTTAATTTTTTATATTTTAAATTTCTATTTTTATTTCAGAATTGTTCTAGCGCTTCCATTTTGATCCTTTTTGTCGGCAGCAAGTTGAAAGATTTGGTATATATGAATAAATAAAATGTATTCCTTGAATGCAACCACAATGAAAGAGAACACAAGACTAACAATGTAAAGATGAACCTCATGTAAACGTAATAACACATAAAACAGTGAATTGAAAATCATATGGTTACTTATCTAATGACACGCTTATAATGACATGACAAGCGGTTCAATACACACTTAATCTCTCTATTTTTGTTGGAGTTTTTTTTTTCTATTATCTTACTTACTACAAATTCAAAAGATGTGTACTTACCAAATTAAGAGGCAAGGGTTCCAAAGTAGGAATGTCATCCTCTTTCAATATTTCGTCTGCAAGTAGAAAAAAAAATAAAATAAAATAAATAAATAAATAATAATAATAATAATAAATTAACTATCTATAGTATCTTCATTACAAATATTTGACTTGACAGCTTCTTTGGTAGACTAATCAGGAGTCAAAAAAAAAAAAAAAAAAAAACTTATAATCAGCTCAACATTCCGATTTTGTATATACGTTTGTAGATTTTTTTTTTTTTTTTAACCATTTCTCTTAGCCTACAAGTGTACTTTTCTACTTAAGAATTCGAGTTCTTGGGAATATTTGTAGTTTAAGAAGCTATTAGATCAAATATTTGTGAATGAAGATATCGATGAAGTCACACATGTGTATATCTACTCGATTTACTACTCAAAAGGTGATGTCAACCCTGATGAGGATACCAACATCATATAAAATATTGAAATTATAAGGATTTTAGCATTAAAAATATGCAAAGGTACGTGGGATTTATTTACTTTTTCTTATACAGAAAATATAAAAATTTAACCCATTTTAGCAGGATTTTTTTCATACTAAAATCCTACTTTTTGTATATCTACTTGTAGGTTGAATCAATTTGTGACTGCTAATCTGAGTTGTTTTTTCACGGAAAAATCGCGGGAGGGAGGATACGGTGTGGTAGACACCTCAATAGTCCAGCGGTATATTACTGTACCACTAAAATCTGATTAGTATATTTCTATCATTTTTTTTTTCATTAAATATGACCTGAGCACATTACATATAATCTTAGTTATTTGATTCTACAGCGTCTTGATGGTACGTTGTTCGATAGGGCCGATTTTTTTTCTAAATTATGTTTACGACAATTTATTATTTATTACGTATTTATTTTTGCGTATAAAGGAACACCTTTATCTACACATCAAGCATAAATGGTTTGAAGCACTGTTTATAAAGTCCAATTATGCACTTTTACATAGTGATGGTATTCGCTTGGTGAAATTATAATCCTGATGTATTCTTCTGACGTTGTCCTGCGGCTTAATCAGCTGGCCAAGATGGTAAAATTGGATATCAATGGAGACTACTGTTAGTGGAATTGAGAGATGCCTAAGTGGTCTCCAATACCTTTCGCAAGTACACAACATTGACGCTTTCTTGCATGATTACTCATTGTTTATCTCATTCTCGAAAGATCACTGGTAAACAACAGCGTCTGTAAGACTCCAATCTAAACTGAGACTTTGAAACGTTATCTGTGAATAAATTACTTCCATCTGCCGAAGCTTCTCCTTTTCCTTTAGCTTCTGTAGGTTGTATGTGCAAGTTTCCCAATTAAAGGAAAGTTTTCTCCTCAAAAATACCAAGTATTCCAGCCATTGTGAAGTTGAAAAGATCATATATATTTGCGTATTGTAATGATCTATTGTAAAAAGTATTCTAGAGTTGTGTACGAAATGGTTAAAAATAATAAAAAATAAATGAGCTTGTTGCATTGCATTGAATTTCAGTTTAGCGTCCCTTTCAGCAGCGAGGCTATTTGAGACGTGGACCTACTGATTAACGTGGAATCCGAACCACATGAGCTCCCACCGGAAATCGAACCCGGGTCTCCCGCGCCAAGGGCGCGTACGCTAACCGCTTAGCCACGGAGGAGCTCTAATGAGCTTGTTGCAATTAAAATAACTTTAAAAACTTTAAATGTCAATGTAAATCGTAGATTCTGTGTTATAGCTAAATTTCGTTGAGTAGAAGGTTAATCATCACTATTCTTTTACCTAAATTAGTCACCAGATTCCCGAAGATTTTTATTTAGTTTAGATTAAAATACCGCGTATTGTAGTATACGACTGTAACGACGCAATTAGATTCCTTTTTACATTAGAAATTAAGAAAAGAAAAATAAAGTTAAGAAGGAAGAAGAGGGAGGATATGAAGAAAAGGAAGAAATGAATGACTTCTCGAAGAGTAGTCTGTTACAAAAGAATAGTTGATGAAGGGAGTAATATGGAGAAAAGATTGCAAGAAAGATATGGGAAAGATAGAATAATACAAAAGGGTAAGAAGGAAGGAAAAAGGGGGAAAAAGTATGAGATAATTATTGAAATATAGTTAAAAGACTAATAATACATTGTGTATGTGGAATAATTCCGTGGATCTTCATGTAAGAATAAAAAAATCAATGTTAAACCTGTTGCAGTTAGGCACATGTTAACCCGTACAACACTGACCTTGATCTAAGTAAATACTCAATATTGATTTACCCAGACCCAGTCCATCTGATGAGAAAGATTATATTAGTTTCTGTAATCCCTGTTTTCAATCAGATTTGATCCATATACTGCATTCGCACTTCTTGTCTATTCGGATAACCATTGGAAATTAAGAAAAACGAAATAAAAAAATCCAAATTGAATGTTGCAACATTAAAATAGAAACGAAATTCCCAGCAGATTCTCAGGATTCAGTGGCTATTGTCACTGGTTTCTATTCACTCACCTTCGTTAGTACCGAAGAGCCACAACTGATCAACAGAAAAAAAAATTAAATTCAGATGAAGAGAATTTCTATATTATTCATAACCTATAGCCTGTAGTGATATCTTAAACTCTTTGTCAATGTTTCCATAGTAAATAATTACAACTTCTTAATACTATTGTAGGTTCACTTGCTTAAAACTACGTCACACTTATGCTACCAACACTCCACACAAAGATAAACATTTAGATATACAGTTTAAAGTTTAAAGGAAACGTTTAAATAAATAGGTTATTTACAGTTTAAAGGAAAAATCGCTAATTACATTTTTCGCAAAATTTTATTACAATCAACACACAAGAAAAAAGAAAAATAAAAGAGAAAGAAAGAAATGGAAAAAACTCCATTTATAAATGACAATGTTACTACTATCAATCATTACATCATATTTCATATGATAATCTTCATATTAACAGTGTACGTTGTTTAAGCATATTATTCAAAAACTACGCATTAGAATTCATCCTTTCTAATTTATTAAAATCAGACCTAAGTATAACAAACAAAGAAATATTGAGCTACAGAAGGTAGCTAAATAACTAACATATATCGTCTGTAAAAGGAGACATACTCTCATTTAGTCGTTGAAGAAAAAATATTTTAAATGTGTCTTTCACGCCCAAAATTGAATCTCTCTCTCTCTAAATATATATATATATATATATATATACAGATGGTGATCAGAAAAATGGAAACACCTGAACGAAATTGCAACTTACCAGATTAATATGGTGTCGGGCCACCTTTCGCCTTCAGAACAGCCTTGATGCGACGTGGGATGGAGGCATAGAGGTCGTGAATGGTAGCAAGTGGAATTTTACACCATTCCTCGTGCAGGGCATCGGCCAGTTCTGTGAGAGAGGATGGAGGTGGAAATCGTCGCCGGAGTCGTGTTTCCAAGACGGACCACAGATGTTCAATTATGTTGAGATCTGGGGATTGGGCGGACCAGGGGAGGTGTTGAACTTTATCCCCATGTTCCTCAAACCACGCTGCAACAACGCCAGCTGTGTAAATGGGTGCATTATCATCCTGGAAGATGGCGTCATTGTCCGGGAACAACATCCGGACCATAGGATGCAAGTGGTCTCCTAAAATTGCGACATAATCGTTGGCAGTGATTTGTCCGCTAAGTGTGACGAAAACCATGGTATGGCGGCCCAGAGCATCACCGAGCCGCCGCCATGTTTCACAGTTGGGCGGAGACACTGCAGATCATAAGCTTCTTTGGGCGTTCTTCACACATAAACACGGCCCGTGGTTGGGAATAGGGTGAAGGATGACTCATCCGACCATATTACACGTTTCCAGTCCTCAACGGTCCAAGTTCCATGGTCGCGGCACCATTTGCGGCGTGCGAAAGCGTTATGGTCCCTGATGAGCGGTTTGGCCCGTGCAACACGACCCCGTAAGTTCATGTCATGTAATTCGCGGCGGACTGTGATTGTCGAAACAGGGTGGGGGAGGTGCTGATTGAGTTCCTCCGTCACTTGCTCCGCAGTGGCACGACGGTTCTGCGTGACAATGCGCTTTAATACCCGGTGTGACCTGTCACTCATGATTTTCTTCCGCCCACTGTTCCGCTTCCCCGATGTGGTTTTCCCGTGTGTTGTGTAGGCCGTCATCACCTTCGACACTGTCCCACGCGACACACCTAATACAGTAGCCACTGCCGTCACACTCACTCCACATAACCGCGCACCAACAATTTGCCCTCTTTGAAAATCTGAGAGGTCTCCCATTCTACACTACCTCCGTCTACTGCAGCCACTGGACACTGCTGTTCCACTGCGTCTGACGTAGTATGGAGACCGGCCTAACACACCACCAGCAGCGGTCCGGCGCTGCGGTCGCCACGACACCACTGCCAACCCATACATCTGACGTGTTGCCAACTACAGGTGTTTCCATTTTTCTGATCACCATCTATATATATATATATATATAGTTGGACACAAATGAAATAGCACGACAGCCTATAAAGTCACAAGTCGGTTAATAATTTTTCGTCCTTCCGGGATTCTAGTTTCGAGATGTTTAAGTTACTTATTTGATTCTAGTTCAACAGTTACATATGTGGGGGTAACTTATTACTTTCATCAAGAAATTTTGAATACTGATTTTGCAGGTTGAATAGTACTGGAAACGAACAATTTTCTAAAGAGGTGCGAGAAGGAACGAGTATTATTTGAAAGGTGTCTCAAACGGATTAAATAGCAATCATGGTTTGTAAAACTAAATCACTGAAAATTCTGATTCATTCATTTTCACTTTTAATTTAGCATTCATGTAAATCACAATGTGGTGACTTATTAAGCACAGAGGAAAAGATGGGGGCGGGGGGGGGGAGTTGGATAATTCTGAGTATCGGGATTTTATTGCATCGTTCACAAATTATATGATCTGCTAATCTACTTTAACCCATACATGCCTTTTTGCATATATTAGTACAACAAAGGTAAGACACAAATACTTGACACAAAGTCCACATTCGTCGATCTTGGCGGTATACTGTGATATGTTTGGCATAAACAAAAATGTAAAAACTATAAATATGGCATCAAATATTTTCGTCGGAGTAGGTATTAAAAGGGAAAATACATAGCGAAGTACGTCGTTTCTTCGACCGATATGTTAAACAAAACATACTAATCATACATCATTATATGTGCGTCGATAAATAAAATATTACATTCACAAGTATAATTATATTTACTTGCTTCGCGTCCAGTTTACACATTTTTTTAAAAATTACTAATAAAGCGTTAGGAATATAACTCCCGACCAGAAAATAAATAACCATGTTAGATCGATACAATGCGTACATCAAAAACACTCTCATATATCAAGTAATGATTAGCAGGTCTACGGATGCACAGAAACAAAAGTAAGATTTTTTTTTAAAAATTAACATTCTACATAATATATTGGATTTTTCAAGATCAAAATTTCAGAAATGCCATATGGTTAGTATACATTACTAATAACTATTTGTGGGAATACAATTAACAAAAAGAAAATAAATAGAAATTTCACCTCTGAGTTAAATCATCAGAATTAAAGGTTATCAACGATACCATAAGTAGGATTCGAATAACCAAAAGCTGAAACTTATTACTTCCAGCAAGAGAGACTATAATCTATATTGACAAGATTACTGACTGAAAAGTAAAGAGGCACGGAACTATCAACTTGGTCACACGATCACGAATGCTTCCGATCCAGAGAGAGAAAAATCACTGCCTATGAAAATGAACGTCCCCTAGACACATTGCGAAGGTGTCTAATCCGAAGAAATATCATTCTCCATATTCAGCATTGAACACGATTTTTAATACTTTCCCGGAAATCAAAAAGTAAATTGAATCTAATTAATCATTTAAAACTTCAAAAGGAAAGGGGGGGAAGTAATAAAAAAAATTCAAGAAGTAAGATTAAAGAAGAAAAAGACAGAAGTAGCACATAGACGTACAAAGGGAAAATAAACAGAGGAAAGATGCTACCGAAAATGTATTTAGACCTAACAAAAACTATGACAAGCGTCAATTTTAAAGCCGAAATATTTTCTCCATTGGGCGAAACGTTTGGGTCTCAAAATATATACGGTCACACGGGAGTCCCTTGGCGCCGAGAAGCACGTCCGTGCCCTTAAATGGGAACTCACAAAGGAAAAGCTTTGTCAAATTCCCACCTACGTATCTGACCTCCGTCATCAAGGTTATAGCCAGTCTATGTTGGGGGATGGATAGCAGTGCCTTAATTTTGAAATTTCTAGAACAAAAATCGTCCGACGCCACACGTTAGCGAAGAGTAAGAACCTCAGGTTAAGATAAAGAAAGTAGTTCAGAGGGAAGAAAGTAAAATAATTTTAAAAAATATAAAATGGGGTAGGCGAAAAATTAAAAAAAAAAATCTAAATAAATGATAGATTTTGAAGTTGCAAGTGGATATAGGCCAAAACCTTGCTATCGCTACCAATCCGCAAGGTGTGTGAAACCCTGGGCGCCAGATTCCAGATAATACTACTACTAGAAACAGAAATAACAGTGCAAAGGGGTCGATTATACACAATTTTCCGAATTATTTAATAATTAATCAATAACGCGCAACATTCTGAATTTAATTCATTGAGATTAGAAGAACGTGCGTTATATTGTTATACATTAACAGTGCAAAGGGGTCGGTTATACACAATTTTCCGAACTATTTAATAATTAATCAATAACGCGCAACATTCTGAATTTAATTCATTGAGATTAGAAGAACGTACGTTATATTGTTATACATTATACATTTCTGCTTCAATGCACTTCTCTTTCCTATATTCGCAACTGTCATGGTGGCTTCTATCTATTGCTGTGAATTCAGTAAATCTTATGTTACTGCTTAGTAATTATTATTGATTTAGGGATTTCCTGTCCTATATTATTTCTCCTGCATTATTTTAGTTCGAACTTTACCTGGGTTTTCAGCAGTCTGATGTAGATCCGCAAAAATTTTGGGAGCACTATCAAGGGTGTCCTCTTAGTTCAATGTCACATTAATAAAGACACTATGGTTATGGCGCCAATCACTGAGGTCAGGTTAAGTTAACAAAGTAAATCAGAATTTTAGCGCGCACATTGCATTTTTAAGCAATTTTGACTTAAAGGCAAACAAAAACTTAAACATTGTTGTTTTATTTTTACCTTCGATAGTCTAGTTTCTTTTCGAAAATTTGATACTAAAAAAACACACACACTTTACAAATAGTTACTCAAATTAAAATAGTAAAATTCAATCTTGTTTTATAATTTTAGTTACACTTAAATGACACTTACGGGTATCTAAAAAATAAAATAATGATAAAAGGTAGTGTGAAGTGAACACTCAGAAACAATAAAGTTTTGAAAACAGGTTTTAGGCCTACATGCCTACAACTAATGTAAATGAGGCTCAATAATGTATAGTTAAAAAATTAGTTGATTTTCTTTTTGAAAAACTAAACTCGCTTTGCTGTTCGGCATCTAAACAAAAAGTTTGTTATTTTACAGTTTACCCCACCTTCACCTTCACAGGGCCAAAAACTGACTGCCTTTTCTCACAATTGGAAACACATTTTGTTTAATTTATTTTGGGAACGTAGCAAACTGCTACATGGTTAAGTCTCTTTTGGATCATAGTTGACCTAAGATACATGAAATATTGGGGGGAGGGGAAATGAAAAACCGTTTTACAGATATCGAGAGGTGTCCCCGGTGGGATTAACGCCCATGCTCCCACATAAAGGAGTAGTAGACACAGATGTAGTATTGTAGTTGCACTTTTGTATTGTAAATTGCAAACGAAACCAATGTGCTAATTCCTTGTTAGACATCTATTTCTATAAGCATTCAGATTACATAGACAGGGTGTCTACTAAAATTCCAAAATGAAATTTCGTGACTTTTTCGTGACCTTTTCTTTATCAAATCATAAAATTTCCTAACATTTTCAAGAGCGAATTTGCGTGCGAATTAGGCCGAATTTTCATCCATACGATAGAAACGTACTTTGCTTGCGATTTGGTAGCGTCCAAAGCCGACCATAGACATTTTTGGTGGTGAATTTTGACGTTTTATAGAACAAAATTTTCCAATCTGTACTTACATTTGAACAGTTGAAAAAAAAAATCGTGACCCAAAAGCAAAATTTCGTGACTTTTTCGTGAATTTCATGACCGTTTTCTGATTTCGTGACTTTCATGACCGTTTTCTGATTTCGTGACTTTTTCGTGACATTCGTGACTTTCGTGACCGATAGACACCCTGATAGATCTTCCTTCTATCAATTACATAAACCATCTTAAAGTATTTGCACAGACTTTTTTCCATTGGGACTGACACAATAAGTATGTACTATTTTTAAAAACACTTCCGTGCGAAATAGTTTGCAGTACTTTCCAACATTAGCAAACAAATAAATTCTTAACTTACAAATGCATATTAAAGATGAAAAGAACCTCATACTTCAGTTGCTTTCCCGTTGAATGTTGGTTCTTAATAGTCTAGGTTCTAAACTGCCTAAAATAATCATGAAAAGCCAACACTGTCGGATCTGAAGATCTCTCTACATATGCCACAATGATATCTATACGACATTTTACTCTTGATAATTTACGACCAGACACGACAGATCTTTTTTCTTAGTAATCACCATCGTCCTCATCATCATTCCTCATGACATTTTCTCCTATCTCCTCCTGATTGAGAATCTGGTAGCCTGGAACACCCCTGTCCATGTTTAGCCAATATTATCTTGTTCAATATTATCTTCACTGACATTTTCTCCACACTTCAACACCATTTCACGGATACTGAAAATTTCAAAACCCTTGCACACGAATTATCACGAATGTAACGAAGTTCCGATTAGATCACAATCGTATCCGTTGCCGCGTCTTTTAAAAATCTGGTAGGAGATTTTGTCTCAACACTTTCTTTTCCCAACTACACTTGCTACATCAGTTAAATTAAAAGTAATAGTAATAATGATCGAAATCTGCACTCTACGTACTCCTTTCCTTTACTATTATTTGAATCTAATATTGGATATTGATAGGCCTTAAGATAATACGGTGATGACTTACCTTCTTTCTTCGCTTCACCGGACTCATCAACTTCCATAGAAGCAGGTAGAGTGTCTTTTTCAGCAACACGCATCGCTATTTGGGCGTCCAACCAAGCTAATTCTGCCTCTTTACCCTTTCTAAATTCAAGTGATGACACCAACGCATCTGTCAATCGAACCTACAACAGGAAACGTGAGTTAATACAACAAACCCTTGTCATGAAATAATTAAATCATTGATAATCCTAATGAATTCAGAGAAAGAAAGTAGGAAGACTACACCTTTAGATTTTACAGACTATCGGCGCTAATCTTCCTAACTTTCACTGGTTTTCACCGGACATACAAAATAAAATAAGAATTTGCTGTACGAACTTTATTTTTCAACTTTTTTTTTTTTTTGTCACATTCCTCTCCCTACACTTAATAATTTCGTTACTGCAAATATGCAAAATGAAGAACGCAAACTTACTATTAATCTGATATTCCATCCTCGCATTTAACTGATATGATTGGTGAATCTAAGATGATTTCTACGTTTGTTTTTAAAATCAGTTATTATTACAAAAAAAAAAAAAAAAAAAAAAAAAAAAAAAAAAATCTGTATTCCCTTGTTGAAGAACTAAAATAAGAGTAAGAATTGCTTTGCGTATACTTATTCCGATATGCTATAAATACATAGTATGCATACAAGATTCAACGTCGTTTATATGATAAAACTGGAGGAAGTTTTATATAGATGGCACTTATCTATCACAGAAGCCACATGGACACCTAGGGATAAAAATCTGGACCCTGCATATTGGAGCTGGGTATTCCACCATTGAGCCACGCTAACTCTATTCTATCTGTGCTTCCACACAGTAAATATGAAGCTATATTGAAGCAAGTTGTTTAGTTTTGAAATTCACAAATACAAGCAAATTGACTTTTTTTTTAGTAAATCAAACCTTACAATATCTCCATGTCTTCTACCATACCATAAAAATACTTTTAACGTGCAACGTATTATCTACAAATTTACCATACACACCTAGTACAGAAGTGGTGAACAGTAATTTTGTTGTTTACAAGTAGGTAGATATATAATTTGCATGATAATTATGTCTTATACTAACTATTCAGTACCTCCAAAAATTCTGTTGCATTTCCACGTGGTAACAGGCAGCCCCTACATATTTCATTTCGGAAGAGGAAGGCAGCTTGTTAGTCAGTGTTTCCTTTTGTACTCCGCTGGTTGTGATCGCAACTCTTAAAACAGGAATGTCACTGAGACTGGATCAAATATACGCGAACAGCGTTATAGGACCTACGCTCTATACAAGTGTAAACTGGGAGCATATACTAGTAAAACGGGGAGAAATATGACAGACATTCAGCATAGATGTAGGAAATGAACAGACAGTACAAAAGTGGTATAACAAATTTAAGAACGGTGATGAATCCTTCAGGACGCACCACGTACGAGACATCCACATGTCACAGACAATTGGGGACTTAAGTAGCTATTGAAAGTTAAGTGTTGGCAGAAGCATTCAATTACAGTGCAGAAACTATACGCAAATATTTCCTTCAGCTTGACATGTATAAAGATCCCACATGAGTTGACTAAAAAAGCGAAACGAGCAAATGTGTATGTTCATTAGATGTCTCGCCAGAGGAAGGATCCATTTCTGAACAAAGGGCAGACGTGCGATGAGAAGTGGATTCTATAAGACACTCTACAGCGCCGCCATAATTGATTGGCACAGTATGAACCCATTCTTAAATAATCAAAACCAACACATTAACAGAAGATTCTGCTCTGTATTTGGTAGATTGCAAGGAATATTGTGTATGTTGAATTGCTGCCACCCGGTCGGGGAATAGATGCAACGTGTGAATTATATATATATTTTTAAAAAAAAAAACAGTGCTTATGAATCACAAAGAAGTTATTCTATCTCAGGACAATGCAAGTTCCATGTTGCTAAATTCTTCCGTGACACAATTATTCGACTTGAACTGGAAACGCTCTTGATTCCCCCGCATTTGCCTGACATTGCACCGTCGGACCACTATATGTTCCATTAATCAAACAACTATCTGCGAGAAAGAGTTTCCGAACCCTCGATGAGGTAAGCCACGCTGCGAATGATTTCTCTGATTCATATACCGCTGAGATCTACAACCATGGGACACATAAGCCCCCCCCCCCCTAACAGTAGTAATTTAATAACACGTAACAACACAAATTTAAGTAGTCGCAGCTTTCGCGAATTCGTAGTTCATACAAGAAGTCGTTGTTAGTATCAGTTATATTGCTGGTCACTAGTCAGCCATGTTCACGCGACTTTACATGTTCAGCACATATTCTCACTTCAACCTTCTTCCTATACCGTGGTCAGTACTATGAGCAAACAGACGGCGTCGCCATGGGTTACCTGCAGTAGCCAATTTTTATATGGAGCACTTTGAACATGAAGCACTGAAGAAAGCATCACTTGCACCCACACATTTCTATAGATATGTTGATGACACCTTCACCATCTGGCCACATGGACGCAACTCCTTACAGGAGTTCCTGCAGCATCTCAAAAACCAGCATCCGAATATTAAATTCACAATGGAAGTTGAACAAGATGGACGTCTACCATTTCTTGACATCATGATATACAGAAGACCGGATGGCAGCCTAGGCCATAGGGTATACAGGAAACCAACACATACAGATTTATATCTGAACGCAAACAGTTTCCATCACAAAGCTCAACGGCTTGGAGTTCTCAACACTTTAGCACATAGAGCATTTTCCATCTCCGACAAGGATTGTTTAATAGAGGAACTTAATCACCTTCGCAGCGCCATGCTACAGAATGGATACTCAATGCGAGATATAAATATGGCCCAGAAAAGGACCAGAATGAAGGACAGTGACAACAAGGACAAAAGTGCAGAAGAAACTGTGAATAAAGAACGGAAGAACACAATCTGCCTCCCATACACCGGGAACACTTCTGGAAAGCTCAGCAGACTATTTGCCAGGTATAACATCAGGACAATACACAAGCCTCCAGCAAAAATAAAAAAACTTAATACGATCAACCAAAGACGACCTGGGCCTCCGAACTCCTGGAGTTTACCGCATTCCATGTGAATGTGGTAAGTCATATATTGGACAAACAGGACGAACCATTGAAGTCAGATGCAAAGAACACAACAGTTACATCAGACTAAATCAACCAGAAAAATCCGGACTGGCTGAACATAGCATCAAACAGCAACATAAGATTTTGTTCACAGATGCCGAAATAATAGCAAAATGCTCAAGAGTTTGGGACAGGAGGATAAAAGAAGCCGTTGCAATCATACAAGAAAAAACGAACCTTAACAGAGACACAGGATTCCAACTGAGTAAAACATGGACACCAACCATATCCCGCCATTTCAAGCACCAATCAGAAGCCGCCATTTCAACCACCAATCAGAAGAGTCCAATCATACATACATAACAGTATTCACCTGGCTGCTAGCCCGAGAAGACATGTTCATGAATAACATACTTATTCTAATTTATTAAAACACGATTATCATACCATAATACAAATTATACCTGGTATATATGAGTTTCAGTTGTTGCGTCCACGACCTCTCCTCTGGCTGGTGTGAACACACGTCCACCGGCTAACTGCTTACAATACGTCATCATTGCTTTCGTACTTTCAGGCAAACCACGAACTAATATAAGACGTCTCGGTCGAAGTTGAGATAGAATTTTCTGAAGAGACTCACCATCAGAACGACCTTCGAAATCAATAAATTGTACTTGAGCTGCAACACGAACTGTTTTTACCGTAGATACGCATTTAGTAGGCACTTCCGTGATGTCTGCTAAAAAAAACAAGAAATTTTCACATAGTACCAAGTAACAATAACTTCCTTATATATCAACTAATTAATCTAGCAATTGCTATTAATTAACTACAAAAGTCTATTTTGAGTACTATTCAATTTGATAATGCTGACATTACCTGACAATCTCTTTAATTATACAATTCAAATTATGAAAAAGGACACTTTCCCAGAATGTACTAAGTGATGTTAGAATATAGTGAGTCCTCAGATCCAAATATAGATAACGACGCAAATTAAACACATCCCAAACTTTGTTATTGTTGGCGCGTACTGCCTGCTAGAAACTTTAAATAAATATATTTTTTTTCTTGCTAAATTGCTACCATATGTTCACAGTAAAGTGTTATGTACAATTTATCAATTCTTAAAAGAGGGTAGGTATACTAACCTACTTAATTTTGACTTTACATGCTGAAGTTATTCCCTTTCCAGCATGCAAAAAAGAAAAAAAAATGAAATCTCTGAGTTTTACGTTCCACGATTATGCCGGCTAGGCTAAAGGAGACAGTGATGATGAGAAATGAACAAAATGGTGGAATGAAGATAGTGGTAGCAAACAGGAATACCCCGAGGAAACCCATGCACACGGTGTTTGTCCACCGCAAAATTCATTTGACGCGAGCTGGGATCGAACCAGGGACCCCATACATTAGAGGTGAACGCTCTACCACTGAGCTATCGCGGCCTCCAGCATACAAAAGGAAACAAGACGAATATGTAGCTGTTCAAGAGAAGTAATCCACGAAATATCTTGCTGGAAAACGCAAACAGTGAGGTATGTGAAATACTGCAGTAAAATGAAACTCCTCATGCACAACAAAGGTACTAATATTTGCTCTTTTATAACAAATGAAGATTTCCTTGTATTTTGTAAAATTTTTGTACGGAGTGCTCTAAATTGTACAAAGATGAACATAATTGTATCTGTATGAGAGTTTTCAAACGACAACTGATCTCAAGATTAAATAAATTAGGAATTCTAACCTGGCACTTCTTCCTCTTTCACTTCTACGTTCTCTTTGTTCTCCTCTGTTTCTGGATTAACATCAACCATTTTATAATCTTCAGGCCTACAACAAAATGAAAGCAAAAGTTTATAGCAATTAACAATAGTAAGATAACACGAGTTTTGAGACTAAAATACCGTTTCCTATACGAATATCTGAATATTAAGATATGACTAAAAAGTGCCGACATTCAGCTTCTTACTGAATATTCAAGCAGTACTGATTCGACAAAAAAAATTATATTCTTAGTTCACAATATATCATTGTATGAAATAAATAAATAAATAAAGGATCAGAAAGAAATAGAATGATAGCAATGATATTGAACAAGAACGAAGCTAATCTAATAGCAAGGACATTACCACATAAGATTTTTATAAATGCTGCAATAATAACAATGGTAAAGGAGAAAAAAATGTTTCCATATATACAGGGTGTATCAAAAAGGACTTTACAACTTTGAAAACTCATATTGATTGATTCATTTAACTTATAGACATGGTTCTGGAGACATTTTGTAGCAAAATACATCAAGTTTTGACTCACGTAGTACTCTAGTTCACAAACAAACCACCACGAGCGCTAGCGACAGTTGCAGCAAAGACGGCTGCATTTACTGGTCCCGAGCGTCTAGCTGTGCGTTTTGGTTTGAAGAATCCAAGTCTGCAACAACTGTGCAACGTAATTTTCGTACAAAGTATGATAAAGGTCCTCCCAGTAGGCCTACTATTTATCAGTGGCATAAGTTTTTTACTGAAACTGGATGTTCGGAGAGAGACAACAAATCTTCAGGACGTCCCCGTATGTCTGAAGACGTTGTAGAGCAGGTGAGACAAAGCTTTGTAAACAGTTTTACAAAATCAACTCGGCGTGCTTCTCGACAGCTAGGCGTCCCACACATGACAGTTTGGCGTATGTTGAGAAACAGTTGCATCTCTATCAGAATGCAGAATTAAAAGGCACTGACAGAATTGCTTTCAAGGAATTTTGTGTGGAAATGCTACAAGAAATCGACTTCAGATGAGATGTGTGCTGCATCACCATTCGAAGCCACATTTAACCTCTTTAGGTATAACGTTAAAAAAATAAATAAATAAAAACCTACAAAATGACACAAAAACAATGTCTACAAGCTAAATAAATAAAATAATATGAGTTTTCACAGTTTAAACAGTTGTGAAGTCTTTTTTGATACACCCTGTATTGTTGTTAGATTTTTTTTTTTTTTTTTTTTTTTAACAGTGACACAATAATCCTAACAATAATACTACTTATAAGTAATGCTTAGCAGGTTGAATCAAGGTATAATGTTTGTCACTGCGTTACTCATGAGAAATTCATTTTTAATGTTCATCACTTTCAAGGCAAGGAAACCAGGAAGAAGAGAATTACTAACTACAGCTCTTAAAATATTTTAGGAGTGGTATGACATTGAAGAAAAGAAAAAGAACGGAAGTTATCGCAATAAACACTTACTTTTTAAAGTGATTATACACATAGTGAGAATGGAACTCTCTTATGCCTTTTCAAGAACAGACAAGAACTTCTGGTGCCTGTACAACTTCGGTATCCTTTTTACACTCTTACAATTCTATCTATGTACGCAATAAAATACACAACTGATTAAATGGAAAAATCCAGAGGCACTTACTTGATGATTTCACCATAGTCATCGAATTTAACTTTCTCTTCAAAGAAAGGGAACATTGGATACTGTTTTTTGGTGCTTTTAAAGAAACCAGTTTGAGTTTTGGTTTCCGTCTTTACAAGAATATCATGTTTGCCCTTGGCTACTGTAGTCATATCCATTTCATCTCCAGATTCATCACTACTATCCGCAACCTCACTAGAATAACAAAAGCCGTAAGAAGAAAATCAAAAGCTGCAACATACTTCATTTTACACATCAGAATTTGTTTTTCACACTTAATACACTAAACTGCTTGTAGCAGTAACATTCACTCAAATGTTTATAACCATATTACAACTGTTTTAGTTAATTTTAACTTTCATACTATGTCATTGTACAATTACAGTAAAAGTTGTGTAATTTGCATGTTTTCTCTTGTGAAATCAGGCATTAATAGAATATAGTGGAAGCATTATGTAAAAAGTCTCTACCTATTTCATAATGAGACATATATCTATTTTCTGGTAATTTAACAAATACCACAATAATAATAATAATAATAATAATAATAATAATAATAATAATAATAATAATAATAATAATAATAATAATAAAAAAGAGAAAACTTCGCACACCTGGAAACGAAAGAAATTGACTTCCATGCGCTGTTCCAAAAATTGTGAACAATTCCAGTTGAATATAAACAAAATTATTGTGCTTCTTCCAAGCTAAACACCGACATTAAAAATGTAGAACTACCTGGGAAAGATTTGGTAAGAAGATGGTGCCCATATAAGAATGTTACACACCCGTTGTAACAGCTAGCTGTTACTGGACTGAAATAGTTTTGGAAATGGAAGACAAATGAAGAAACAAGTTAATAATGGAATGATTTATGCATTATTAGTCAGAGTTGGCTGGTTTAAACTTAAAAAAAAAAAAAAAAAAAAAAAAAAGTTTCTACACTTCTCAAAGCATCTAGAAAATCTTTTCTCATACATTACTAACCCAGGAAACATGAATATAAGTGATTTATTGAAATCAAAAGTAATTTCTGCATATGCATATGTATGAATAGTTCAGAGTCAGAATCAACTTAAATGATTTGTATTTTTATTCACTTCTTTTTAATGATATACAAATTGAATTAAATCTTTTTTTTTTTTTTTTTTTTTTTTTTTTTGACTCAGTAAACTAACTTGTGCTAAATTAAATCTGTACTCGGTACAGTTATTTCACTTGTGAAGTTGTGTTATCTTTTTGTCCTTTTGAAATGAGTCTCAAAATATGCACAAGTATATATGATTATGTGTCCTCTGTGGAAGAATCCGTAGAAACGTCGCCTTTGTAATCAAGAAGTCTCGTGTTCGAGTCCAGGTGAAGGATACTTTCTTTCGGGTGCAAACTGAACAGTACTTAGAATACCCCTTTAAGCTGTAGGTCCCGTTTTTCATAACTCTGCTGGCATACGGATGTTAAAGCCAAACAAACATTTGTATTCATATGCAATTCAAATAAAGCAAATTTGAAACTTAAAAAGTGTTTAAACATTAAAAAAAAAAAAAAAAAAAAAAAACTGTTATTAGTATTTAAAAAAGAGAGAGAGAAGTAAGAATTTTAGTTACGATTCGTGACTTTGGAAACACTGTTATTGACCTTGCTCAAGGCTGAAGCACAGGAGACGTATCCGACCGCTTCAGATAATCTTATAAATTCAATATTGAAGGAACGCACGAGAAGTGCTCGCATTGGGTACCTTGAACTACGTATCGTCAGTGGTTGATGAGGTTGATTTAGAACGTAATATGATACTTATTCTTTTGAATCAATTTTAAAATTCAATTAAGTAATATTTTTCTTTTTTATAGGAGAATATGAAGAAATAAATTATGAAAAAAAAAAAATCTTTCATTGGTCCTCCCGAACGACGCATTTATGTCCTGATACATTGCTGGCTATATTTCCTGCACTTGATAACAATATCAACTGAGCGCACGATCCGTGGGACAATAAAGGTAAAAGAGACAAGTTTCTAGGAGAGGTTCACTTCTGGATTTTCAGCCATCCATTATAGCTACTCAGCAAAAATAAAACGGTGTGATGAGAGTTTAATCGTCAGCAAAGCTGGTGTGGGTCTCATCACCCGACGGTGTGCTCAATACCTTCCTGCGGTACGTGGTCAATCGGAACTTGAGAACTCGACCCCAGCCACAGGGTTGGCTGGTTTAAACCAATAAATGAAAAAATGTTCGTAAAAGTGTAAGTGTTCGTAAAATCTTGATGAACACACATTTGTGAGTTATCGCGTGTCACTTCCGCATATTATTCGTATTATATTTAAACCTAAATTCCCCATTCATTACTCAAAGAGATTATACTACAAAAACGACTTTTTTTTATAAGTTGATGAATGTTTCTTTTGTGATTTTTTTAGTTTATTATTATTGTTATGCAATTGCAATCAAAGAAAAATTCCAAATATTGTTTCGCTGTAATAATGTTTACTATTGATAAAATACATCGAAATACAGTACTTTTTTTTTTGGGGGGGGTCATACAAACCCCACGAGAGGCATTTACTAAAATCAGAAGTACCTTTGATATCTATTTATGTATAAATGGGTCAGAGCCAAAGTGGACTCAAATAATTCTTATCTTTATTCACTTCTCTTATTGATATGCAAATTAAGTCTTTTTTTTTTTTAACTTGGATTAATAAAAGTCGTAGTGAACTAATTTGGACTTAATTAGTCTTTCTGTACTCTACAATATTTTGAAATTGTCCATATGTAATTCTGTATAATGGTTTCACTTGTGCAACTGTTTATCTTTTTGTCCTTCTCAAAAGACTTAATAATTTGACAATTATATTAAAAGTATATAAAGATCAGTAGAGACACGAGTTTTTCGCAATGTGCGATAAAACGAAATGTGTCAGAATTAAGTAATTTTCAGTTTCTTGACGTTTTATGATATTCTATGTGTATTTTCATTGGTTTCCGTTGCGCGATAAAACGTGAAATTGGCAGTTTAGCGCGAAATTTCTAACAATACGCGATATAACGAGAAATTTTAAAAATACGTTTTCATTACTTTAAAAACGCTAGTTTTCCACTGACAGAACGGTAGAACGTGGCATGAACTATGCATTTTGGGTGATTAGGATATGACTATAGGGAACATGTTGCCCGTTAGATATCACCATCGCAGCTGGATAGAGAGTTCCGAAGTGATGATTGTTTGAAGTTTGTTGTAAACGCACTTACATATAATGTGGCTTCCAACAAGCAATGTTAATTGTGAGAGATTTTTTTTAAAGTATGGACTGGTGATAAGTGACAAACGTACAACAATGATGAAGGTAAATGTGGAAACATGTAACATGCTTATGTTTAATGCTTAAATGTAACTTGTTCCTATGCGTTTTCAGCAAAACTTTCCTACTCGTAGTAAGTTTAGTTACTGATTTTCCTCAGTTTCATTTGAAAAAATATAATTTTCTATATATGAAATTGACATTGTCAAGTGAAATATTCAGTGAATTTTGGTTTTAGATAATTCATGGTTTATTTTTATAGTGATCTATGAATAAAAGGAACAATTGTAAAAATGTCAGGGAATTATTTTCCACAAAAGCTACAAAATGCGAAATATGAAAAATGAAACGCAAAATTTTCAAATTCTTAGTGCGAAAAACTCGTGTCCCTAAAGATCAGTATAAAGTATCAGGAGTCCTTCATGAGTGAGTCGGCAGATGTATCACATTTGTAGCCAATTAGTCCCGGTTTCAAGTTCAAATGGAGGACAGTTTGTTTCGGATGTAAGTCGAGAAACGGTTTGGACTCCGCTTTAAGCTTATGTGACCCCTTCCAGCATAACCCGGTTGTTGCATAATAACACCAAATTGAACCAAACTTATTTCTGTCCATATGTGATACAAATGCATAGAGCAAATTATTTAAACCAAAAAAACCTGGTTTAAACAAACAAACAAAAAAGTTTAAAACAAAAAACTTTTTTTTCAATAAAAACCATGGCTTTTACCAACCCTGCCCATCCAGCTCGAACCCCCAGTACAGTGTGTGCCATGAGGAGAGCAGTGACACAGGACATTTCCCAACACAGAGAAGTTTGGCCATACGACAAGATATCTCAACATGAATAGTTTCTAACATTATCTAGAAAAACATCGCACACACCGTGAAGCGTCGCAAAGAGTGCGGACAATGGCTCACAGAATGTCACATCGAGGAGAGTTTACAAAGCCACACAAAATTGTATGAAACATATCCTGCAGGAGTCAAATGAAAGTGGGTATGTACCTTCGAGTATGAAACTGGGCTCTACCCAGATAAAACCATCAGAGTTCGAGTCATTTTCTATCGTCAAACAGAACACAAGAGCAATCGTCAAACAGAACACAAGAGCAATTCTGACTTTGTGCTGCAGTCCACGGAAAAGTTTTCCAGAACACTTCTGACAACAGCGGAATATTCAAGTCGGGAACGCTACCATTCGTCGAAAGTGCTCTCCAACACCAAAGTCAAAGCAGCTTGCTTTCAGAAGAACGTCATGGATCCCTTGTATGACATACTTTCCTCATCTGTACGGGACGGACTACAAATGTGTGGAATCCTACTAGCTCGATCATCCTAAGCATTCTACGCAAGAAAAAAGAACGATCCCATTTTCGTTGACCGCTGTGAAATCCCAATATGCCTCACGAATGCACTACAGTGAGTTTGGACTTCTCAAATACGCACTTGCTTTAGCCGTTTTCATATCTTGCAAGATCTTTGGAAAGTTCCAAAAACGGTATAACGAGACATTCCCCTTGCCGTTCTACATAGTAGTTCGCTACAGTGGAAATTCCGCTGTCGGGCTATCGTGTGGGTCCGTGGCCGTCACATTGAACACAATCGGTGATAGAGAAAAGGGATTTACTACCGGCTATTTTTCAGCGACCAGCAAATTCAAAGTCGACTATTATTATTGTGATCAATCTTCTGTATCATCTCTGTAGTTGCTCAGTGATCCGATATGTGTGAAACTTGAATGTGGTTTTATTTTGAAGTACACTATGTTGTTTAAAATTCGAATATCATTTACAGACGTGAAATGTCTATGATAAAAATTACTCAATTTGAATGATATTGTATGTTTATACCGACTGCAATAGAAAGAAACCTTGCTTCATTCTGAAGAAAGAGAAAGCTAACAATGCTGTTCGAAAACCGACTGGCCATATTGACCAGTTGCACATGTTCAAAGATGTCAAACTATTGCACCAGTTCACAAAAAAGTAAAATCCATTCCTATTATTCATTATTTGGGAATGCGAAAAGATTAAGCATAGATAGCCTTTTTTTGTTTTCAAAAAAAAAAAAAAAAAAAAAAAAAAACTTTTCGTGTATCCTCCCTTCTTAAACGTTATCAGATTTTTGTATAAATTACATTACACGTTCCTTGTATAATCTGGCTGATAAAAATACCAAATAATGAAGTGAAAAATTTTTGGTATAAATTTTGAATGTATAGTCACCGTTAGTCATCGTAAATGTATAGTGCAATACTAATCCTGCTTCGTAATTTATAATGTTCATCTATCTATAATATCAACATGAGCAAAAATGTTGATTAGAACATAGCCCTACGCTTTAACATATTGAGTTTTATTTTTCAAAGAATAATACTTTCGTTTTTAACACAGGTCATTAATGGCATTCGATTACAATTACAAATTTATTAATTAATCTTGGCTACTGTAATTATATTCATTTCATCTCCAGATCCATCACTACTGCCAGAAAAGTTACACCACATTGCATATTGTGTGTCAACAGTACATTTTACCACTTTGTGTATTAAATTTCCTTTTCATAACATTCACTTCGATATTAAACTATGAACATATTTCTCTACTTACTTCTCTTTGGTTCCTTTGTTCTCTTTTTCTCTTCGAAGGTATTCTTCCAATTCAGCGCCTTCTAATCTCACTCGCCTGCGAACTTCTAAAGTTAAGAACATGTTTCCACCTCCATTATCAATTAACTGCCGAGCCAAAGTTCCAGGAGAAGTTCTGTTTTAATAAAGACAGTTCTATTTTAAATACCGCTCTCATACTTAACAAATATTTATATCTCGCAAAATATAAAGAAAAAGGGGGAAAACTAGGAGGAAGATCATCTGAATCCATTAGTTTTCAGTTGATTCTCAGCAATTTACTTCAACTAAAAGACAAGACCGCCAATTACTAATTTATTTATGAATGTCGTTGCAAAATTTCTAAGATGACTCTATGATAGTATTAATTGTTATTCGTGGTATGATACTGCACTTCTGTGGCAGTTTTTAAAACATATAATAGCGATAATATGGAATATGCTCAAACAATACTCTTCTTTTTTTTTAATCATAAGTTACTCATTCTTGAGTTTTCATTAGTATCTATTAACAACAGACTACATCTTTTTTTTTTTTAAAGTACACAGTAACAATAACAAAGAAATTCTTTCATAGAAGTACGTAAACGCAGGAGTTGAAGATAAATATGATGTATACAAATAGAAGTACAAGTGTCATGCCTCTTATATAGGAAACAATTATATGTAGAATATAAATAATATTGGTAGCAGAGCAACTGTTTGCTATAGGTAGTTTTAAATACTTAATTAAAAAAAATAAATCTTTACTATTAACGTTCCACTGTTATGTCCTTTTGACTAAATGAGCTGGATGACTAATGAAATTGAACACTTATGAAATAATCGGTGAAATGAAAATGAGGGAAGAAACGGGAGACCCCAGGAAAACCCATGGACACAATGTTATCCATCAGTTCACCTGACTGGGGATCGAACCAGTTTTCATAGCACCAAAGGTGAGCGTTTTACCATTGAGTCATTGTGCCTTCAGTTAAATCTTGGATTCTAGAAAAAGTTATATAGTTGGATTTCTGACACGTATGGTTCCAAGTTCGAGTCTCAATGGCAATCTAAATTTCCGAGCTGATTTATCATTCTGAGATAAACAATGAACAAAACAGATCATGGAAACAACAGTTATAAGTTCTGGTGTAGGAAGTTGCATTTTAAACAATGGAAACTGATACACTTGCCACAAATAATTACAGTCAAAATACCCACTGTATAAAACTTACTTTAACGTCCTGCGGCCCGGAGCCTTTCAATAACATATTATAGGATTTAACTCTTACACCACTACGTACGATATACTACATAAAATACGTAACTCTACAGAGTCAGCCCGTAAACTGAAGACAACTTGAAATCGTACATTAAAAGAAAATAAGAAATATCATTGTGGGCAAGCTTCGGAGAATATTGCAGGCTTTCCAATGCTAATGGAAAATATATATAAGAAATCACGACGAAAAAATATAAGGGTTTCGTGAAGCAGTGAAAAAGGAACATTCCAATTATCCAATAGGTACAAATGAAAAAAAAAAAAAAAGAAAGAAATAAAAAACATGGAAATTACACCAATTGTTATATGAACATACATTCTACACTAAATGTAACTAAATGAGTAATTATCTCGTTGCAAAATTTTATATGAGTTTCTTAGTGTTATCATACGTAACTCATCAGTACTAAGGAACGACTATGAGGAAAGTGTAAAAAGGATCTGCATCAGAAAATCAGTAAACATTCTGCACCTGGCGCTTTTAAGGTAAGATTTAACTATGTGTAACATATTCTACAATTACTTGCCTACAGTTAGTGCAGAAAGTATTGATACACCTAAATAAATTATTTATAAGTCATTAAAACCACTACTCCATAGAATTTTTTAATGAATATGACGAAACTAGTTTATTTTTTGTTCCATTTTGTAGGTGTATGAATATTTTCTGCGCTAACTGTATATTGTTTGGTGTAATTATCTTTAGAAAATAAGCAGGAAAGGACGAAACACAGAAGAGACTCCTCTCCTCTACTCTACTCTACTCATTCTACTGTGGAGACAAAAGGGCCTCCAACCACCCACAACTTATTCCTTATGTTATTTTCACAAGTGGAAGTAGCAATGCCACAAAAATATAGGAGGTTTCGTTAAAATATAGGAAATATTGGAATTTATAGGAAGAGACGCAAATATATAGGAAAAATAAGAAATATAGGAGCATTAGAAAGTCTGGTATTGTTCAAGAGGACTGACCAGGGAAGGGTCCGAATGGGGCACTCGAGTTGCCAATCGACATGTTATCAGAAATGAAAGAGGGTGTGAAACTATGTACATATGCAAATTTATAGCGGCTGAGGGCAACATGGAAAAGCAAGAGAGCCGGAAGAAATATTGCCGACCGTAGGGCCCAGCAACACAGAAAGCTAAGGAATTACTCGTTCTACGCATGAATGGCCACATAAATTAAGGTCAAATGTTTAGTAGTAGATGCATGATAAAATCTACTATGTCTGTAATTAACATTATGGCCGCCATATTGAGTGACCATCTTCAATTGGGATTCACAATGTAAAGGAGAAAGTGGGTCATGTGGTATATGAAATAGTACTGAAATTTTACCAGGAATTCATTGGTACTAACCATTTTGTAGTAACTTTATTGTGAGTTGAGAAGTAACATGCAAGAAAGTCGTGAGGGGATATTTGAACAAACTGCTGAATAACCTGTCGGAATAATGTTGGTACATGATGCACATCTGGAAAAAATTACAAAGAGCATTTGCACAAGCAACGAGCTGGTAATATTGCAGTGTTAAAGATGAATAAATGTTGTCTCGTTAAAACACTCGGCACAAAGGAGGGCTGGAGATTATAGGTACAATTAAGACGTGATTCTTCTCAAAGAAAATAACATATATATCATCACATAAATAAGTATACTGAGAAAGGTACATACCAATCTATGAAGGACAGTTGATGTGAAGAGTATCTATAAGAGTGTGATGAAAACACAAGAGCTGTTCTCACCTGACACGCTATCATCTATCTCTAACGTTTGATATTCTTCGACCACTGTATCAATATTCACTGAAACCTACATTTCTGATCTTCTGCACAAGGTTTATTGTCGCACGTCCCAAACTCAAGCTCTAATAATGACACAACTACCTGGGGATTCATATTCGTGCTCACAAGAAGAAATAACTTTTCCTTATGATGAATTAGAATATACCTTTTCATTTTCTAGCACTTCCTCAACAGTGGCTCACCGACCAAGGGCACATTAACCTTCCTACCAACCACTCTATCTTACTTCACTACTTCACTGATACCGCAGATATTAGCTAATGAGCTTTCTCGCGTGTTTTGTGTCTGCAAACTGGACATACAGTAGGTGGCAAGGACTCACTTTGGTCTCTTCTTTCTCTGTCGTCAATGACTATCTTTCCCTTACTCGCAACTATTCTGCATCTAAACACACTTTTCCTTTGGTCTGTATACAAACCAAAGTTCTGTAAGCTCTAGCTTTTACGTCATACTAGTGAGTCTTTCTTGCATGTTATTTCTCAACTCACAATAGTTACTACAGAATGGTTAACACCAATGTATTCCTGGTAAAATTTCAGTGCTATTTCATATGCCACATGACCCACTTTATCTTTTATACTGTGAATCCAAATTTAAGATGGCCACTTTCAATATGGCGGCCATGATGTTCATTATATATAGCACATCTTATGCATTTACTACTAAACATTTAGCTTAATTTATGTGGCCATTCACGCGCGGAACGAGTGGTTCCTTAGCTTTCTCTGTTGCTGGGCCCTACGGTCGACCATATTTCTTCCGGCTCACCTGCTTTTCCATGTTGCACTCAGCCGCTATAAATTTGCATATGTACACAGTTTCACACCCTCTTTCATATCTGATACATGTAGTTCGTTAACTCGAGTGCCCCGTTCGGACTCTTCCCTGATGAGGCATGTCTTGACACCAACCATTCATGTTTTCGTCAGCTGTAGCATTAAATGTAAGTGGATGCATCTCTCTTTGGACACATTTTAAAATACATCCTAAATTTCAGATATATCCAACATAACGTATCAAATAAGCCAGTTTTAAATATTACATCCTATATTTCAGATACATCTAACATAATGTATCATTACACGAAATGCACCTTCAGCTTACACACTGACTGAAATACAGTGAATATGTTTATGAGTTCAAGCATATTCTATAAGATTAATACGAATAAAAGAGAAAATCGTACATTAATAGTAAGATTATTAACTACTGTTCAGAATAATAAAGTATTTAGAAACTTTCATACCTTGATGTTACAATAATACTGTTGGCAGGATTTGAACACCACTGCAAAAAAAGTTCTCTCGAAAAGCCACATTCCATATCAGGCATACTAGCAAGTACCACCTTCAAAGAAAGATAAGAAAGATAAAATTTTCCGCATATTAAACTTATTTTCCAAAATAAATGTTGTCCCATATACTGACACTAATAACAAAAAGAAGTATTGTATGTTTAAAACAAAAGTATAGAAAAAGATCTACTGTATTTTTTTACTGTTATACTCGTATGACATACGGACAGTGTATACGCAAAACGAAACACGATTATTTCATGAATATTTTTTCTTCTGGCTAAGTATTAAACTCATGCCTTTATATATCACCATATTGTCAGTTGGCTGTTTCGCTTACCTTTGGACTTGGAACTCGACTCAGTTCTGCTGTACTGTGACAAAGCTGCAAATGCTTGAACTGGAATGGATTGTTTCGAGCGCCTTCAAACGTTCGCATTAGTTTGTCACTCATCCATTCAATCTGAAAGAATTTCAGTGCATATAAGTAATACGTATATAATAATTCAACATGTCAGTTTACTTAAGAACAATGAATTCAGGACAAACTCTTTTACACTTAAGAAAACTGTACGGAAGAATGTTTGAACACATCTGAACCAGGAACTTAAGCATGAATCGAAAATCATATGAATTACGATGTGAATCCTAAGTTTCTTGTCAGGATAAGAGAAATCGACATCTTAAAAAACATATAATTGAAAAATCCAAGTAAGTTGTATGGACTTACGTGCAAAATTAATGTAGTTCAAGTAAGATACTTGTTTATACATTAAAAGGTAGTGAGAAAGACAAAAGAATAAATGAAAGAAATTTAGAGTGTTTATTTACAGAGCAAATGGAAGGATAATCTTGAACATGCGTTTAAATAATTAGAAACTCATCTTAAAATATCCTATAATTCTGTCGATGACAACATTATCAATAGTATCAACAAACCATCTTCGTCAAGGTGCTGAACTACAGCCTTTCTATTTAAGTGTGACTTTCCGGCGCTGCTGTCAATGTGCTTTTCCCGTACCTCCCTCAAAACAGGAGGAACAAAGTTGCTGTAGCCGACATCCTGGATGCAGACAGGATTGCCACATTGAATTATTTCACCCGCTTCGCTGTGCACTGTCTTGTTAGCCCATCTAAGTAGCCTACGATCCTCACTCGCCAAGACCACACGACTGAATGACAAATTGGCAACACACAGCCGAGGACATTCACTTGTTTCCCTGAAGCAAAGGGAAGGTTTCCTCCGCAAAAGGGCGACAGGGATAGACCCGAAGTATGTTTTACATATTTTCCGAAGGCACGCTTGAAATAGAAAGACTCTAGTTACAATATGGATTTTTCTTTTTTTATATATATATATATATATATATATATATATATATATATAATAGAAAACTATATACAAATGGAATTTTAAAAACAAACTCATCGAATATAAACAGAAATTAATTTTCTTTTGAGGTGGTGAGCTGCTTAACAGATTCTCTTAATTCTTAATTATAGAAAGGTTTTCTATACGTGAATGAGAAACGTACTCAATCAAATGTTAATAATACTTCATAGACCTATGTAAAATGTCTATAGAAACATTCTCTTAAGCATAAACACACAATTTTATTACTTCAAGTGACAAAAGGAAAAAAAGAGAGTATAGTGATCAAATAAATAAATAAATAAATAAAGATTTCACGGATTTAACCCTACATATCGATTTCATGGCTCCTACATACCGAAAACGTTACTTTTGGATGTCTGTTTGCCCCGATGGATTACACTCGCCTACAGGTATAGATAGGTACCGTTTAACTTATCTGTACCAAACGTTAAAACTTCGATTTTTCATATCCTCTCTCTCTTTCATAATAAAGTTTTTACAAGATTCTCGATGAGGATTTTTTGAATATCTTTTCCATTCCGAAAAACAAGAGTAGTTTATTAGAGGATGAAAATAAATAAAACGTGATTCTCTCGAAAACGGCTTTAACAATTTTGCCATTTTTTTCATTATTATCTCACTGGCAACTCTTATGGTATAAGGCATTTTTCTAATAATATTAATAAAGACTTACTTTAAGGGAGAGTTCGTTTTAAATAAAAAGGCAGATGATTTTGCTCATATTTCATAAATAAACCCCTATTATAATTATGTTCGCATTTCATGAATAAATGTTCACGAAATACGAACTGCAGAAAGCCATAATTTAGGGATTTAGGATTTAGATTTCGGGGCTTTTGGCATCTACGGTCATTTAGCCCATCACGTATGAGGGACGACGTCCCTTGGCGAGCACACTATCCAGGGAAAGGGAAGGAAGGAAGCGGCCTGGGACCTACATGTTAGGTACCATCCTGGCATTTGCCTGGTGTGAATGAGGAAAACCTCTCTCAGGATGGCTGGCCTGAAAAAGGTTTTACACTTCTTCGACCGAGTGCCCCCACCGAGAAAGGTACAATTCAATGCAAGAAAGTTTAGTGAATACCTTGCCTCATTCGACTCTGTATCTTTTATTTAATTTAGCATTTACAGCAATCAACTTATAAATCCTTTAAAACAAGATTCTATATATCTAATGAACTTTTTCTCCCTTCAATTTCATTAAAATTTTACATGTCTCTGACTTTTGCATGTTATTTAAGAAACTTTGTTATGTTTGAAAGCATTGCACAAAAAAATTCTAACATGCACTTGTAGGCATTACATGAACACAACTGACCCTCCTAGTACGAGAATATGAAGGAGAAAACGCGTTCTAATTTACCTGTGACTTTGCAAATTCCACTACATTATAACTGACGTTGTTAAGGAGAGCCAGGGAGTACGCAAGAAGACCAGATTCTTTATTCCTCCACAACTGATCCAACATGTGAGCTAGTTCCAACACTCGCCCCGCGGTATCCACCGTCACTAGTACATTCCCACTGCTCCTCAAAGTTTGTAATATATTAGCTAAAAAGAAAACATAAAAATGAATCCAAAGAACTCTTTAAATGAGACAGAATGTCATTCCTTTACTGTATTTCACTGTCCATCACAAAGTCTACTACAAAAATATTCGTAAATAACATCTCTCACCAATCATTATATCAAAGGAAATAAATTCAACGAAATGAAGATCATAAGGAGCATGTCTAATGATTTCACTAACATGTTATATATATAAAATGTCAATGATTTCGTCCACTTAATACAGTATGCATATGATTATTTTATTAGTTATATTTACTTACAAGACCAAAAAGAACCCCTGAAATTAATTATTAAATTCATTTGTTAAATTTGATTCATCAAACCCTTTTCAATACAAGCTAAGTTTAAGTATTTTGGCTATGACACAGACAAAACTGAACTTTTTCACTGATACATTACAAAATTTGGCCTTCCAGGATCGGGAAATCTCGGAATAGATTTTCAGGGCTCTTAGTTATTCTCAAACAAGTCAGTTTTACCCCTGATCAACTTCGTATTTTTAATACTAACTTACATAAGGAAATCTACCTCGTTTGCACAGTTCGAATTCCACATATTAGCACATTAGCATCATAGATTTGAGATTTATGTCAGATAGTGAGTCACCGATTGTAGGTCAAGAAGCAATTATTGAATAATCAAATTATTAGAAACAAACGTTAAGTGAAACATTTACTTCATTAATGATTTTATATACAGGGTGTCTCAAAAGTCCCCTGACATAGGTCAACTTTCTTTTATTGGAGTTACAACAAAATGTAAGACGAGAAACCGTCTACAAATATTATGTTTTCTGTCTAAAGTGAAGTAATTTTTTAAATCGGACGAGCCGTTTGGGTTATATACTCTTTATGCGCCCAATGTTAAATGAAAATGCAACTTTGCCATTTATTTGGACCCACAACATAAGTGAATGAAGTTACTCTTTTACGCTAAGGTAAGAGTATGATGAATGGGGACATGTTTGAAATAGGGGCTGGCCATCGACACGATAGTGTAAAAGACAGTAACTTCATTCACTTATGTTGTGGGTAAAGGTAAATGGCAACGCTGCATTTTCATTTAACACTGGGCGCATAAAGAGTGTACAGCCCAGACGGCTCGTCCGATTTAAAAAATTCCTTCACTTTAGATTGACAACATCATATTTGGAGATGGTTTCCCCTCTTATATTTTGTTGTAACTCTGATAATAACAGAGTAATTCAATGTCAGGGGACTTTTGAGACACCCTGTGTATATATAATCATACTGGGTATATCAAAAGTCCGAAGCATACGCCAACTCCGTTGCAAGTAACGAAAAGATTTTAAAAAAATGGAAAGTAGTTGGAAACAGGTAGTTCCAAATCTGATATGATGGAAATGTTTCTCTTGAGCCTTTACATACCAACAATATAGCATTATTGGGAAATGGGTTTATGTTGTGATGTAGGTTCTCTCACACAACAATGTGCACTTTCAACGTGCTATTTTTGCGTGTCGTTACTTTCCGTTCTAACAAGCTGCTGAACTGGAAACATTTAATTCCTCATTTAACACAGGTCGACTTACTAGTATGAATCCCAACGGCTGGTGCAATTGGAAAAAATTCATTTTACATTGAAATTCCACGTATTTCCAACAACTTTCCTTTCTTTCTTTTCTTCTCTTTATTAATAACAGAATTGGCCTATGATGCAGGACTTTTGATATACCAAGTAAATTGTAACTACATTATTTTCATTACTTGAATAAATAATTAAGTATACTTTAGTTAGAAACAAATTATCATATTATACAAACTTTACATTGCTTACATTTTTCACTAATTATTATAATTATTTAATGCAAGTACATGAATGAATACAAATATAAAACTCACTCATAAGCTTTTCATCTCTCGCTCGCCTCCGAGCTTGTTGGTAAGTGGCATTGTAAGCGTCCGTGATTAGCAAAGACGGACGTGTTAGTTTTTCTAACTCACAACCATTTAAATGACGTTCTTTCTTATGGTTAAAATCTACAGCATATACGATATCTTCTTCACCAACTTTAACGATTTTCCATATCGTTCCACCTATCATGTGACCGGCAGGAAGAGGGGTAATAGTAAGACCATAGCCTTTGCCTTAAAAATAAATAATTACATTTTAAAAATACACACAATGAAGATACAAGATATAAACGAGATATAATTTTTACCAAATTGTACAGGTATAACCATTAACCTCTGTACTACATATCTATTAATGAATGCTTAACGAACAGCCGTTATAAAAAAAAATACACATTAAAATTCTAAAATATAAACCGTTAACATAACAAAAATTAGGTAGAATTATGAATACACAACACTACCATTTCATAAATTTGGTAATGCATTTATGAAATCGATATTTCTTTTCAAAAGTATTCTACAAGTTGTAAGTTTGATCAATCACACCATATACAGGGTGGTAGATAACTCCACCGACAAACTTTGGGAGGCAATTCCTTATACGAAATGAAAGGAAAAAGTTCTAATAAACATGGTCCGAAAAATGCCTCCTTTCAGAGTTATGATCCATTGAAAATTCGAAAAATCATTTTTTAAAACTCCCTAACTTAGAAACATAGGACCTATCTCAAGCGGTTTAAGGAGTTACACAGGAAGTAGTATGTTCTCTATCTAAATATCCATGTTTTACCATCCGTTATCGGTGAAAGGAACTGTAAAAAGGAAGTTGAAGTATGGGAATACTCCTTTAAGTACTAGTGGTGCGTTCGTTTCGCAGGTACTGGTGAATTCTGAAACATCGATATTTAGATAGAGCGTATACCAGTTTCTGTGTAATTCCTTAAACCGCTTGGGATAGGTCCTATACTTTCTAAGTTAGGGAGTTTTGAAAAATGATTTTTCGAATTTTCAATGGATCATAACTCTGAAAGGAGGCACTTTTCGGCCCATGTTTATTAGAACTTTTTTCTTTCATTTCGTATAAGGAATCGCCTCTCAAAGTTTGTCGGTGGAGTTACCTACCACCCTGTATATTACAGACTGTCTACCTAATTACGTTGAGTATGCATTTATGTTTAGGGACCGCCATAAGATGTCCCTAAAAGTTGAAGCACATATGAATAGCATTCAATTTTTTCCCCCATGGTCTGAAAAACTTGTATTAAAATAGACCTGACGAAACAATTATTCTCAACCAACGCACTTAGATAGATAGTCAAACAACAGAACAACGAAACCAATGTATTACAGAGAAGTTCCTACTTTTGGATTCTGTCAAGAAATCGACAATGTTTTGTGAAATTTTATTCGGAACTCGTTGATCAGAAGTTCGAGAAGGTTTCTTAAATTTTATGAAGATTAAAGCTTTTCGTTCTTGGTTGGTTGGCTTTAGTGTCCCTTTTCCGCACCGAGGCTATATTAGACGGGAACCTTGGTTTAAATAAGAATTCAAACCATCGTAATGTGCTTACATGTCAAGGCTCTCGCACTGGAAATCGAACCCCGTGTGCGCGCTAGCCACTAGACTAACCGAGAGGGCTTCTTGTCTTGTGTATGTGTTTACGCCATCAATGTGGTAACAGTACTTAAATGAAAGTTCAAAAGCCCTGGAAATGCAGATGCATTATTTTTCGATCTTTAACATGTTCCTTTATTCTGACTTCAACATTTCTCCGAATCATTTCAGTGTATTTCACAATTACAGTAAAGACTTCCAACTTCCTGAGTGTTGATTGCTAAATCATGTGCGTAGTCTCAAGTATCCAGAGTATCAAGTATTTCCGAGGAGTATCCAGAAATTTCCGAGTCTGATCAAGATTGTTCGGCAATTGGGAAATTAATTAAAAAGAGTTACCAGACTAAAAAAATAAATAAAATAAAAAAAAAAAATAAAGACGCTGTTCACGCTTCATTTAGTTGAATGTGACGTCCACAGTCCCTTATGAGTTGAAATTCTAAGTTTATTGCTTCGTAAATATACACAACGATGTACACAGGGTGCCCGAAAAGTACCTGTACCCTAATTTGAGTATTGCAGAGAAAAATGTCAGTGTAATTTTAGTTTCTTTATTTAATACATACTATAATTGAGTATTTACATATATGAACTATGTATCCAGTGGATTTGTATGAACTCCATCATGTATATACAGATGCATGCGTCTCCATGTCCGCGTCCTCTTATATCCACTACGCGACCTGTCTTTGCCACATCCTAAAGCAAACGCACGTTTCTAAGAATCAAGTAGGGTTGCTTTACGAGGTGAGTCCTTGCTAAAATAATTTCTAAACGCAGTCATTGCCTGTATCAATCTTTTTCCTCTGTGTAGTCATTCTTGCGTCCACAGAAATGCCACTAACCGTTCCTCAATCCGTTTCGATTTCCGGCGGGAGATCATGTGGTTCAGCTTCCACGTTAAGCTGTAAGTCTACGTCTCATATAGCCTCGCTGCTGAACGGGAAGCTAAAATGAAATCAAATCAACAGTGTAACTGCAACCACTCACATCAACGATGGGTTCACAAGTGTAATCCTCCACCTGCCCTTAAGGCAGGTATACTAGGCAGCGCTTGAAAATAGAGATACTGGACAAAGCTGTCTGTGAAAGCAGTACCAATACCATAACTAAAATTACACTGACACGGTTCACTAAAATTACAAGGACTTCTCGAACATTCTATGTAGTTTCTCCATTCTCTAATACTTCGCAAAGGACTTACATTTGAAACTACATACATTGCTGTATTTGAAGCATTCTGACTTTCAAGTTGCTATTTGATACGAGTTGGGAAGGTTTTTTTCGATAGGCGTGGCTTAAAAATATAAAGGACTAGTTCTAAAGAATCCAAATACCTGGATAATTAAATCCGCAGACGAGTATACTTTGTGCGTCCACTTACGGATGGTAACAAGAGTGATAATGTGCACTATAGAAGCAAGCGAAAGTTGGTATAATATAAAATGGACCATTTGTCTTGAAACATCCCTGTAATCTTTAAACTAACAAATAAAAGCGTTGAAATTTTGTATGATGGAAATATCGGCATGAAGACACTCTCTAATGCCACCAGAGGTCACAATGCCTCTCTCTAATAATTTACTAGATGACTATTTACAAACAGTTGTAAAATCCTTCAAATTCTTAGCAGAAAGTCTTCTTTTCTTTTTAAGTTTTACCCGTTATGCCGGTTAGGCTAAAGGATATGGTGATAATGAGAAATGAATGAAATGGTGGAATGAAGAAAGTGAGAGAAAATGGGAGAACCCCGAGACAACCCAGGAGCACGGTGTTTGTCCACCACAAAGTCCACACGGCGCGAGTTGTGAGTACATCAGTGTGTGACTATTAAAATACAATCTGAGTTCAACTGTAGGTTATGATGCACTAAAAAGAGTATATATAAAAATATTAACTGTGCCTATGTCAACCGCTGCTACGTTACAAGGTCTTTCAGCACAATAAATTGAACAATGACATTACCAAGAAACTGACTGATCACTGGACCACTGTATGAGGATTTCTGCTGAAGATGATGATGTTCCAAGTGAAGAATTTTGAATTTAGATTCCTGACCGTCCAAATAATAATAATAATAATAAAAAAAACATTCCGTTTGATTTAATACAAAATGCCTTTGCAAGAATTATTACAACATGATTAAATATGTATTAAAGTAAAATAATGAGTACTTTTTACTACGTTTAATTCTCTGGTATATAAATAGTTTGATATTAAATTTAATACGATTAGAAATTTACTAAAACATGTACATATTTATATAGGTTCTATATATAAGTTGCACATAGTTCTATGACTCGAATTGCTGTAAGAAAACGCTACACTGAAAAGCTTAAGATATTAGGTCTGGTTCAAATTAAAATTTCCATGATGTCTACTATTCATTTAGAGAAATTAGAAGTGAATTAAAATAAGAGCAGTTTTAAAATTATGTTAAGTATAGGTTGGGCTTAGATATGTTTGCATTGCAGTACTATTTATGATTTACTACCAGGGTTGGCAAAAACCATGGTTTTTATTAAAAAAAAAAAGTTTTTTTTCTTTTTTTTTTAAACTTTTTTTAAAATAATTTGCTCTATATATTCATATCATATATGGACAGAAATGAGTTTGTTTCGCATTGATGTTATTATGCAACAACAGGGTTATGCTGGAAGAGGTCACATAAGCTTTAAGCGGAATAAAAACCGCTTCTCGAGTTACATCCGAGAGAAATTGTCCTCCATTTGAACTCGGAACCAGGACTAATTGGCCACAAATGCGATACGTCTGCCGACTCACTCACGAAGGAATTCTGATAAAAATACGTTGTACTGATCTTTACATACTTCTTAATATAACTGTCAAGAGACATTTCAGAAGGACAAAAATATAAACAGTTGCACAAGTGAAACCATTATACAGAATTACATATTGACAATTTCAAAGTACTACGGAGTACGGGACTTAATTTGCATATCAGTACGAAAAGTGATTAAAGATACGAATTATTTGAGTCCACTTTGGCTCAAACTCATTTATAGATAAATAGCTACCAAAGATACTTCTCATTTCACTAAATGCCTCTCGTGGGGTCTGTATGATCCCCCCCCCCCCACAAAAAGTACAGCATTTCAATGTATTTTATCAATAGTAAACATTGAAACGAAACAATATTTAGAATTTTTCTTTGGTTGCAATCACATAACAATAATAACAACTACAAAAAAATCACAAAACATTTATAAACTTATATATAAAAAACGTTGCTTTTGTATTATAATCTTTTTGAGTAATGAATGGGGAATTTAGGTCTGAATATAATACGAATAATGTACGGGAGTGAAACGTGATAACCCACAAATGTATATTCATCAAGATTTTACAAACACTTACACTTTTACGAACATTTTTTTTTTTTTTTTTTTTAAACAGCTGGTTACACCTTGGTTTAAACCAGCCAACCCTGTTTACTACTTACAAATTTATTTAGTAATCACTAGGGCTGTTCCTAATTCCGGAATTTTTCGGAACGGAAATTGCAATTCCGGAATCGGAACACAGTTTCAAGACGTTCCGGAATTTCGAAACGTTCCGGAATTTCGGAACATTCCGGAATTTCGAAACATTCCGGAACTTCTTATTGAAAAAATAATTTTTGCTGTTACCCCGAACTGAGAGGTGTGCGCAAAGCTTAGCTTTGAAACTGGATATTGATTCCGCTGTGCTGAAGGAAGGAGTTTTGGTCCATGGCAACTGGTTTGTTTCATTCTCTAGATCCGTTCACTGTGAACGATTGGGCATAAGATTTGGAACTTTGTCTGGTTATCCATAAAGTCTCAATCATAAGTGATTCAGTATAAATTCCGTGATTTTGTTGCAGAAATCGGAACATAGAAATTCGAGCTAGTTCTTCCCTTTAGTTTGGTTTATCTTCCAAGAAACACCTTTTTTATAAACCACTTTGTATATTCTTTTTTAAATGAATACCGACTGTACCTTTTCCATTTATACGAGGCAACCCTAACAAGAAATTGAACTGCATATCTTTTGATGTATGGCCATTGTTAAGTATAAGTACCTGAAGGAGGGGCAGAGAATCATTTAAAAGAAAATACGATTTTCAGTAATTAAAGGGATAGGATAGTTTGAAATATTTGAAAAAATTTTGACCAGTATTTCCGGTGGCCCCACGCCCCTGCTTACTGGGAGGGAAGTAGAAATTATTTGTCAATAATCTAAAGAGGAACATAATTCCCAACCCTCGACGTCCGTGCTTTGTTGCTAGATTTTTTTCTTGATAGTTGGTTGATGGCTTGGCATTTTAATTTGTAATAATCTGCAATAGTGCACAGAATATTATTTTGCTAAGTCAGGTGTTTCAGCTTTGTGAACAAATAGATCATTTCGTTGACTAAAGCTTGATGTGCATATGTAACATGACGTGAACACTAGAGTATAGTTTTCGTGGCATTTCAGTATGCCATAGCATAGCATACACTATGAAGCAGTGTCCTTTTGAAAATAAGACGCTTTTGTATTAAACAATCTGAAATAATACCCTACAAGGGATAAAAGCGAATTTACATGACGTACCCAAAGCACCGAATTTATTTAACTTTCTTTCTCCTGATTTCTCAAATAAATCATATAAAAAAGATCAATGAGATAAAAGAAGTTTGTTAAGCTAAAAGTCCCTAAAGCCCATTTTATGCGATGCAATTTTCTATGCAATCTTGCATGCTAAGAATCATGCGTTCAAATTATTTCGTGTAATAATAATTAACATTCAACTTTCCATAGTAAACTGCACGTATTTCACCTTGTTCGGAGATAGAACATGTGCGATCTACCATGGAAAGTTGAATTCTAATTTTTATTACAGGAAATAATTTGAATGCATGTCTCCTAATTTTGCATACATAATTGCCTTGTCTAATATCGTCTAAAGTCTACTTTCCCCTAATTTAAAAAAAAATCATCTGGGCATTTATATGAAAATTGACATTTAATACATGCTCTTATAATATTTTATCCACATCATTGTTCTCTAACAGTATTATTTTGTAGCACAGAAATTTTGCTTTTTCTTTCAATAGTAATTTACATTTACATTTTTGTTGCATTATTTGATGACGTCTCAGGTAGCATCAGTTATACCATTTCAGGGTTTCAGTTGTCAAAATTTTCACAATTATGTATTACTCATGTGTACTCCTTGTACTTTAGATTAAAAGTTCATTAATATAATTCCAAATGACATGACTACAAATGTTTCGTGTGCTCTTGTATTGTTTGCTTAATAGTAAAACAAATTTTTTGGAATTAAAATGCCAAACGTGTAAATTGTTTCCTTGTTGGTACTTCAAAATACAAAATGGCAATGATTGAAAAAAAATGTAAAAGATAAAAATAAAATGCTGTACTTTATTCCAATAATTGTAAATACGAGAATGTATAACTGTTTAAGACATGTTGCTACTATATTCCATAGGTACCAAAGTGAAAACGAGAAAGTATTTGAAAGTAAATTTGTGGGATTAAAGTCTTGTAACAATGTTTGAGAACCATTGCCTCAGGACTGTTTCGAACTTTTATATTCAAACTTCGAACTAATATTAATATTACGATTCCAGAATCAACAGTGAGCTTCAAAATTTCAGTCTTGAAAACAGTTCCGAAATTCATGCTTTTGAGCATTCCACAATTCCAAACTTTTGGAATGTTACGGAATTTGCGGAACATTCCGAAATTTCGAAACGTTCCGGAATTCCGGAACATTCCGGACTTAGATGAATTCCGAAATACGAAATCGAATTCCGAACACCCCTAGTAATCACTTCGTTCTTTTTAAAAATAAGACCAAACAGTAAAAAATGTACCTTTTTTCGAAAAGTACCTTTCGAAATATTGTAAGAATAACGACTTAAACACGAATGGAAGTTACGGGTAGAATGTGAGATTTTGAGTTATACACCTGGTTTGATTATAACATTATGTATTATATCCAGTAAAAATGAGTTTATTATTATTATTATTATTATTATTATTATTATTATTATTATTATTATTAAATTTGGGAGGGTGGAAGCTACAAGTCTTTGTAAGCACGATTCTGAGATTCGAGTCATTCCTAAACGCATCCAAAAATACCCTCCCAGAAAGATTGCCCTGAAAGAAACCCTGTCTTTAAAGTAAATAAACATAGTTTTAATTGAAGATTATATATGCAAATATGACTGCTACGAAATTATATGTGAAAATACAATAAAGAGAAAATTACCTCCTAATGTCTCCAGGGGGTTCCGAAACAGAATGAGTACATAGTAGTAACATAATTGTTTCATTATCTCATGGATCCTGAACGCTGTGGCGAAGTTCATGCTTTTGTGCGCAGGATGCATGTTCGATCCCAGTCCATGTGAATTTCTCACGAACAAATACTTGTTTGTCCGTGGGTTTTCCTCAGGCATTTCAATGAAATAAAATGGAATGAAATGTCTACATTTACATCCCAAAATTATGCCCTTCAGGTTCAGGAAAATGGATGATTAATGAAAATAATTGATTATGAAAGAATTGGTGGAATGAGAACATGGGAGGAAACGGGAAAAGTAAAAAAAAAAAATGAAAAAAGCACGAACACAATGTTAACCGCCACAACTCGCGCGGCCAGAATCGAGCCAATGAATCTTCGTACCAGAGGTAGGCGCTCTACTGAAGCACCATTTTTTACTTCGACAATTTCAGTTTTCTCTCGTTTTGGCATTAACAATAATTACTACGTCACTATTCATCATAATAGCTTGAACTTATAGATACATGTGTAGTATTTTAAAATTCAACTTCACTTTAGAAAAGAGTTAAACACATAGGCTCGCAATTTACATATCAAACACGCTTCCCTTAACATTAGGATACTTAAAATTTAATTTAATAGATATTATGTTTCTATAACTGTATTCTCACCTTTCATTGGAACACTTTGATTGTATTTTAACTGCACAATCTTGTCGAAGGCAGCATCCACATCATCTAGTGTAAACAATTCAAATTCTTCCATATTGTGACGTGACTAAAAAGAGACACAAAAATATACTTTCTCTATACCAAAATACTACTCAATGTATGTTATTACACTGTAAAACGTAACACACAGGGACGTACTTCTCCCGGTCGTGAGTAATGCCTAAACCAGAACCAAGCCTACAACATGAGTACAACAGTATTTAGATGATACATTCTTTTTAACGTTCCACGATTATGATCCGAGGTTAAGGAGGACGGTGACGGTGATAATGAATAAAATGGTGGAATGAAGAAAATGGCAGGAAACGAGTGAATCCTGAGAACTCACGAACACGGTGTTTGTCCACCACAAAGCCCACTTGAGACGAGTGGGGATCGATCAGGGATCCCACGTATCGGAGGTGAGCGCTTTACAACTGAGCCACCGCCTCCTTACATGATGGAAAGCTAAGTACATGAAAGTATTATACTGAGGGGGATGAGTTCACAAATATTACCTTAATAAGTACGTAAGAATTTGCTACGTTTAGTAAGTAAATAAAATATTTAAAAAATGCTGGAATGACAACTACAAATCTGAACATGGTTGTGAAACGGCGGAAATTCTGAGCTACTTGCTGTTCGGATATTCTTATAATTGCGCTTCCACCGGTTATAACTTGAAGCAAGTGGTACAAATTTATAATGAAGAAAAGAACGTAACTAACCTATTGTACCTTCCAATTTTTTAATGCGGTTATGGCTGCAGTAACATCTGTTATATCTTACTGTATAATGATAACCTGTGAACAGCCTCTCCTGTTATATCTTACTGTATAATGATAACCTGTGAACAACCCCTCTGTACATTTACAATTTGAGGCAACGTAGTTCTTTTACATTCGAATATTGGTCGGCCATTTTTCATACACTTCTAATATACTTCACCTAGAAAAAGTTACTAAAGTAACTTGACAAATTATTTTGAATCTTTATTTTTCCGAAAATTTTTAATAATGAATTCGGTTGATTGTATTGAAAGTACAGCGTCCTTTCCGGCACCGAGGCTATATGAACGTGGATCTAGTTTAAGATGGAATCTGAACCACCGTAATACATTCAAATTTTAAGGCTCCCCGACCGGGAACCGAACCCGAGACCCCGTTCACCAAAGGCACATTTTTGCCATTACACCAGCGAGGAAGACGAGGTTTTCAGTATAGTAGCTTGTATTGTAAAATAAGAAGATTGATTACATAAAATGTGAAATATTTCGCACTCGCCTGCTGTTGAAAACTTCATTTTGGTCATTTGGTTAGAAGTTTAGCGAACAAAATACTGCAAATATTAAACTGATTCTGAATAGGAATAAAACACGCAACCTAAGGTAAAGCAGTTTACTCTATTTATATATTTTAATGTAACTACCTCGGTGACTACACGGTCTCGGAGAACTAATGAAGAAAGAAAACAGTAACGCAACAGTTAAGTTATCACATTGCAGGCATCGTTTTGCAGGGCTCATAGTGGCCTGGTCTCTTCTAAATAGTTGAAAAGTGACAAAAAACACATGAAAAAGTGACCAAAATTTTATCAGAAAGTAACTTTACACCTTGATGCTAAACTTGACATAAATCGAACTTTACCGCTACATCGTTTTTCCAAGCAAAATAGGGCCGGCTGGATCATAACTGAAATACGTATTGTTTTAACATGTTAAAATTAAAAATTATTTTACTTAAGTTTGTCAGCTAATAAAAAAATTGGATTACTTGTGTTTAGAGGTTCATTATTAATTACATACTTTGCATGGTTTTGCATTTCAACTTTGATCTGGATGGAGTAAGGCCAAATTTCTACATTTTCATTATGTCCAATAATACAAAATTAAAGTAATTAATACATAGCATCTAGATTATCATTAACTGGTAATAAAATTTTGTCTTGTACGATTGGTTTGTTACAAATTTTGTCTTGGTACCACATGATTGGTAGACGTAGGTATGGCTTCCACCAACATTTCGCATACAATGAAAAGTAAACTGTAAACAGGTAATATATGTCATTATCCTTTAACACAATAAAATCAAAGCAAGTAATGTGGATATGTTTATACTCTTATTATGAGCTTTTAAAACAAATTACAAATGTTAACTAAATATACAGTTGCATACAAAATCAAATAAAAAGAAGTAACAAGAACGTATGCTAACATAACGTACGCTAGAAAACTGCCAATGAAGAATATAAATCACATGAAAAAATTATTTTATCTCCCCAAAAAGTAACTTTTAGTGACCAACTTGAAAAAAGTAACTTTTAGTTTAAAAAGTGACTCGCTATGTTTTGTTATGGATGAGGAAAACTAAATAATAAATTAATTATAGGTTCACCCGTAATGTAAGACACCACAATTCTAAAAAAGATTACCAGTACATCATACTCTACACCTTTAGTACAGTCGATCACAAGAATTCCCTATTTGAAACAACACATAATAATTTCAATCAACACAACAAGACATACGTAACATTCTCTGTGAATACAAACCTGATACAAATCATACATAAACATCTGGCCCATTTTATACACTGGAATCGTAGCATAAATTGGACAATTAAGGCCACATTTCCCGACCATGTAGGGTAATGCTCCTAAATGCAGCGGATCTGGATATGAGAGTAAAACGGCATCGATTTGATTAACATACCTGCGAGAAAAAAAGTGCTTTACGCTTCGTTTTGACAGCGAACACAGAATGTAATAATAAGGAACTACAAGACTGAACTATTGCTACTACTAGTGCTACAAGAAATTTACTAACAAGGAGAAGGCAGACTTTGGTAAGTGAACTTTGGGGCCATTTTTTGCAAGGTGGTAGTGCACATTTAAAGAATTAATATTACAAACTGGGAGAGCGCAATGACGAAAAATAACGGAGAAAGACCGTCTTTTGTACTCGACGCATATATCATATACCGTAACGCGCAAATGATGGCTTGGCATAGTAAGGAGAACATGCGACTCATGTGCAAAGGGTCACGGGTTCGATTCCCGTTCGAGTCAACCTTTTTTTTTTCAACCAATAAATTAACCATTTGTAACTATAAGTGAAATATCAATTCACCATATGTTTATAATGAATAAAACAATAAACATTTCGAAATCACTTGTAAAATCTTTCAATGTTCGATGTTAACTAGAAACAAAATTTAATCTATTCCGTAAATATTATTGTTACCATAGTCGTTGTGTAAAAAATGTTCTTGACACTTCGTGTCTACATCTGTAGACAGGGTACGAATTACCAAGGGAATGAGGGGGAAATCTCCTTTGGTTATGGCAACATCCAGTATTAGCAAAGATGATTTCTCCCTTAATTCCTTTGTAATTCGCACACTGTCAACAGATGTAGACACGAAACGTCAAGAACATTTATTACACAACGACTGTCGAGACCATAATATAACTCGTGATATCAGTATATTTACGGAATAGATTACATTTTGTTTGCTAGTTAACATGAAACACTGAAAGATCTTACAAGTGATTTGAAAATTTCTATTGTTTTATTCAATATAAACATATGGTGAATTAATATTTTACTTATAGTTACAAATGGCTACTTTATTGGTTGAAGCAAAAAACACAAAAAGTTCGACTCGAACAGAATCGAACCCGGGACCCTTTGCATATGAGTCGCAGATTTTCCTCACTCTGCACGCCGTCACTTGATAAATTTTGAGATACGTCATATGATATATGCGGCGAGTAGAAAACTTTAAGACTGTTTTTCTCCGTTATTTTTGGCCATTGCGCTCTCCCAGTTTATACTATTAATTCTTTATATGTGCACTATCACCTCCCAAAAAATGGCTCCGAAGTTCAGTTACCAAAGTCTGCCTTCTCCTTGTAAGATAAAAGCATTATTCTTTCATACAAATTTACCCTCTGCAATACCTCGAATTTCCTCACTCATTCTTTCCAAATCTCATGAAAATGGCAAAGCAAAACAAAGTTACCGAAATTATATGCATCAAAAAATACTAAAACAAAACATATTATAGCTCTATTTTATTTTTTTACTTGGATATTGGAGATTAACGCTCCTTTTTAGCATCGAAGATAAATGAGACGTGAGTTTACATTATAAAATGAGATTCAAGCCACGGGTACTTGTGCCGGAAATCGAGTAAGTGTCTCGCTTACTCAAGTCGAAAACTACGATTAAGAACTGGCAAAGCGGCATAATCATTAATGTCTCATTAGCGTTTGTAGTAGGACTTTTACCTGTACTTAAGCAAAAAAAGAAAGCAAATAAACAAATTTAAAAAACAGCATCTTACCGTTTATCACAAGAAAGAAGGGGAAAAAATCAGAAACACCAATCCAATACCAAAGCCCATTCTGTATCAATGATACGATATATTTTTCAACTAAAACTTAATGTATTGTCCACATCGCTACGGGCAAATCTAAAGTTTTCATATATAAATTCAATCACTCTGGAGTATGAAATGGTACGCCTACTTAACGTAAAATATCACAAGAAAATGAGTCGAGTTAAAACGATTCCGCCAACGTCCAGCCCTTAAAAATAGTAAGTGATAGTTGATTTAGAGTTTAGAGTCTCTTTTATCAGCAAGGCTATATGATACATGGACTTACAGCTTACAGTGGAATGAGCTCCTACTAGGAATAGAAGCCAGGTCTCTTGCGCCCAAGGCACGTACGCTAACCATATAGAAACGAGAAAGTTCAGTAGAAGTGACAATGCAACATTGACACATTGCAACATTGTCGCAAGACTTAAAAGGTAGTGAATTTTCTTGAACAACATACCAAGATATTAGAATGGCCTGGGAACAATCCCGATCTAAATCCAATCGAAAATTGTAGGCATTGTATAAAGGTATTCTGGGAGAGAAGCTTCAGAACCCACATATTCCAAACAGAATTGACGAAACTGACATGGACTTATTTTATACATATACCCGCCGGAAAAAAACACTGCTCCTCACAACAGAAGCACAATAAATACAGAAAATTCATGTTAAAAGCTATTATTAACGTATCACATACAATAGAAAACACACACATATTGCCTTTACTTTTGAGAACTATTTGAATGCGCTTGGGCATAGAATCACTAAGATTTCGGAAGTAATTTAAGTCTATATCAATACACCACATTTTTTTTTTCAATTCTGTTTGGAGGGTCTGTACTTTCTAAAGCTTCTTTTCCCCATGTATTTATACAATATCTAATCTAAAGTCTGCCTTACTATCTACTGTATTTATACAGTACATATGTACACTAACGTCCAAAATTATTGTCGCATGTCTATAAATATGATGTTGTAGGAATATAATTTGATAAGGAATTCGTCCGGTATTTCTTATAATGTTAGTATAGGTATAATCGGCAAAGATATGTATGTGGCAAATTTCACGTCAAAAGAGCAGTAAATAAGAACAATAAAACGAAAATAAAATTTTTTTGTCCATTTGGCAACATTTTGTTTTACTCATTATAATTATCGTATTTATAACTCTTTCCCTATGAAATTTACAACATTTATACATTTCCCGATTATACACATAGTATCAGTACTAAAACTATCCTGCAAAATCATGCTGAAATTATATTCTTACAAGAAGACAGTTATAGATATGCGACAATCATTTTGGACATGAGTGTACATATACTGCGTGTATCAAAAATCCGCGGGAATAGACAAACTCCATTATGAGTAAAAATTCGAAAAAATATAAAGAAAAGGGAGTTGGTAGAAGAAGTGAATTTTCAAGTTTAAAATGGCCAATTTTTCCAATTGCATCAGCGGTTTAGCCTCTATACCAGTAAGGCGGACTATGTTAAATGGAAAAGCAACCTTTCTATTTCAGTAGGTTGTTCGGGTATAACGTAAGGGCACACAAGAATGACACAGGGGGCGTATAAATTGTTATGTGAGGGAACCTATAATACTCGAATCCGTTTCTCCATAATGTTGCTTTTTTTTTTTTTTTTTTTTTTTTTTTTTTGTGTGTGTGTGTGTGTGTGTGTGTAGGTGTAGTGTGTGTCCAAAGCAGTAGCTTGCTGAACTGACAATGTTGGTTTCTTATTTACCTAGGTAGAATAGTGCGCCTTATCAGTGTGGAGCCCAAAATGGCTGATGCGATTAGAAAATATCCATCACTTTAGACTGAAAAGCACTTCTTTCCAATAGTTTTTTTCTCTTATCATATTTTCGTACCTTTACCCCTTTCGGGTACCTGGGTCTTGGGGGTATTTTTTGGACTTTCAGTCTAGCAGCTACTGCATCGTCACTATTTATCCTAGGATCATGGTTCATACCTCATTCTCTTCAGAATGGAGCTGGCTTTCAAATAGTACCACTTGCATGCCCATACCATATACCAGGAGAGGGAAAAGTGATATCAAAGGGAAAATTTCGGGGGGATTTTTTTTTTTTTTTTTTTTTTTTTTACACTTTGGGTCCCTCTGGAACGGCCCTTTGTGAACGTAGAGATCTCAAAAAAATCTGTTAAATAGTACTTGGTAGACTGAATGTATGTGCCAAATTTCAAGTTTCTATCTTGAATACTAAGGGGGGGAGAAATTTTATCAAGAATCCCCATAATGCCCCAAATTACCGCAACAGACCATGATCTCAGGTAAAAAATTTCCTGAGATATCTCTATTTACCCTAGGACTATAATCCGCCAATCATTCTCTTCAGAATAGAACTGCCTTTCAGGCGCTACCATTCACATGTCTCCATCATGTATCTAAGGCGGGAAAATCTCGAAAAAAGGATTTTTGGTCAAAACCCCCTTTTTTTTAACTTTTTGCCCCTCTGGACCCCCCTGTTTTAACGCAGAAATCTGAAAAATCTGTTAAATACTACTCGGTGGACTGAATGTTTGTGCACAATTTCAATCTTCTAGGTGGAAAAAAAAAAAAAAAAAAAAAAACGGAAATCTCCAATATTCCCGTGTACAGAAGGATATTTTGTAAAAATTCCCTGAGACATCTCTAATTACCCTAGGATCATGGTTTGCACATCATTCTCTTCAGAATAGAACTGCCTTTCAGGCGGTACCATTCACATGTCTCCATCATGTATCTAAGGCGGGAAAATCCCGAAGAAAGGGATTTTTGGGTAAAAATATCCTTTTTTTCAACATTTTGCCCCTCTGGATCCCCTCCCCCCTGTTTTAACGCAGAAATCTTTAAAAAAAATCTGGTAAATACTACTGAGTGGACTGAATGTTTGTGCAAAATTTCAATCTTCTATGTGCAAAAATAAGCCCGCCAAAAAATAATGAACATAGGCTTCATAGAATATATATATATATATATATATATATTAAAATTATGACGTCATCACCTCCTATGTCTCGACGCAGGAAGGTGTGAAACCATACGTAAGGTCTTCTACAATGCCTCTGGACTTGAAAAACAAACAAAAAAAGGACGAAAAAGCTCAAATAGGAGAGTTATAACGCAATATACCATGAAACACCCGTATGGTACAAATTGTACCATGAGTTCCCCAAAAGGTTACTCAGAACGCAGTTGGCCTATGCCTATGGACCTTTGATACACGTGATACGTATATATATATACATAATGTTGCCCGAGTTCTGAACACTGGTTCGCTCCACATCCATTGTGTTGTAATAAAGAAAGAAATCAACCTGGCTATTAACCCACCTTCACCTATGCGTGCGGACCAGCATTTTAGAACAGACCTTATAATATTTATTGTAGTAGGCTGACACTTTGTATTTTATTCTAGGCAATATAGAAATTAGTTGCGAAAAATCCTATAGTTTGTGTGACGAAAAACTAAGTGTTAAACTTACAGTCACTTCATAATGGGGATCTTCCGTACTAACAATTGGAAGAAAAGCGCTGGGGGATGAAAAACATAAGAACTAGGAAAATAAAGACACTTTCAACGTTCATGATTGTCGGAAGATATTGCATACATACAGTAGGAAAGATATCATTTAAGCTAGTGTTAAGAAAGGCATAGTTCTACTAAGAAGAAGAAATTAAGTACAGCTGAATATTATTTTGACTTCAAGAAACTGTGCGTGTTTCGTTGAGGGAAAAGGTAACGAAGAACTCGAGAGTAAGTTTCTTACGAGAAGACGCAGAAAAATTTGAAATATCGGCATACTAACATTTGAAGAAAAAGTGCTACACAAAGCTGCTGAGAGAGATGATGATTGAACAAGATGATCGGAAGTCGGATTTCGACCATTTCGTGCTTACTAGTAGAAAAAGACGATAACACGATATATACATGACCAAATTATATCAGGGTCTCAAAACTATTGACATTTTTGCGCGGGAGATAGCGTTAATGCCCCAATTTTCGAGGTGTATAAGTAGCAGCCGGTTCGACTTAAACGTAATTTATCAGCTGATAGCTGAAGCTAGTAATGTGCAAAAAGTGCTGGAATTCTTAGTATAAGGTATGAGATGTTGCGCTGTAAAAATGAGTGAATTATCTGCAAAACTGTACTGCATTTTACAATTTTATTTTAGTAAAGGCTCAAATGCTGTGCAGGTCAGTTAAGAAATTTGTGATGTTTATGGGCAAGATACGTTACCAAATGCAACTACAAAAGGATGATTCAGTCGCTTCCGTTCTGGAAATTTCGATATCAAAGATGCTTCTCGCAGTGGGCGGCCAATCACAGCAAAAATGGATGACATCTTGATCAAAGTCAGGTAAGACTGGCATGTAAGCAGACATAACATTGCAATTGATCTAAACATCAATCACCAGTGTTAAACCATTTTGGAGGAAGCTGGCTTCAAAAAGAACATAGACGTCTGGGGCCATTTAATCTGACTCAAAAACGTTTATTCTATCGAATTTGTAGCTGCGATTCTCTACTGAAACGTATCGAGCTCACGCCAGTTCTGAAGCAGTTGCTCCCGAGTGATGAAAGGTGGATAACCTTTGACAACAATGTCCGTGAAAGATTGTGCTCAAACCGAGAAGCTCCAGTCTGTGACAAAGCCCACACAGACGCTCAGGAAGATTATAATGTGCGTTTTGGTGGGATTCGAAGGGAATCATACATCACGAGCTGCTGTATTTCCGCGGACTTGAACTGTCGACAATTAGTGCAAGCCCACTTAGCAATTTACAAGAAACGACCTGAACTTATCAACAGAAAGTGTGTCATATATCACATTGACAATGCCAGTCCGTATACACCTTCAACGACCCGTCAGAAATTGCTTATTAGTTTAATACACAGAAAATATTAGTGTCAGTAGAGTTCGGGAAATATTAGTTTAAATTAACTATCATAATTCGCACTAATGGAAATAAACATAGTATTTCCTAATGGAAACAAGCACAATATTATAAAACATCAGTGTGAAATAAAGTTGTTCTCTACACAGAAAATGATGAAAGTTCTTTAAATTCGACGAATATTCATTTGAGACCACAAATTCAGAAACAGAATAGTCAACGTAGATAACAGTACCTTCGAAGCTCTTTAACAAAATCCTGGTTAAAGGTTTCATCCCATCCACAGTCTAGAAGGATCTTAAAGTCATCAACCTGTAGTAAGTAACACGGTGGTGACTCATCCATTGCCCCAGATATGGCATGTAGTTTGATGATGGACGTCATTTTCGTATTGCTAGAAGTATTAAAAAAAAAAAAAAAAAAAAAAAAAAAAGTTACTAGTACACAACTATAATCCACTATTGACACAAATAATTACATTATTTGTTGGCCTACAGGATATATTTTCGTTGCATTAAAATAAAGAATTCATTTCAACTAATTTCGTTGCATTAAAATAAAGAATTAATTTCAACTAACTTTCAGAAACAATATATCAAGTAAAAGTACTCTGATTAAAATAACAGATTTCGTTAATCTTGCATAGTTGGAAAAGGAAAACATATTTAGAAATATATTACATGTCTTTAATCGGACTCTTTTCCTTCTTTTCGGAAAATAAGATACGTTTTTTCAGCTAAATTTTTTTTTTCACATGATAACTGTTCATTCTGTCTTTTTTAGAAAGAATTCTCTAAATGCATCTATGATTCCATGCTTTGTCAGCAACAAAAAAATAACGAAATATCTAGCGGAATTAGGCTGGTGGGTAACACGAGAAAAATTCACTTACACGACCCTGATCAAACGTTCACAAGGCTGAGAGTGAAATTATATTAAAAATGGGTCAATTATAGTTCTTAAATAAAGATTAAATATGGGTGAAGACAAAGGAATCTTAGAAAAACTTGAGAAATTCACAGTTAAGATCGAGTTCACTTTACGCTATGAAGTGATTCGATCTTTATGTGAGTTCTGACCTGAGCTGAGTTGATTTTGAGTTTAACGTCCCTTTCAGCAGCGAGGCTATAAGAGATGGGACCTACTGATTAACATAAAATCCGAACCACATGAGCACCCACCGGGAATCGAACTCGGGTCTCCCACGCTTGTTCTGACCTGAATACAGCCACACAATAGAGGTTAAAGTTATTCACGAAAACTCTAGGCACAATTAAGAGAGGAAATGTCCTACACTTAAATTTTGGGGGAATATACCCTCTAAACCCAGAATACTTATACTAAATAACAACTAGTCATGGTACTTTTGTACCATTCTGTTAAAAAACATACTACTTCTGGAAGTAAACATTTGCTTATTCTTACATCAGTTAAGTGTAGCGCTCTTTTTAAAATGAAGATTTCAACCTGAAATTTTTCAATGGAAACTGAGGGGAATAGTTGAAGAATCAAGAAGGTGGTTGCTGTTACAGACCGTTTTTGATGTTGTAAGAGGCACTGTATTTGGAGGCGGAAGGGACTATTTGACGGAGGGGAACACCTGTTATGATGTAATAGCGTGAAAGACAGTGTGGAAATGGCGCGTATATGTCACGGTTGTGACATATCGTGTTTGAGTTTTATAGAATTTTACAAAAATAGCAAAAGTGTAACCTAATCAACCAAACCTGCTAGGTGGCCACTACGGCAGTGTATTTCTACAGTGTACAAAAGCTGAAACCATGACAAGTGCTACTGAAACCCCATTGTATCATTGTCAAAATCCACCTGTTTTCCTATTCTCGATTGTGAACGTAACCAACGTCGCTGACGTGCCTGCTCCCTTCGGACGTACTCCACGCTACCACGCTGCCCCACCAGCTTAACCCTACTCTGACTCGGTTAGATAGCATTCGAGCTTCTTAGTCATCATTTAGCACAGACTTTTTCTTGTGTTTTTTGTACTGTAGTTTTTATAGCCTGCAACCGGACGCCGTACTTATACGCAAATAGTAATTTTCTATTTCAAATTATAAAAGTTCACACGGTTCTGGATTGAAGATAACTTACTCATAACTCAACCTAATCTAACGTAATGCGATATAATAAAATCTAACTAAATGTAATAAACCTACTTTTTTTTTTTTTTTTTTTTAATTTTTATGTGGTCCGCGGATACGGCACAAATAGTGTAATTGGAATATTCTTGATATGGAATTTAGCTCCCCCTGTTGGTACAATGGCTAGCGTGTGCTTTTGGTGCACGTGGTCCCGGGTTCGATTCCCCACGGGAGAGCACAAAAAATTAATTTCACATTCACCGGTCCACGTCTCATATAGCCTCGCTGCTGAACGCGACGTTAAACTCAAAATCAACTCAACTCAACTCTCATTAATCATCAGTCTATATTGTCTACCACAAACTCACGATATATTTCACTTTTCGGAATATTTGTAGTAATAGCAAAGTTAAACTTTCTACGAACATTCTTTTGAGGTTCTTGCAAAACTAGATCAAGTTGATATCCTTACAGGTAGCTTGTTTAGATGGAGGGGGCCGAAAGTACGTAAAACATAGAAGATTTACAAGAGAAATGAGCTGAAGTAATTGACTCGCGTTTCATTTAAGAATGGAATAGAAGTACATGTTACAGAAATGAGAATGTGTAATGCTGTAGAGACTATATGTACTTACCGGAAACAAATGTGGAATATGAATACAATGATGCAAGCAGTTAGCCCTGACGTAACTTAATATTAACAGAAATTAGAGAAATTGTCTTAACATTTTTTTCGAAAAAAAGCTACGTCCCTTTTAACTAAACAGAGGACTTTTCCTTTATGCACATACACATCATCACTAACGTCTCTGCTCCCTAATCGCACTCTAGAGAGGGTCCACCAGCTTCGCCCTGTGCTGATTAGGATTGGATAAAATACAAATTTGCCGTAACCAAAAACACACTCCAAGAGGGTCCTCCTGTTTTGCACTGCCTTTATTAGGATTAGACACAGTACTAACTACGTAACACAGTTTGGTTGGGGTTTCTCCCTCAATTGCATTGTGCATATTAGCAAAGATCATCAATAACACCTGTCGCTTCACCAGTCCCACATTCATTTGTCAGTATTCTAGTTAACATCCCTCTTCAGCACGAGGCTGAGACGCGGACTTACAGTTTAAGATAGATTCCAAACCACCGTAATCAGGGTTTGCCCAATTGGGCCCAGCCCGAAAAAACCCGGTGGGTTTTTTTTCCGGTTGGATCCACCTTAATACGCACCTGGGTTTTTCAGCTTTTTGTTAGTATATCATTGGCACAACTAAGGTGATCACATTGAAAGTATTTTGGACTTTCCTTGTGCGAATTAGATGTTTTCACGTTAAGGTATACAACAGTCAACATACGACCTTATAAAGTTCTGTTAAATGAATAAAAAAACATACTTTAGCTTGAGATAATTATAGAATAAATTAATGTATGGATTATGCTTATATTTTATATTTTTGGAAATACTTTCCGTGAATAGTGTGCTCCCCGATGCCGAGGGACTTTATCCCTCATACGTTTGACGAGTTTAAGGCCATAGGTGTTGGTACTACCAATAAATATGTAGTGCATTAGTAAAACTATTAGTACTATTTGTTATCTTTGATGGTAACACAAGTACTCTTTAAAATTTGGTTTTCCAACAACAATGGTTTAGATTAGTCGTTTGTTGCTACTCTTCAAATAAGCATTCTGTAGAATCAACACCAGCAATAGCGTGTCAAATTTAAGAAGCTTAATGCTCAAAGTTCCGAAAACTATGTAACGCTTATTATTTCAAGTGCTGAATTCAAACTTCCGTACTAGGAAAAGTTTCGATGTACAGTAAAGAAAGCTGCATTTTCGAAGAAAGAAAAAAAAATCGTGAAGGAAGTGGTCAGGAAATTCACGTAATTGAACGCACAAACCATTGGAATTGAATACTTCAACAATAAAACTTTATTTTACGCTGGAAGATATTTAATTTCATTTAAAACATTTTGAACCACTTATCTCGTAAAATATGAATTATATCTTTGTTAATTATTTTAGATTAATTTTCTGGAAAGAACAGTCTTACAAGAAGTGCTCGCTAAATTCCCTTAATTGAACGCACAAACCATCGGAATTGAATACCTCAACAATAAAACCATTTATTTTACGCTGGCAAAACATTTTGAAACATTAATTTTATAAAACGTGATTAATATCTTAGTTTTAAATTAACATGTTTGGTAAACATATTTGGCGAATGTCAACCTGGGATGATTCGATCTACATTTGTTCGTTTGTCTGCCTGTAGGCCTACCACACATACTACAGGGTACCACTTTCGGTCTTTCAAGTTTAAATTTTCACGGTACAATCACGAGACACACTAAGTTTCCCGTATAGATTTTGGCAACATAACGTAAAAGTTTCGAAACGGCGGATTTTTTTTTTTTCCCAAAATAGAGGGTATCCAGGCTACAAAGCGCAATTTTCGGTCTTTAAGTTTAAATTTTCAGGGTATATGCACGAGACACATTAAATCTGCTGTATAGATTTTCTCGGCGATCTAATGTAAAATTTCAAAATGACGGCCATTTTTTCAAAACAGCAGTGAAGAGAAAATTGTTTAAAGTTGTGACAATGATAATCTTGAAATATAAATCACATTTTAACACTTTTACCCCAAAGGAATTGAAATATTTCGAAAAAACCCATATGGTCCCAGGTGGGTTGGGTTTTTTCAAACCCAGATTATAATGCACTGAAATATCAACGGTCGAAGAAAAGTCGGGTAAATATCTGGCTCCCTAAAGTTATACAATAGCCAAAAGCTTTGTATCGTGAAAGCATTCGTTTTCCACAACCTTCGTTTACGCGTATACTCACCATCGCCGACGTGCCTGATCCCTACGGACGCAACCCCGAGCGGACCCCTGCTCTACTCCTGGCTGACTCGGTAAGATAGCAGTCCGCTTTTAAGTGGCCACCTTGCACAGGTTGGTTGGTGTTTTTACACAATATTTCTTAAAGTGAATATGCATCGTAAATGCTAGCGCACACATCAAAAATGATTGCTGAAGGCACAGAAAGTGAATCTAGAAAAAGGATAAATTTCATGAATTTCTGTATGGATCCGTATAACACTGCGCTTTTCTGTAAAAATAATGTGCAGTTTTACTACACGGATCCATAGTAAGTAGTAGTTGAAGTAGGGGTAGCAGTAGGAGTAGAAACGGATTAGAAGCCCTGGAGGGGTTCGTTGGGTTCTGTTCTCGACATAAATTTGGCAAATTAAAGACTTCCCTAAATGCTTTGAGCCTTGTACAATCTGTGGATCCGTATAGTAAAACTACACCAAAAATAACACTAGTTTACATGGAATTTACTTACTATGCACTTTAAGTCCCGTTCTAAAATTTTGAACTACAGGTCTCGCTGACAAAGTCGTACCAATCAGTTTATATTTGAAATGCAAGGCTTAAGTATGTCAACATTTTATTCTGTCTTATTGGCCAGCAATCTTCATTGACTTTATTACTATAAGAGTTATTTTCATATCAGGAAATTAACTAAAATTACGCGTGGCACACAGTCTATGTTAAAAGAAAACACATTTTGCCGCAACAAATGATATCCCCTCATTCTCGAGATGAATCTGAGTCAAATTGAATCAAAATACGTCGTGGGTGCACAATGTGAGTCCGAGAAATCAGAAATGGTTCAAGGTTCCCTTCACCTTCACCTTCACCTAACGAGAGGTGTTGCATTATCAGAGTGCAGACATAGTCTGTTTCACCCATATCCTTGGAATTGTAAGCCGAGTAACCTTGTGTTTGTTGCTTAGTAGGTGTGCTTTGACCTTTTCCGGTGGAAATTGAAAATTGAGAACTGGAATAGTCATTCCTTCTTGTTGGAATATATTAGTGATGTTAATTCCGTTGCCTATGTGAGAAATACAGAGCTAAGATTTTCTAGTGATTTTTTTTTTATCCACCGGAAAATGAAATGTAAAAGAAGACATGATATTATTAATCAGGTAATGATTAAAGTAAATTAAAGGACAAGTCCATTATCTTGAAAAAAAAAATGATTAAATGTTTCAGGTTCCCTCTCTCGCACACACACAATGTTTTGATGCTCCAGGAACTCGTCCGCTGAGCAATTCAGTCGGTAAAATGGGGATCTATACTTGTAGAGATGAATGGTTAGGATGGATCCGGGAACAAAATAGACGTTAGAGAGCACTGAAAGGTCAAGTGGTGAATAGAACCTTCATTTTTTTCTACAATAACACAAACGTGAGGGGCCTTGTTGCTGTTTATGTTGCTGGATGGGAGTCTGAGCAGTATGAAGACGAAGGCGAGAATATAAACAATGATGTTTTCTTCTCCAATTATGAGGGGTCTCCGATTTTCTAGTAGTGGGAATCGGTTCTATTTGCCAGTAATAAATCCCTGGTCCTAACTGTTGTTGTTGTTGTTGTTGGTAGGTACGCCATTCGGTTTGCCGTTTCCGTAACAGCATCTCGGAGAAATAAGATGCTGCAAGCCGGAGATCAATCGGTGTGCCATGTTGGGTTGCATAATTGCTCAGGATATCACTTCGTTCCAGGATATGTTGCAATGGGATGGCGTATGAATTAAGCAACCACTTGATGATTGTTATTTAATATTCGAAGCTGTTGACGAATATTAAAGTGTAACCATGTATTGGCACATGTCCATGGTGTTCTACATATCCCTTGTAACGCACTAAGGCTATCACTACAAATGCCCACGATAGCTAGGTTCCGTTGTAGGGCGACTTTCAATGCCGTGTGGATTGCCCAAGTTTCTGTTAAATAAATTGATGTATTCGGTGGAAGTCTGTGAGTCTCTGCGTAATTAAGTGCTGGTATATAAATTCCTGCTCCAACCACAGATCTATGTTCGGTATGGTGTTTAGAAGCATTCGTGTAAATTAAAATGGTATTTGAGTGATGAGATTGAATGTGGTGTTCCCAGAGATGGCGAACTATCTGAGGCTGATTGAAGCGAAGACGTTTGAAAGAGACCACCGATTGCTCAAGTGTGGGGCAATGTAGAAGAGTTACATATTGTGCAGTATAACATAGTAGTTTTGGTCCTCGATGCAATTGATTCAGCCAGTTATGAATACTAACAAATGGTCGATAAATCCAAGGTAGCTGTTTATAATATGGGAGTCGGGTATGAAGGTTGCTATTGTATATGAATTGTAATTTCGGTAATAAGAGGGAGGAGGTGCAACAGATGCGTTGAAGGATGAATTTTTTACCCACAAAATATGTTTTCACAATATGGGAAAGGAATTATTCTAGTTTCTTCTAAAAGTGCTGAGGAAGGTGCCGTCTTTGGTTGACGGAATATAATTCGCTGTGTTGTGGCTTGGAGACAAATGTGATGTTCACTGATCCGTTTGGGTAGTGGAGAGAGTAATGTTCCTCCATAGTGAAGTTTTGCATCGACACATAGAGTACTGACTTGTTGCAGGGAGGGTATATCTAATCCCCACCCCTTGTGGCTGATGCAGGACAGCAACTTGAAATAAGGTTGGGCTTTAAGTGCTATTGTTTTGAGATAATGCTTCCAATTTAGTTTAGAATCGAGATTAAAACCAACATATTGTAAAGTAGGTGTAACTGGTAAAGGGGTGTTATTTACCGTAAGATGGATTGGAGGTTGAAAACGTTTTCGGGTGAAGAGAGTGCAAGAAGATTTCGCCCAGTTGACTGACTTGCCGTTTTCAGAGGTCCAGGAATGAAGTTCTAGGAGAGCGTCGTGCAAAATGCGTAGCCCTTCCACTATGTTAGAAGTTTTGACATATAACAACATGTCATCACAGTATTGTTGAATACGAACCAGTTTTCTAAGTCGTTGATGGAGACAGAGTGTGTATATGTTAAATAGAGTTGGACAGAGACTAGAGCCTTGAAAAATTCCCAAGGATTTGAACGGTAAGAAGAATATCTGTTATGGTATTTGATGCAGATGCAACGCTATGCCAACCAATTATGAGTATAGCGGAGAAAAGGGGTAGGAAGTTGGAGTTGTGCCATATGAGTGATGAGGTGATCGAGAATGATGGAGTCATATGCATGTTCCAGATCCAGTTTAACAGCAATCAAATACTGACGATGTTGAAATGTGTTCCAGATATCGAGAAGAAGAGCAGCAACCGAGTCTAAAGATGACATATCTTTTCGGTAACCATCAGTGGCGGTTTCTCTTAATGTTTGCATGTTTGTACAAACCTCCTTCCAATATTTTCAGTTTTTATTTGTACTAAATCACTTTTCATTTTATTGTCAACATCTACTTTTCTTAAACAAGTGCGTTTGAAACGGGGCTGGCTAGTTGCTTTCTGCTTGATAGTTTGCCAAACTCCCCAGCTTTAACAGCTTCTGGGCCATTGCGGGGGTTGCGCAGTAAGAGGGGGTTATCACGCCATGCACTGCCTCATAAGGATCCATATGCTTGCACATCTTTTGCAAACAAATCTACCAAACAAAAACAGCCTTTCCAAAACATAACGCTTTGGAACTGGAATTTCACCACCGTCCCTCCCCCTGCAGTATTGGTTGACACGGTTCTCGCCTGAAGGGGAATAGTCTGTTCCTTTGTGACAATGTTACGTACCGTAACCAAGTCGCTACAGAGAGAGAGAGAGAGAAAGAAAGAGAGAGAGAGAGAGAGAGAACTTACGCCTTGCCTAAAAGCGAGATTGCCACGTGGTCATAACAATTGGTTCTGTCAACCAAGTAACGTCAAGGCAGCTATGAAGACAGTAAAGGCGACCCCGTGAAGAGTGAAGACAAATTGAGGGTGTCGATATTTAATAGACTCGTATCTGAATAAGTAGAAATTTGGCAGCATTTAGATACAATGTTTTCCTTTTCATGTGTGCATGGGTGAATGAGAAAATTGGAGGGCAGTTTTTAGAAAAAGGACGTTATTTGGGAAAGGGGTGAGATTTTAAAGCGGGTAGCGGACTTTATTGTGTTGTATGTTTATATATATATATATATATATATATATATATATATATATATATATATATATATATATATATATATATATATATATATACATATATACATATATATATATATATATATATATGTGTGTGTGTGTGTGTGTGTGTGTGTGTGTGTGTGTGTGTGTGTGTGCCGGTCTTTGTTGTTCATTGGAATATTGTTGCTGTAATTGCATAATTACGAGTCTGTCCCTGATATACGTAAACTAGCAATGCAGTAGCAATGAATTCTGTAACGTCATGTCTCTGTTGGATTAGCCATTTTCGGAAAGAACTTCAGAAGCAAACCTACTTGTGAAAGACATCGGAAGACCGATTCTGACTCTCAATATAACGCAAGTAATTAGAAGTCAGAAACGAACATTTACAAGGAAGTTTAATCTCAACTCGTACGAACAGCATAAGTGGTTATGTGAATGTGAAATTAAAAATGCTTTGTTTTGTTTTCCCTGTTTGTTGTTCGGGGCGGAGGAAGATGCATGGAGTAAAAAAAGGTGCGGATATCCAGCATCCTCAAGAAAAAAAATGTCAGTTCATATAAGACACGTTCTGATCTCACTGTGTTGGGGAACGTGAATATTGCTGCTCAACTAAATGCTGGTTATAGGCGGTCCATTGAGAATCACAATCAAAAAGTGACGCAAAACAGGTACGTGCTCAATATAATCATCAATTGCATTTGGTTTCTTGGCACCCTCGAATTGGCTTTAAGAGGACATGATGAAAAACAGACTAGTCTTTAAATCAAGGCGTTTTTCGTAGATTAATTAATTTCAGTACAGAACTTGACATTGCTCTCAAGAGTCATTTAGAAAGCGCAATAATTTTCAAGAGTACGTCAAAAATAATAAAAAATGAGCTTCTCCACTGCATGCTTAAAGCATGCCATGAAGAAATCGCTATTATTATTTATAATAACTATCAGTGGCGTATTTAGGGAGGCTTTCGGGCTTAAGCCCCCCCGAAATCTTACTTACTATAGTAAAGTATATGAAATATCTTGCAGAATTTTCACATTTTCAGGCAAAGCCCCTCCCCCCGAGAGTTAGCAAAATTCCCTCGAAACAAAATCGTGAATACGCCACTGCATTTATCATTATTATTATTATTATTATTAAACTATTATTATTTATAATAATAATAATAATACTGAAAAAAGGAGAGGTCATCTATTGTGCACCACCTACAATTCAAAGCACCAGCCGCCACTGGTAACCAGTTAATGTGGGTGGGAAGATTAAAAAATATTCCAAGTGCCAGTTCAATTTAGAGAGGATGATCTTCTCAAAAACTTTCACTACGCATGAAATAAGAGTAATCGGGCGATAGCTCTGAGCCAATCCGATAGGTTTGTGCGGTTTAAGCATAGAGACTACCACTACGTCTTTCCATGAAGGTGGAATGTGTCCTGTCCCCATATCTGAGAGTAGATGTGAAGTAGTACGGATCGAACATATGGAGATAGGTCGTACAAGTGTTGATATATAATCTGATATCTCCCAGGAGCTGTGGATCGCCGAGCAGTTAACACCAGGTTCAGTTCTTGGATGGTGATATTCTTGTAGATTGGTGAAACACACTCCGGATCGAGGGATGGTTCGTCTCTCATTCAGTGGTTCAGGAGGCATCAGAAGGCGATGATATTCGTCAATCCAAGGCGGGAGACTGTCAGTGGGTACTGCTCTTGGAGGAGACCCTGTAATTTGGTTCCGTATAAATGTGCAGATAGAAGACGAAGTAGCCTGTTGGTGGAGCGTGTCACAAAATTGTTGCCAGTGTTGTTTGCGACATTGCTGGATGTATCGTTTATACATCGCCTGGGAATGGCGATGGAGTACATATGTTTGTTGACTTTTCTCTTTAAAAAATTCCTTTTGCTTCTGTTTACTATCATTGAAGATTTGCTGGCATCGCCTGTTCCACCAAGGAAAATGGGTTTGGGATGCTTGACTTCGAATCTGGCCAGGAATTTGAGGAGATGTGGAGGCTTCTAAAGATGCTGCTTCTATAATATGTATGAAATAAGAGGTATTGGTGGGAGTGACTTGTGAAGAAAAATACCGGAAATGTTCGTCGGTTGCACTCTAGTATGTTGCACGATTGTATGATTGAGAAATGCGAGAAACGGGTGGGGAAGATGGCGAGCGTTGAGCCTTGGGCGTTCTCGGAAAAGTAACTCCTTCAAGTGTAGTTATAATAGGAAAATGATCGCTGCCACCTGTATATCCATAGACGATCCAAGACGCTCCAACTATGGTTTGCATACAGAGCAGAATTAAACAGTTTGATGTCAGGCGCACTAGGATAACCATTGAAGTTTGGGAGGCGAGTAGCAGTCCCATCATTTGCAATGAAGTGAGTTGTATGGTTTATTGCAGCGAGAAGGTTCCGGGCAGCAACATTGGTATAACGATTGCCCCATTTTACACTTTTACAGTTCGGATCTCCCCCAATAACACAGGGACCTTGGATTGAAGTAAATAATTGTTGCCAGTAATTAGTCATAGGAGAGCTGTCTGGTGGGGCGTAGATATTGATAAAAGTGAGTCCAGCACACAGCACTCCGAGAACTTGTATTTTTGTTGAGACGGTTGGTGGAAGTGTTGAGATAACACGAGCCGGTAAAGAGTGCGGATACCCAAGGCGATCCCACCGTAGCGGTCATCCCGAGGACGGTGATAAACACGGTAACCAGGAATTCTTAAGTTGTCTTCAAGGCGAGTCCAGGTTTCTTGTAGCAGTATGATAGCCGGAGTAAAGAAGCGGCATATTTGCGATAAAAGCACCTCCTTGCCACGAAATTGTTGAATATTTCATTGAAGTATTCTTAACTGCTGCAACTGAGTCATTCTTGGATATGTTCCAGAAAGCGAAAAATTCGTAGTAGTAGCGCCTGTAAATCTAATGCGGTAAGTGGCTGGGTGTCGGACTGAAGTTTGGGAGTTAACTGATGGAATTCCTGTAGTAGTTCCTGTTTCTTGATATGACTAGTATCAAGTTCTTGGTTCCAGACTGTCTTAGAAGAGCCGGTATACAAGTTATCTCCTCTGAACGTGCGAGTCCGTCTAACCGTAGAGGATCCTGGAGAACCTATTAATACACGTTCTTCTGAGGAAGAGTAATTAGTCGAGGTTGGAAGAAACGATGGTTTCTGTGGAGCCGATTGAATAGCATCATGTCCAGTTGGACGTCGTCGTTTTGGAGAAACAACGTGGCGATGTTCATCGTGGAGCTCTATTTCTTTACGAGAGAGAGGTCGTTGGGGTTTGGGAGAATAGTGGTAAGAAAGGATGTTCACTTTCGTGGAAGAGGAAGTAATTGGGTGGCGCTCGGGCGTGAGCTGCTGAGGTTGTGCAAGGAGTGGGGAGTAGAAATTAGAGGTAGGTACAGTCGAGTAAGGGTTAGGAGAAGAGCGCTGCAAAGGAGGCACTCGTTTTTGCGCTTCGTTATAAGATAATTTTTCCAATACAATGAGTTGATTAATTCGCTCATGTCGTTTCCGGGCCTGGCAGGTGCGTTCAGTGGCTGCGTGAGGTCCGTGACAATTGATGCACCAAAGTGGCTTGATACAAGTGTATCATGTGAATCTCCACATTTAGCGCATATTAATTGTTTGGAGCGGCACCCAGCTTTTCGGTGTCCCAGGCGGAAACAAGCCCCCAGCACTCTTTGACTGAGGGGATATATGTTGCTATTCGGAATTTCGCATAGTAGAACGAGTATTCCTCTGGCAAATTTTGAGAGGCGAAAGTAAGTAGCACTGTGGTGGTGGGGATGAACTCATTATTTTGCCGGCAATGAATGCGGCGGATATGTGTTATTTCTGCCCTACTTTTTAGACTGTTTCGAGTTCGGCATCTGCGATGTCAGTGTCCACCCCTGTGATCACTCCAACAGAATGGGTGGCGTAGGTTGGAATGTACGCTTTCCATCCGTTTTCTCGTAGAATCGGGTTATTCAGAAAGTCATTAGCTTGCTGTCCGGTATAAAAAAAGCACTTTAATAAAATTTCGTTCCGTAGGTTGAAAAGATTTGATTCCTTGAACCTTATTGTGAAATAGTAGTCTACCAAGACTTAAGAGGTGTTTGCGCCCAATATTTGGATTGGTATTAGAAGAAGGATCAGATGTCACATGCACCACGAAATCAGGAAAATGATGGTCTTGGTAAAGATTCACCGATGGTATAGTTTCAATGACAACCTTTGACGCTATAGGGATTGTAGAATCAGCAAATGTATTGTCTGTGGGAGGGTCCGTGACCATGGAATGTGCAGGAGGAGGGTCTCCTCCCGATTGTTCAGCCATGAATAACACTTCCCTATATGATATATATGATATATAGGATTGGAAAAAAATAAGAAAACACTCCGTGAAATGCATACCTGATATTAAAGTTTATGGGATGATAGGAGAACAATAGAAAGAAATGCAGAGATCTTATTAAATGCCTGCAGGGACATGGGTTTAGAAGTAAATGCAGAGAAAACTAAATACATGGAAGTGCTTCGGGACCGGAATACAGCAAATTATGGATGCGTTAAAATATTAAATAATACTTTTGATAAAGTGGATACTTTCAAATATTTAGGATCAATATTAACAGAGAAAAACCATATTCGCGGAGAAATTAAATGTCGACTAAAAGCAGGGAATTCGTGTTACTATTCGGTTCAAAATCTCTTGTCGTCGCGAATTCTGTCGAGGAATTTGAAGCTTAAAATATACAAAACGATAATTATGCCTGTTGTTCTGTATGGCTGCGAAACATGGTCACTTACTCTGAGGGCAGAACATAGACTGAAAGTATTCGAGAACAAGATCCTGAGACGAATATTCGGACCCAAGAGGAACGGGAATGGGGAATGGCGGAAACTTCATAACGAGGAGCTACATAATTTATATGGTTTACCCAACATTGTTAGGGTCGTCAAGTCTAGGAGGCTTAGGTGGGCGGGTCATGTAGCTAGAATGGAAGAAAGTAGAAACGCTTTCAAAGTCTTGACTGGAAGACCAATCGGAAAACGACCATTAGGAAGACCTAGGCGCAGATGGGAGGACAATATTAAGATGGATCTCGCAGAGATTGGAATACAGAGTAGAAACTGGATGCAGTTAGCTAAGGATAGAAGTCAGTGGAGAGCTTTTGTGAACGCGGCATTGAACCTCCGGGTTCCATAGGCCATAGAGTTAGTTACGAGGGGGGACCCAAAAAAAACGGGAATTGTGCTGCAGTGGGGAGGGAGAGTGGGGGAACAAATTGTTGTACCAATTGTCCGTTACGATCACGTCACCTGCGTCAGTGTGCGAAGTTGTGTCGCTGTGAGTGCATCGGTTCGCTCTTGAGAGTTTGTTTAGTAAACCAACTTTTTCCAGTTCGGCGAAAACGTGATGTCAGATTATCGAGGCGGCTGTGAAATTTGGTTTCCTGTTGGGGAAATCGGCCGCGGAAACTACTGTAATGCTGAAGACTGCTTATGGGGATTCTGCCCTAAGTAAAACCAGAGTATACGAGTGGTTTGCACGTTTTAAAAATGGAGAACTGTCAATTGAAGACCAACCCCGTTCAGAACGTCCCTCAACGGCAAGAACTGACGAAAACGTCGAAAAAATCAATGCCCTCATTCGTGAAGACCGTCGCCAAACCATTAATCAACTCTGTGAGATGTCTGAAATATCGTGGAGTTCAATTCAGAGGATTTTATCAGAAGATTTGCAAATGAGAAGGGTTGCAGCCAAATTTGTCCTTCGTCTTCTCACAGACGAGCAAAAGGAGCGTCGACTTGAGGCATGTGTTAAACTTCAAAATCAGCTCAAAGAGGACCCTGACTTTTTTGCCAAGGTGATTACTGATGATGAATCGTGGTGCTATGGCTATGACCCCGAATCAAAGCAGCAATCAAGCCAGTGGAGGAGGTTTTGCCACTGTGGAGGAGGTAAAACAAAAATCGCTGGAGGTCATAAAGAAGTTCGCGATAAGTGATTTTCAAAACTGTTTTGAACAATGGAAGGATCGTTTGCAGAAATGCGTTGCGGTCCATGGACAATACTTTAAAAGTGATAAAAATTTGGTGTAAAAATATTGAGAAATAAAGAAGTTACGACGAATTTCCCGTTTTTTTTTTTTTTTTTTGGGTCCCCCCTCGTAGTTAGTTATTCAAAGCGAAGTATGTAGATTGCGGTTCTGCATTTCCTCAATTCAATCACCTTTATATTCTCTTTAACCCATATACGCTCAAATTATTTTTTCTCTAGAAATTTTGTGAAATTTATTATATTGAGCCTATACTGTCCCAGAAGGAAAGTTATAAATGAATTTTCGTAAAACATACATATTTTTGAACTTTTTAAAAAATGTTGCAATAACGCATCACTAAGCACATACCAATGAGGTACCAGCAGAAGTACTTCCAACGTTGCAAAAATGAGTTACTAAAGAAATACCAGTGAAAAGTTTCTGCTTTATATTTACATTGCTAAAAACAAATATGTGGTTTATGTATGTGATAACAGTAACAAGCAACCTGCTAATCAATGAAATAATAGTAATTACACACTTAACATTGTACAAGAACACTTAAAGGTAAATATAATACTTGAATCAATCGTTTCATTCTGGTGTTCAAGCGTCTATTGTATGTTGAATATATCGAAGTATTTGTCGTACAGGTCCAATTTCCACCTTTTCGTTGTTTGCGACTTGCATAACACACACTTCAGTCTTTTGAATTCAGTATCTATCACATGCTGTCACTTATTATATCACTTCAGTAGGCACTCTCTTTGATATAAGAAAATTGACTCTTCCTGCCTTAGAGTATTTGGTTCCGTACTTTTACAACAGAGAAAGTGCCACACATCATCTAAATTCCAGGAAATCTATTAGTTCTTCATTTTATCTTTGCTGCACTTTCAGATAGAGAGAAAAAATCATTTTGAATATCAACAAAAATTCCCCATATAAACAAAGACCACCACCACTTCTTAATTCTTATATTTGTTCTGCAATATGCTATGTTTTGGTCCATGAGGTCAGTATCTCCCATATATTTATTATATTTGCCATTAATATGCGATTGAGAAATTGTGATCTTCTTTTAGCTGCTGAGTCCGTCGATACTTCTTTCACTTGCGCTACGCTTTCACAATTTATTACAAACATCACTTCATTGCCGTTCCAATGATAAATCACGTAGGAGTCAAGTCAAAAGAACTTCTCTTTCCGTAAAACATTTTCACACTTCAGAGACCTTCCTTCTATTCTGTCTGTCCCGATCAACCCTATACCACGCTCTGTGAAGTCATCTACAACTACAGTAGATATGGAAAAGTTGTCTGCAAACACGTGATTACTGACGCCGTCTCGTGGCAACGTGTCTGCAAATTTCATAAGTACCCCTCCAGCTAGACCGAAGTCCGCCTTGTATTGGTTTAAGAGGCCCTTTGAACCCTGGCATACTTCAAAATAATTTAGATAGCCCAGTCGAAGGTTCAGGCACAATATCTCATACCCTACACGTATGGGTTTTCCCTTTCTGAATTGTTTGAGATTCTTTCTTCCATAGTATGGTTGTGATGGACAAACGCCGTGTGCGTGGGTTTTCTCGGGGTTCTCCCGTTTCCTCCCACTTTCTTCATTCCACCATTTCATTCATTATTCATCATCACCGTCTCCTTTAGCCTAACCGGCATAACTGTGGGACGTAAAACTCAAAGATTTCATTTCATTTTTCCATAGTATGGCGCTTTTAAATGTACTTATATAAGCTTGGTTATGCGAAAACGCAACATTAATTTTTTTCCTGTATTCACTGGTATGTGCTTAGTGATGCGAAAACGCAACATGGGTTTTGCTCACATAAGACTTCTAACACGAAACAAATTTAGTACAGGGCATTACTGTATAGTATTATATTTATGTATTTTCTCTTGAGTTAACAAACAAAATAAGCTTTTTGATAAATTAGGAGGCGTAACTTACCTTTCATTTACCATGAAGTGTTGATTTTTTATACGAAAAAATACGTTTTTTTTTGTCAGCTCCAGATGGTCAAACAATCGTGCATCTGGAGGTTGGTCGTATCTAATACCAGAGATCGTCATTATTGCCAGCAACTCGAAACACAAATGCGGTATCAGATTATAAAATGACTAGTTGTAGACTCGGAACCCAAAACCTCTGAAATGTTGCGGTAACGCAACACTAAGCGTATATGGGTTAATACGTGACAAGGTTTATTTCTAGTTAAAACAGTGTTCTTTGCATTTCCCAGGGAATCATATCAGAAATGACGGAATTTAAACGAGAACAACTTGTTGGAACTCGGATGGTGAGTGCCTCGGTAATCAAAGTAGCGGAAGTATGTAGAATATTCGGAGGTACAGTGTCCAACACTATGTCGGTAAGAAGGTTAAAACTGTATCGGACAAGTACAAGCGTGGACGAAGTAGCAAGTTGAGACCGACGAACATTGCGCAAAGTTGTGTCAAAATAACAAGTTAGCAGTATCAAAAGCGTCAGCTGAAGTGAATATCGTGTTTTAAAACCCTACTGTACATAAAAAGTACCAATGGAACTTAACAAGTAAGGTATTTATGGACGAGTCCTAAACCTATCACCACAGACACAAATGGTGTGAAGAGAATAAAGTGCTCAAAAAGTTATAAAACTTGGATGTTGCAGCATTGGCAGAAGGTCATTTGGTTAAATGAATCGACTTTACAACCTTTCCAACTTCTGGGCGAAGTTACATCTGGTAAAAACCGTCTCAAACTTACAATCCATATTATTTGCTATGAGGCGTGAAACATGGAAGAATGGTTCGTGATTATAGGATGGGCCATATCGTGGTATTCTGCTGGATCAATTCTTACTCTGCAAGGTCACGTTGCTGCCAAGGAATGCGTGACTATTTTGAGCGATTAGATCCAACCAATGTCTTTTCTGTGATTGTGATGGTGTTTTTTTAATGATAAAAATGCCCCTGTTCACAAAGTTCACATCTTGGAGAATTGATTTTCTGAGCACTAAATAGGAAGTTACAAACCTGTCACGGCCTCCCCAAACTCCAGATCTCAGTATTATTGAGCTGTTGTGGTCAGCGTTGGAGAAAAATGTTCAAGCATTCTATATGTTACCATAATCCAAGATTCATTTTGACATATTACTTCAGAAATAATCATTATTGTTTATTTTTTCTGAATCAGTGGTTAAATGGTTTCACTCTTACCTTCATCAACGGAAACAAAGAGTAGTGATCAACCAGGATTATGAAACGACATGGCATTGTATCTACAGTGGAGTCAGTATCGTTCCCCGATACCGAAGTAAATGGGCGCAAAATTCGGGAGAAAAAAAGGAAAAATTATTTGGAATATTTGTATAGGGGCACTATCGTATACTCTTGCCCCGGACGCCTATTTTCCAAGGAACAGCACTGACCAGTGGTGAGTGGAGTGCCTCAAGGAAGCGTACTAACTTCCCTTCTCTTTGCCATTTGCACTGATGGTGTTCCTAAAATTCTGACATATTGTAAATACCATATTTACGCTGACAATTTTCAGTTATATGCCTCTTTTCCCCAACAAGATGTTAATAATGTGATTGACAAAATAAATAGAGAATTAAACAAAATCAGCGACTGGTACATAGCTCACGGGTTAAATGCATGAAAATCGCAGTGCGCCCTAATTGGCTCCCAAAGAATTCTCTCTTCTACTAATACCTATCAGCTCCCCATTATAAAATTTGAGCAATACTGTTATTCCATCTCTACAACTGTCAAATATTTGGGAGTCATACTAAATCAAAATCCCTCCTGATCAGATCAAATAAATGGAGTTTGTAAGAAAGCATTTGGTGCCTTGCATACACTAAATAGGCTAAGAAAATTCTTATCGATATCTCTAAAGGTCAAAGTTGTCAAGGTACTCGTGTTTCCATTCCACATCTTGACTATTGCGACTCAGCTTATTCTGATCTTTCCGAATATCAATCAAAGCGCTTGCAAATAGTCCTTGTATTAGCAAGAGCAAAAAATGCTTGTATTAGATTTATTTTCATTTTAAATTACAATGGACATACACAATTTGTTTTTATAAAAAAGCTTCATCGCTGACATAAGTAGAAAGAATAAATTTATACAATCTTATTCTATTGTACAAAATACTTACTACGTCAGAAGTATCGTACTTAGCATATATAGATTTTTATATTTATCGGACTTTCATAATAGAAGTACAAGATCATAAGATAATTTCATGCTCTCCATATCCAATCATAATTCTAATCCATACTCCGTATCCTTCACAGTTGAGTACTGCACGCCTCTGAAACAGTTTATGTCAATTGAAGACCACAGGAGAAAAAGAAGGTAAGTCAAGGAATGGCCGAAAATGAGTTAACAGCAGAATAATGTAGCCTGAAAGGTGTAGTTTCCATGAACTAAATTCCCCAGTAATATGAAAGTTAGTCACTAAGAAATTTAATACTAAACAGTTTGCCTACGGGGGAAGAAAATGGTAAGTCAATGGAAAAAGGGCAATTGTGTAAAATTATGTAAGAAACTAACTCACCTCCTTTTTCCTCTGTAGTTCTCAATTAATAGATAATGTTTCAACATTTACCAAACTGAAAAAATCTGTAAATTCCCTTCTCTTAAGCAAAGATGAGGATACAGGTAGGACGTGAGGCATCTTCGTCTTATCAGATTATTAAGTACCCATCTATGAACATACAACCAATTAATAACCTATGTTAGTTTGTACATCTTATACAAATTTATATTTGTAGCACCGTTATATGCAATATTTAATTTATGTTTCTGTCTTATTTTTATTTCAAATTGTATTTCTACTTAGACGTCTTTTTTGTTTCCTCTCTTATATATAATTTTCACTTTTTGCTTTCAAGCATTTAACTATTTTTTTTTTACTTAAGTAGCACGTTCTTTTTATGTGGTTGAAATACTTTTATTCTGTAATTGCTAATATTTTTGTCTATTGGTGTTGTTTAGAAACAAAACATTATATTCACATGTTAAGTGCTCGGAAAAGGCTGCAAAGCCTTAACTTCGCCACATAAAAGAAGTCACCAATAAATAAATAAATAAATAAATAAATAAATATGTAATCGCTATAGGAAATTGCACGGGTTTTACAAGAAAAACAGCCCAAGATCTCCTGAAAACTATACGGGACTTCTATTTATCCATCTCAAGCAGACTGCAAACAATTCTGCATGTCAAAGGTCGCTCTACACCATATTAATCTCATTTGCGCATTTGTTGACGCGTGTTCCCATATTTTTGTTCACTCCTGTAAATGAAGATAGAAAAATTTAAATATATACGGAGTAACACAAACTTACTCTACAAACTTCATTTTCTACAGGAGAAATAAATATAGTACTCAACAAAATTTAAATTAATACTTTCCCAGGAATAAATTCTATAAAATATATTCACTTAAAACATATTCCTTTGTCAGGGGAAAACATTGCTTAAAGTATAAAATGAAATTTGGACATCAAAAATACCATCTTCGTGGATAAAAAAAATATTATTCCTATAGACCCTACTAAAACCAGACGAATCAATAGCAAAGGCAGACAGTTAAAGACCAATAGAGTTATTATCATTCTCTCTAAAAAAAATTTCTAATAATTGGTACTAAATAGATTACATGCTTCTTAGAGCATAATTTAATCTTTTCCTATAATGTGACAAATTCACAAAAAAGATCAATGATTCTCTAACGCAATAGATACAATTGGCCCTCTGATAATATATATGTGGAATACATTTCAAAATTTAAAAAAACTCCTCATAACCATTATAAATCTAAAAAGGCATATGACTCTGTAAATGTAAATAATTTATTCAAAAATTAACATACCTTAAGATACCTACAGCAATAGTTAAAGTGTTTCATAATACGTTTATTAAAAGGCATGTTTACATAGAAATTAATAAAGAACATAGTTCACTAAAGGGAAACTTCGTTAGGAGTTATATAAGGAAGTAAATTTTGTACTACATTTTTAATATAGATATATTGGATTAATTAAATTTCCTGCGAAACAAAATATCTACATTACTGCTTGGCTATGACATGCTGAAACATTTTATTTTGTTAAGGATAATTTATTAATAGAAAAAGTAAATTACAATACATAAGACAATTAATTGTACAATAGTGTCATAAACAATGTTTAGAACTAACGGCTGAGGAAGATATAAGATTTGCTGTCATCTGTCTTTTCTCAATGTCTGATGAAGAGGACGTTAGGTCCTTGAAACTGTAACAAAAATCGTATAATTATTAAATAATTCATTTTGTTCTGGTCAGAAAAATGTGTTTTAAAATGTTATTGTGATTATCCAGAACCATGGAGTATATTTATTATAGTTTACACAAAGAACAAATCTTTCTGGAATATAAGAGTTAAACGCCAAAATAATACTTAGACTTAGTATTAGACAATAAATTAAATTGCAAAAACCATTTGAACTATTTACAAAATGAAATTAAAATACAATAAACCATATCTAGCTTACGTGCAGAAAATGAAGAGTATCTATGCACATTATATAGTGTCTTAAAAAATGTATGGAACTAAAATTCTATATATGGTAGCATATTTTATTTAGAAAAAAAGGTTCACAACAGTAACAGCAAAATACAGTACGATTATAATATCAGAACTTCAATTTTATCCTAGAAAGGCATTAATGGAAGAAACGTCTACTAAACATATAAATTTAAAAATTTACTTACGTACTCTCTAGATTTTACGCTATCAACATTTCATATTATTAGTAAGTTACGGTAACCTAATTAAATCCATTAAAAAAATGAAAAATGAAATCTTTGAGTTTTACGTCCCACGGTTATGCCGGTTAGGCTAAAGGAGACAGTGATGATGAGAGATGAGTGAAATGGTTGAATGGAGAAAGTGGGAGGAAACAGTAGAACCCCGAGAAAACCCACGAGCACGGTGTTAAATCCGTTAAATTAGAATAGAAATGTACCATACTATGAAAAGTGACTATGGATATATAAAACATTCATACTTTTACAAATTAGATCTCGTAAATTTTCCATGTTATCTTGTTTCAGTAGTTTGTATGACCTAAGCCAAATAAACCCACTCCCATATTACCCAAATAAATATTTAGGTACAAACTTAAAACAAAATCTTAGAGCGTACAGGACAATCTTGCAATATCATATTGAAAAGTTCCATCCTAATACAACATTAGTATTCACTAATGCATCCAAACAAAATAATAAAATGGTTGATCCATTCCTAATTTAAAAATTTTTATCAATTCAAATTACTAACTCACATTTCAGTGTTTGAAGGAGAAGTTCTTGGGATAAAGAAGGCATTAATATTCATAACCTACGGTCTCTCAAGGATAAGTGGTTAGCGTGAGAGACCAGGGTAATATTTCCGCCGGGACCTCATGTGGTTCGGATCCCAGGTTAAGGTGTAGGTTCACGTCTCAAACGCTGCTAAAAGGGACGTTAAACAAAGAAAATAAAAAATACATTCATAAAATAATGAAAAATCACAGAGTCATACATCTGGACGGACTCCTTAAGCATGTTAACAGCATTAGCAAGTATAAAATGGTAAAACAAAATATTTCGAAACTTATTAAATATTTAAGTTTTATGTAAGAATTTACTTAATATGAAGTATTCTCTCAGTTTTATTCATGCTATCATTCTAGACACTTAAAATTTAACGAATTCTGCGACCAGTTAGTTAAAAATGCGTGCGTTGTGGTCAAAACAACATACATTAAAATCCCAATAATAAATTTTATACAAATCATAAATAAATTATACGAAGAATACAAAAACAACAGAAAAGGTTTGATGAAATACTATTGGAAAATCTCTGAAAACACTACTAGTAAATCTTGGAATAGAAAATGATAGACACGATCTAAAGTAGTAATTTTTTTATAGACTAAGATTAAATACAGTCCTACCACCTACAGCCTTACCACTTACATCTTGCGCACGTTTGTACACGTCCATGGCAATGCTGGATCTGGTTCTGACAATGCCGGCGATAAAATCGGTGGCAATGTAATCAAATGGTAACTTGCACACCCAGCAAAGGCAGTCGGCCTAGCCGCCGACAATGTCGGTGTCGGCTCCGGTTTTGTCGGTGGCAATGCTTTCTTATGCGTGGATGCACACACAGACGGTAATGCCGGAGACGGCTTGCTGATAGGTTTCTTCAATCTAGCTACAGTGAGTGAGTGGCAAGGCGTTGTGTATTGTTGTTTCTTTTCCTGTATTTGGATTTTTTGTTTACTTCAGTTTTTTCTGTTATTTTCTTTTTTGTCACATCACTTCAATATATCATGAAGAATGAAATAATCAAAATGGCTGTGAGGTACCACTAATATAGCGGCTTGCTATTTACATAAATTCTCAGAAAGGAAAATTCAGATCTTGTTTGAATTACCCAACTACGGCAACGCGGAAAGTGAGTTTCACAGATGTATGTATGTATATTAATTTATCTTCTATAGCCGGAACTTACTTAAACGATTTAAACAAAGAGGTCGTTGAATTCGTTTTGATAGAGAATATATCTTAGCATATATGAAGTCATAATAAAAACATCAACATGGCGGAAATGAACAATACCAGCACGATCTGAGACTCTCCACCTAGCAACGTGTCTTCTCTCGCTCCGGATGCAAAGATGTAGATAGAAAATTCATTTCTCTTTAATCACGTAAAAAAATGTAATTATATTGTACAGGGTGTCCGAGAAGTCCTTCCCTGATTACAGAAATTGATAACTCAGGCTAGAAATAAGATAGAAATATGAAACTGGTGTTGAATTGTTTACAAACTATAAAAGTTTTGGTCACATCAGTACACTTCCACATGAGCACCCTTGGTAACACGTAGCACATCTAGGCGATATTCAATTTCCATCCACACATTAGCCAACATCACTGGAGGGATCGATGCAACGGCCGTACTACAAACCTAAAACAAACAAAATTGAGACTTGGTAAAACAGAACAAACCTAACACAGACAAACACTTTTATACTTTGTAAACAATTCAACGCCAGTTTCATATTTCTATCTTATTTCTAGCCTGAGTTATCAATTTCTGTAATCAGGGAAGGACTTCTCGGACACCCTGTATGTAAAGGCAGCCGTTTAATGATCTGCTCTGTGAGCCAGCTTAACATAAGAAAGGGCCAACATAAAACAGGTGAACAGTTGGTAACCAGTGTTACCAACAATCTCTGAAGAAAAAGGCTAGATGGCCTTCAGAAATAAGCTTTTTTTACACAAAAATAGCTAGATTTTGAACTGCTAACATATAACCTACATGGGAGATTTTAAACCCCTTTCTTGTGTGTAGGATTATAAGTGAATTATAGTAAAATTTGAAATCTAGAATTTTATTCAGTGAAGACTAACAAGTAACATATCAGGACCTTGGAAGAGAAAGGATGTACCCTGAAATCGGGGTGTTGGGAAAGCAGCCTGAAAGCTTAGCAAGTTCCTTAAAATAGCAAGGGCAAATCTTTGTTTATGTAGAAACTGAAAGAATTCTAAGGGGGAACCAGGGCAAATCGCGGTAAATATGTGTATCTGTCTGATGCAAGGAAAAATTTTTAAAAAGTGATCTTTCTAGATCGCCCTTTCTCTTGCAAGGTCCTGATATATGATTTTAAATTAGAATAAAATCTATCAACAAGTCACCTGATTTGAGAAAGTCAACAGCCAAAATTATCAGTTGAGTTGAAATAAGTCATCATCGGTGATGTCGCAGCTAGCGAAGACGCTGGAACTGTACACTAGGGTGGGTCAAAAAAATTAATTGATGCAAATTTAATGAAGATCGCTGCTCTTGCATGTGCTAAGCACACTTTCAGTATGATTTCTAAAAAAATCACACTTCTACTGGTCGCAACTGGAATTTGATGCAGTAATTTTATTATTTTGTAATTTTCCAATTTCTCGCTAGATAGCAACACAAATGTCAGTGTATTTTTGTAAAACAACAGGTTTTGCGTGTAGTTGCAGCATTTCCTTACCACATATTTTAATTATAGTTTATACATATTTTCATTTTTCTCTTGTTTTGCTTAAATGTTTGTTCGATGCAATTAACGCAGTTTTATCCTAAAACTTGCAACAAGTTTTTATTAAATATCCACCTGCAAAGCGCACATCACTTACATTCAAGGACATTCACTTTCCCAGAGCTTTGCTCTGAAGCGCCACTGAGAGAACAGTGACGAGTTTTTGTAAATATCCTTCCTTTTCCTGATCCTGAGCTTTTTCCATGTCTCTTTTGCGCGAACCGTCTGTCAGACTGATCAAGCCAAGGGCAGCCGGTTCTACAGATCGAGGCAGGGGACCTGATCCCCCTGGACAACTATCCGAACGGGTTGTCCCACCTACTCATCAACACATATCATCATCCATCTTCTCGAGTATAGTTCAGGTCTCGTGACAATAGCTCGTTATTTGCGATGACAGACCCAGGCTCAGGCAGTGGGGCACCTTTAGAAAGTCGACATGGAGGCTTACCACCAGTCTTCGTTAGCCCACCTGCTATCTCCACGAAGGTGGAGAAGCGGAAGGACTATGCTGAGAGACAAAGACGAGCTTCTGAGCGCTCGACCGCCTCCACTACATCAGCTGTTTCTAGATCTCGATCTCGGTCTCCACGGAGCCAACGTAGTTACTCTGATAGGGTCAAAACTCGCTTCCTGCTAAGAAACACCATATTGATGTTTCAGAATCATCTGACATGGAAGCCGACGTTTCATCGACAGCACGCCGGTCATCAACATCTGTTCATCCTGTTTCTTCTTCACCTCACTGCTTTTTGCTTCAAAACTTTGACGCTAAATTCACGAACGAAAAATTCATCATCCTTCAACTACGAAAATACCTGTCAAGCATTCCACTCACTGAAGTTGTAAAAACCCGCAATGGATTCATTTTCAAATCATCTGATGCTAACTTCCTATCTACAGTCCGTAATAAAACCTCGTTCGAGATTTGCGGGAAAAATGCTACACTTGTCTCCTTGAACGCTACTCGTCGTAAGATACCACCTCCTCCAAAACGTTCTCCGATGTTATCTGTAGTCATCAGGGGAGTCGATGCATCATATTTTGATGATGAGATACACGAGGAATTGCGCAACGAGGGGCACACCATTGATAAAATTATTCGCATTCGTAATAACACTGGGCCTACTTACATGGTGCGAGTACTAACCATATCTCAAGAGACGATTGACCATCTGCTTACTCATAGCGCCTTCACTTACAAGCGCAAACATCGCGTTGAACCCTCTCGTTCGTCTGCGCCATTGCCATTACGATGCGAAAAATGTCAAACCTACAACAATCATGCAACAGCGCATTGTACAAACCCCACTGTATGTGGGTATTGCTCTGGCCCCCATTTAACTCGTGTTTGCCCTATTATGAACCTTCCACCTCAATGTTCTGCGTGCGCGGAGCGCCACCCTACTTATAGTTATAAATGTAAACGCAAACCATTCCCAGACCAAACACACCCAGAATTAGTAGTTCCATTACGTACTCAGTCTACCTCAACCAACACAGAAACTTCAGTTAATGATCCAGTCACCGTTGGTAAACTGTTAGAATTTCTCACATTAACACTGCAGAATATTCATCCTTTCCTTCGTCCACACATCCTTCAGCAACTCACTCTTGCCGCTAAAGCCACTTTTCATGTAGCTCTGTATGCAACTTACTCAAACAATTACGTTCACTTCCATACTACACTCGAAACATATGTTTAATATCTTGGTCGTCATGGATATCAGCTTTCTGTTTCTCAATATTCGTTCAATCACCAAGAATAAAACCCTTTTCCAAGCACTCCTACAAGAAGAACACATCACTGCTTTTCTTCTGAATGAAACTTTTTTGACTCAGACCATGCAGTGTAGATTTCCCAACTACACGTTGCTTCGCCATGATAACATGACATCAGCGTTAAGAGCGAACGGTGGAGTTGCTATGAGCTTTCGCCATAATCTACCATTCAGACAACATAGCTACCCTGCACAAGCCTTACCTGAACACATCGTAGCTACTTTGTATTTTAAATCCACCGCTCTTACTTTCGCTACCATCTACGTCAGACCCGGCACTCCAATTCCGTTAGATTTTTTCTCTTACATCTCCAATAACTTCAAACATTTTCTCATCCTCGCAGACGTAAATTTTCATAGTCGCTTTGCTCATGAACGCACCCAATTTCAAGATCATATAGCATCTCACACTTTAGGAATTCTTCTCAACCTTCCTTCGCCCACACGTCCAGTCTCCAATACCACACCCGATATTGCAATTACCTCCAATACAATAGTTATACGTTGTACTGTGGCAGTCTTAGACTTACTAGGTAGTGATCATGCTCCTATTAAAATCACATATCATACTGGTCTCGTCCCTTCACAAGCAGCATCTTCGCCTCATCTCACATAACGCTAGGATAAAGCAGATTGGGCCAATTATCGCACTTACATCCAGAGTTGGCGTGGGTCAATGAAAACTTGACTCACGACCCACTGACCCACCACCCACCGTGACCCACGACCCACTGACCCACCACCCACAATGACCCACTCTGACCCATGACCCACCATGACCCACCACCCACCGTGACCCACTGTGACCCACCATGACCCACCACCCTCGGTGACCCACTCTGACCCACCACCCACCATGACCCACTGTGACCCACCATGACCCACCACCCACCGTGACCCACTCTGACCCACGACCCACCGTGACCTACTCTGAACACGATCCACGGCCTCTTCTGAACTGACTAAAGAGTTTACACTTATAATAAAACAAGACTGTGAAATTGTCACTAATCGGAGTTTGAATTTCTAGTCAATTGTTCAAGCACCACTCTGTTACAATAACGGTGGATCTGACCTTTACGATATAAAATGGTAAAGTGTTTGTTAGTGAGGAAAGTGAAACAGTTCGAGGTGGGGGGAAATTAGTGTGTGCCTAAAATATACTTGTAGTAAGAGAGTATTCTTGCAAGTGTTAATTTCTCAACGCATTCCACAAGAAACTTCTATTCGCAGGAAAATATCCCTGTACAATATGGAAAAGGTTATGATTTCTCAATTCACAGTATTTTTCTCACAAAAGACTTGAAAAATCAGTTGTTCATAGGGTATAAAGGTGCTCGGGTACCCTATGTGAGAGCATCTCCATAAAGCATGCTCATAATTGTAATTTGTGTAATTACTAAAACACTACGTTAAATTTAAGTTACAAATATGCATAATTGAAATTATCAATATTTATTCAAAGTAGTTTACCTAAAGCAAAGAAGAGACTTACTAAAAATTAGGTACAAAGTTGAATAACACAAATAAGCCATTAGTAATACAAGTATACATTTTCCGTAACTCGTAATTTTCCACCTTAAAACAAATCTGAAATCAGATTTATTTCCTGTTGGTAACTTTTTGGCGGTAAATCATCCGCAGTGGAATGATGTCCATCCTTCAGCCAAGAGATAACTAGCTCGTCTACTTTGAGCATGTCTAGCGGTGGGCCATTAACATTGATGAGCAACAAGTTAGACAATGTTTGAGCACTTAGTCTATTTCTAATATCAGTCATCTGTAAATTCATAAGGGGAAATCCCCGTTCGCACTCTGTCGTGGAAATTGATAATACTTCTACCCGATTTCTGCAACTTCTCATCGACAATCTACTTGTTAGACTTAAGTCTGATAACGATTTTTCTTGGTCAGGTTTGAAATACTCAGCAAGTAGTATCATCTCTCTATCACCATACAACATCTTTCCCATATCGACCATGTCAGTTGGCAATGTCGACCCATGTAGAACAGAAACTTCATCTACCACGCCTTTGAAGGGAATCTTGTGAATAAATTATCAATTAAAGCCTGATAAACTGATGATTTCTTATTTGTTTATAAATTTAATTTTTGTAATTACACATGAAGGTTTGATACCATTACCAAGTTCCCTCCCCGTCTAGAAAGCGAAAGGGAACGAGGTTCCTGGAAAGTGTTCAGAGGTGAATGGGAATTCCCCTCCTTCTTTCCCTTCAATTACCACACTGCTGTTTGCCATGTGCCAAATTACGATGAATTTCAATTAAATTATTATAGTATAATTATTTCCTTGTTGAATTATCAATACTTTTCAGTGGAAAAAAGGATGAAATTTCAAAGTTCCAAATCAAAGTTAGTAGACCAACGTAAAGGGAAAAAAGTGTAAAATTTTCCATATAATTATGCGTACAATCCAAACTTCAAATTTCCGTGTAATTAAGCTTACAATACAAATTTTATGCGTGTTTTCTCAAAACTTTATGGGTTGATTGCCCTGTGCTGTAAGTGCTCCATATAATAAACATAAGCTTCAGCAATTATTATAGCAGAAAGCAATGGATATATGAAGCCAAGTACTATATTTTTTGTTTCTGATTTTTTTCTTAAATAACATCGATCGTTTTCGATCATTTTTACAAACCAACTCACTACCAATTTTCCATATATAGAAAGTGCCCCCCCCCCACATAAAGGAGAATTTTAAAAATGCTAGGACACATTCTGTTTATTTTCAATAAAGAGTTAATACGCTGAATTTCAGCTCCATAAGTTTAACGGCTTGCAAGATACTTTTTTTTTTTTTTTTGCAAAAATTCGGACCCTCATTACCCCCTTAGGATATTATACATTATAATGAAAGCAATATAACATCCCAGTTTGGATTAAGGCCTAACTATATACTAAAAGTAATTTCATTTGACTTTGCAGTTTGACTGTGATCAGGCGCACACAGTTACATTAATTTTTTTTATAAATAATTTATATATTACAGTGATTCAAAAATGAATTTTTTCCAGTAGTTAGCTCTAAAAACCCACAGGTCTCGAAAACCAAGTTGTAGTGTAAGTCCTATTGCTATTATTACAATCACAAATATCAATATCCAAAAGTGCCTGAAGTTCTTTTTTCACTTAGATATAGCCTACTCACCTCAGGTAAGTAGACAGAAACAAGTGGAAAAGGAAGGGAAATGAAGGTCTTGAAAGTAAAACGGAGACAAATTTACCAGTCTTCAGAAGATACTGTCTACAATGCAGTGAGCAGAGGGGGTCGGTAGATCATACTGAGTCGGTGGGTCGCAGTGGGTCACGGTGGGTGGTGGGTCGCAGTGGGTCATGGTGGGTGGTGGGTCGCAGTGGGTCATGGTGGGTGGTGGGTCGCAGTGGGTGGTGGGTCGCAGTGGGTCACGGTGGGTGGTGGGTCACAGTGGGTCACCTGCTGTTGACCCACGACCCACTGACCCACTCAGAAAACTTGACCCACTTGACCCACTGACCCACCGACCCACTGACCCACTCCATCTCTGCTTACATCTTTTCTACCATCGACCATTATCGTTCACCTAGCACTCCTGACGAGCTTTCGACGCAAGTCACCACTATAACCAATGCTATTCAGCAAGCTTCAGCTCTATACATTCCACAAACTGAATCAGTACCTTATCGACCTAAACTACCACCTCACTACCTCGCTATGATCCGTCGTTCTCGTCAGTGTTATCGCGAATACCTGCACACTCGAAACCCTGATACCTTACGTCTTCACCATCAACTCCAGAGAACTGTTCGCAACTATATTACAGCTTATAAGCAACGCCAATGGATCAAAACCTGTAATCATCTTGCTGAAACATCGCATCCCACGCTCTACTAGAAACGCTTTAATGCACTCTGTGGAAAAATCACTAAGACTCCTTACCCCCTTCTGCTAGATAATACAGCCATTCATTCCGACCAGGATAAAGCGAACGCTTTCGCCAATCATCTTCAAGCTATCTTTACACCACCTCCACCTGATCATATGTTCCACCCTCATCCTGCTGAGGCAGTAAATACTCAATCTAAATCTCTTCAACCTGCTGTGACTCATAGACTTCCTGAACATGTTCTCACTGCTCCGATTACAGTCGAAGAAATTACTTCTGTTGTCCAGCGAAAACGCAACACAGCTCCAGGATTCGATCGTATCCCCTATCGCCATATTAAAGAAAGCCCCATCACACTACTCATGCTTCTATCACTGATATAAACCTTCATACTTTGCACTGGCTTTTTTCCGATAGATTGGAAGGTATCAAAAATCCTTATGTTTTCAAAACTGAATAAACCACCATCCGAAACTTCATCCTACAGACCGATTCAGTTAACCTCCACTTTCAGCAAGATTTTCGAACGCATTCTGGTCAAACGCTTACATCCATACCTAGCAGATCGAAACATTATTCCCTCTCATCAGGCTGGTTTTCGACCTTCCTATTCAATAAAGGACCAATTACTCCGCCTTTCTACACATATTACCAATCATTATAACTCCGTTCAACCGTCATGTCTGGTTCTCTTTGATTTTCAAAAAGCCTTTGATAAAGTTTGGCATTTGGCACTTATCTATAAACTGCTTAAACTCAAACTTCCTATCACAATAATCCGCCTCATCTATCATTTTCTCGTCTGTCGTTTATCTTATGTTGCTATCAATGATGCACTCTCTCATCCCATTTTTCTACTGTGCGGTCTGCCACAAGGATCTGCCTTATCACTTTTATTGTTGTTTTCTTTGTCGCAGACTTTCCCGAATTACCTCCCAATGTTCACCTGTTACAATATGCCGACGACACAGCTTTTCTGGCACTCTGCCGAACTATACAACAAATCAATATCTGTCTTCAGGAAGCTATTAATCGCTTCATAGCCTGGTGTCGCAAATGGAATTTGACAATAAATGCTGCCAAAACCCAAACTATAGTTTTTATTCCGCCACGCAAACGCACCAAAGTTCATCGAAATCCTTCTTTACTTTCTCTTACGGTTAACCAGGTTCCCCTCCGGCCTTGAAAAACAGTAACCTATCTTGGGATAGTTTTTGACCACCGTCTGACTTGGACCCCACATCTCAAATCAGTGACAACCAAAGTACAAAACAGACTTAATTTATTGAAACGTCTCACCGGCACTACCTGGGGCCTATCTCCAAGTATAGTCCTTAATACTTACAAAGTTTTCCTCCGACCAGTCATCACATATGGTTTTCCAGCTTGGATCTCCGCTCCACTATCCTATTATAAGCAACTTGATATTTTCGAACGGCATGCCTTCTGTCTTGCCTTTCGCATATATCTACCTAGTCCTACTCGTGACCTGTATTCCCTCATCACATTTCCTATTCTCAAATTTCACCTGGAGACACTCCGTCAAATATTTATCACCACACGTTACACTCAACATCATCCTCTTCTTTTTGCCACTATGCACTATCTTGCACTCCATCCCGCCCGACCCCGATATTATTACACACCGTTACACTTAGTTTATACCCTTTATTGCTACTCGCTTCCCCCTGATCACCTAGACCTCACACTTGTGGAACATTATCGTCTGCATGCTCATCTACCCCATGTTCTTCCTTCATATAGTGCACAGTAAATTCTCTTGTAACTAACAGGGCTTCTCCTGTCTTCATTAGCCTAGCGTCGCCCCTAGGCAGAAGATAACTGCATTCGTCTTCCTAACATCTCCCTTGTGTTGTCCTGTGCTTGCACCTTATCTCATCTTTCACGCTCATCCTTTTATCACGATTTAACATAATATCATTGAAGCTTACGTACGTCCTTTCTCTGCCACTATATCCTTTTGTCACCCATGACCTATGCCTGCATCTCCATACAGATATCTTAATATTTTCCATTTTCTATTATTATCTATATGTGTATTTATTTCTATCATTCATTTTTTGGTTTTGTTTTGTCATTTTGTACTATGTAATTTCTATGTGTTTGTTAAGTTATATATATATATGTAGTTTTCCTCCTCACATCCTAATGATTATGATGGCAAAGATCATAATGGCTTACACAATGATATAATAAAGTTAATAAAGTGAATAAATACATAAATTACCTTCACTTAGACCAGCTATCCTTAACCAAATCCTACTTTTCCGTCAAATCTTCTCCTGAAAGAGGGTGTAGCCCTCTCAGAGGTAGCTAGCCTCGTGCTAGCATTAAAAAAAATACATTCAACGATCCAAAATACGACACAGTGCGCGCTGTCTTTCAACAACTAGTAAAGTATGTTCCTCGTCCAGAAATACGAGAAATCATCAAGACGCGCCGGGGTATCATTCTGAAATTGACAAATCCGAACTTCGCTACACATGTCCGCAACAAGGCTACATTCGAAATTTTTGGGTTAAACGCAAAAATATCAACTTTAAGTTCCAGCGGACGAAAAACACCACCTCCACCACGGCATCCTCCAATGTTATCTGTCGTCATACGGGGCGTGGAACCTGAATTCACTGATGAGGAAATTTACTCCGAATTACATCAAGGACTACCTGTCAAGAGTTGTATACGTATCAAGAATAACCAGGGTCCAACATACTTAGTCCGCGTTCTTACTGATCAACAACTGATCGACCAACTTCTTCTCCACGGTGCATATATATACCAGCGTCGTTACAAGATGGAACCATCTCGCACACCAGCACCTCTGCCTGTTAGATGCGAGAAATGCCAACAATACAATTCCCATCCGACATCTGAGTGTCCGAGCACCATTAAATGTGGCTACTGTTCACTTGACCATCCCACAAAAAGCTACCCTAATCTTAAGGAGCCACCAATTGCGTTCGATGTTCTGAGGGACACCCTACCTATAGTTACAAGTGTAAAGCTAAACCTAAACCCGATCCAACTAAGCCAGAACTCGTTGTACCCATACGCTCTGTTGACACTCCAACACCGCTAGCAAATTCGCTGCGCCATCCAATAACTGTTGAAGACCTATTAGGCTTCCTCACTATTTCTCTACAAAATATCCATCCTTTTGATCACAATCATATCCTGAATCAGATCATGTATGCAGCCAAATTACTGTTTAACTTACAACTTCATGCTACATATTCCGGACCTACAGTTCACTTTCAAATTCAACCACTCGAAGTCTACGTTTAATATGGGTACTTCTACATACGTTAGAATAATACGTATTATTATGGCTTATAACTTACTTTTTCTTAACATTCGATCAGTCTTAACAAACCATGTGCTCTCTATACATCTTCTTCAAGAAGAACAAATTACAGCCTTTGCACTTAACGAAACGTACCTCGCACCACATTTGAACTGTTACTTTCCGAAATATCACTTGCTCCGACATGATGCTCCATCTGGTCCAAGAGTCTATGGAGGTACAGCTATAGGTGTTAGCCAACGCCTTCCTTATAGAGCAGTCACGGTTCCACTTCCGCTCACACTCCACCTTCCTGATGTAGATGGATCCGATAAGTAATCAATTTTAATATTATTTTATTGTTATTGTTGTGGAAGTTAATCTCATTCAAAAACTTAATAAGATAAAATTATGTTGTGTTTAATCAGAATCAGAAAAAGTAAACAATGTCATGCTGTAAGTAATTACGCATGATGTTTGTTATTGTTTATATGTCGTCTAGACATAATGTGTTAATAACGATGAAATGACAGAATTTAAGAAAAGAGCGTGTAAGCTCTATGTTGTTATAAAATATTTTGTGTACTCAGCTTTGTTCACAAATACACATTTCGGGTATGACATAATATGCAGTTTAGCAGAAATAAATTGTCTGAGAATTTTGGACATGGCACAACAATCGAGAAATGAAAGTTTCTAACAGCTGTGACATTTTGACGTCATTCCAAAGTTGAGGGGGCACATTCCATCGTCTGGAAGATGGAATAAAAACCTATTCTTCGTTGGAAGAAAGGAGGTAGTTCCGAGGTAGTTCGGAGGTAGTTCGATGGCAGTACAGGAGAAGTTCGGATAGAGCGATTGGAGTGCGAACATCCGAAGAAGAAGCTGAACGAGGTTCCTCGATACCTCGGTCGCAGGTTCGATACCAGCCGACTTTCAGTTGTCAGGTGACAGCTGATTACCAGACATCGAGTTCCAGTTCACTCATCGCCCATGGCTACATCAACAGGTTTAACAGGTATGTCATCGGCTGTGTTGTGACCTATGTTAAATTCTCAGAGGTTTATAGGTTCTGCGACTGAGAGTGTCATGTTATATCCAAAAGCATAAACATCACACAATACACTTTAAATTAATTACTCCGAATATATTTGTTATTTAAAGATAATTGCTTTCACTCATTTATTATTAACCTCTCGCAAACTATGATTTATTCCTGTCCATTCCGGATAGTGGACAGAAGCGGCTGAACTGCCTCAATTTAAGCACTTTCATCCCAATTACTTCAGGCACAGATGCAGTTTGGTTGTCATGGTGGAGATGCTGGGTAAAGATCCTAGTAAATTGAATCCCACCCTTCCCATCCTTTCATGGTGGCGATTGCTGGTTTTAAGATCTTTTTAGATCCTAGTAAGATCACAGTAGAGGTATAAATTAGTCTCATGTTGGAGACAGTATATCACATTTGTGATATTGGTGGAGATCCCCGAAGGAAAATTTAAACATTAGAGTGAAAATTTAATAAGAAATAATCCCGCCCACCCACCCTCTAGGATAGTAATAAAAATGTTGTCGTTATTAAATAACAACAGGATTCATTATCCTGTGTTAAAAGGAAATAGAAAGCCCGCGACGTTATTTTCCAACACTAGGTTTTATTTATTAGACCAAGGGGTACTGCGACATTTCGTCGAGTACAATCCTACGTTTGGAAGTATAACAGAGAAGAAAATAACAGAAAACATAGTTGACAAAGTGTATACTAATTATTATGTCTTAGAATTCACTGAAAAGAATTTCAGTATGGAAGACTTAGTAGAACTTGGGATGAGGCGTCATGTGCTCGCCACAATTTCGAATATATCAGAAACGTGTAGTGTATTGCATGGGGCAACGTTTTTCGTTATTAAAACGGAAGGTTATAGATATAAGATAAGTGCAATTTTTAAAGGTTGCAAACACCAGATTATGGTGAATCAGTGGTTGGAAATGTTTAGAGCTAGATTTGAATATTCACAAGCCATCAGAATTGCGGAAGTAATTCCAACTATGGCAAAGTATGAAAAAGAAGCCAAATTTATCATTGCAAATGATAAAACGATGTTAGATGTAGCATCATTTGCCGAGCTATATATACAAAGAAATGTTGAGCTATTTCAATAGAGTGAACTAGTAGTTATGTAAAGTAGATGTAAATAATTAGGATTAATGTTAATAGTAGACATATATGGTATTATTTAATGTTTTGGGAACTGTCGGTTATTATTATTATAGGTAAATATAGTTAGAAAAGTAATATTTAAGTTAGACATAAGTGAATATTAGTATAAATATAGGTATTTGGTTATTATTATATAATTAAGTAAGCTAGGATAAAATAGATTAAAGTAGGCTAGAAGAAAATAGATATAGTTAAATATAATTTTAAGAGATATAGATAAATATGGGTAATAAATAATGCTAAGAATTATAAATAATGAAATAAATTAATGAATAAATGAAGATAATGATTAAAACGATAAAGAGATTAAGTTGAACATAAAGAATATAAAGAAGTAATTATTTTAATAGAGAAGAAATAAGTAATATTAATTATAACGTAATGAAGAATATGAGATTAGTTAAGCTATCGATTTAAATTTAGGAGATTATAAAGTCTAGAATTTAAGAGGCAAAGTTTAGTCGAATAAAAAAAAATAGTGATGATAACTGGTGAATAATGGCTTTAGTTGTAATGAAAAATAGAGTAATTGGAAGAAAAACAGAAATAAATTAGGCAAATTTTCTTAGAGGAAAAACTAGGTAGACGGGAAGTCACATTCTCGTTGAGTTCAAAGTGGGAGTGACCAAAACGTCGATGAGAATAATTTTTGTAGAAATGCACATAAGTCTTCAATGGTAAAGCAAGAAGAGACACAGATACAGAGAGAAATAGATGCCTCGTTTACCATTTGCAAAGCAGTGACAGATTTTTTTTTAGTGAGTCTAGTTTATCTAGAATATTCCGAAGAGGTCTAAATTAAAAGTTCAAAATTTCGTTTTAAGTTAGGAATAAGTACATAGTAAGAGATGAAATATCATGAATAGTAGTGTAGAGTAATTTTTAGAAGAATAACAGAAGAAAAGGTTGGCAAGTCTAGTTGTAACTAGGTTTGTTCCAGGCCTAGAGGTAGTAGTAAAATAAACAACATGTCATTTACATTTGTTATCATTAGGATTGAAAGGAAAGAAGGAAAGTAAGGATTTGGTGAGAATGAGAAATAGTGAAATAGACAAAGAAATAGATAAAGTATGATAGCGGAAAGATGAAAAATAGCGTGATAATTTAGATATAATAAAGGATGAAACATAAAAACATACTCGAGTTAGACAAATAATATACAGAGATAGAGAAATGTGAATATTGAGAAGATTATAGATAAATAATATGAAATATGTGAGAATATAAGATATTATATAGAAGTAAATGAAGTATATACAGATAAATAGAGAAGCGCTAAGAAGTAATAATACTAAAGAAATATATTATAGAAGATAGTACGTAAGAAGAAATAAGTTTTGGGAAGAAAAAGATACAGCTATGACTGATCAAGAGTTACCCTTAACAAAGATAGAGAACAATTAGAGACGATAAAGTAATATCTGCGTTTACATACGAGATTAGAGAAATCGTTTCAAAGACCAGGCCTATGGCATTTAATTTAATTTAAGTTAGAGTAATATTGTGTACGTACGTAAGTTAAATACTTCAAGTAATAATTATAGATTTATGACGAGAATAATACATGAATATAGACGAGAGCGAAAATAAGTGGTTGTTGATTAGCTACCAACAACGAAAATAAGCCGATACACTGATAGAGAGTAAAAATACCGGATTTTAAGATTAATTAAAATTTAATTATCTGCAGGTCAGGTAATGTAAATTTTACACCCTATATTGACGAATAAGTACAGTTAAGTGATATGTTGACTGTAGTATGTAATCTAATACCGATTTTTGAAAAAAAAAATAGAACATTTAAGAGTGTAGAGAAGAATATTTTTTTTGAAAAAAAATAATAATAAAGAGAATAGAAATAAATAAAGAAAAATAATTTAATGTAATGTTAATAGATAGATTTTTTTCTAATAAGGTAACTAGAAACAAATCTTGCTTGCAGATGAATGGCGAGTAGGACCGACATTAAACTTCCAAAGTCCGTTTTCGAATTCCAAGGAAATGTGGAATTTCATCGATGAAACCCCGAATCTGTAAACAGGTTTTGGTTTTAGTTATCACTAGTCAGGGAAATTAAATTGTGAATTAAATAAAGTAATTTAAATAACATAACGCGAATAATAATAATAATAATAATAATAATAATAATAATCATAATAATCATAATTTAAATGTAAATGTAATTATCTAATAGTTGTACTTACCAAATAGTAATCTAGACGTAGTTCATGAAGCAGCAGGTCATTAAAGATATTGAAAATTCACTACACGAAAACACATAACACCAGTAAAAATAAAAAGGTATGACATTCTCAGATTGTAGTACTGATAATTGATGAGCTTTCATAGGTCAAGGAGTGGATCGATGACAGATCAATTGTTCGAAAATTGATCGACATTTCGGATATTGTTCACAACTTGTGAAATGGAAGGAAAAGATTACAGACTGACGTGGTTGCAAAACTAGGTCACGTAGCTGATGGTCAAGGTTGTTGGCAAAGGAAAAACACTGTATCAGCAGTGAGTTGATGTGAAGCAAGTGTAGCCAATTCCACAAGAACAGATTGTGGGAGTTGGTGTAGTTTTTGGAAAAGTGAAATTTTGTTTTTGGTTTTTGTAGTGATGATTGAGTGAAAGAAAATCATAAAAAGTGTGCAGTAAAAATATTAGTGTTTTCACATATTAAGTTACAGTGTTAGTAGTGAAAAAAGGAAAACAGATCTGGTAAGATTATATTCCTTATGAGCAAGGAAAAGCATTATAGTTGGAAAGTATGATAAAGAAATATGCATGGACATCCGGAAAGGAAATACAATCCTTTCGAGATGCGAAACGAATTGCTATGTAAAATAAACATATATATATATATATATATATATATATATATATATATATATATATATATATATATATATATATATATCTTTAGTTGTGTGAGTTGAGCTTCACGAAGTTCAACGTGTTGATAATAGATGGCGCAAGAATGCGTTCTAAGAACTATTTGGATAGAATGAACACTTGAAAAAAATATATACGTAAATAAACAAAGATATTGAATAAAAGAATTAAAAATGAATATTGTGATTAAATAGAGGAACATTTTTTAATAGTTCAAAGAAGCATTATTTACATGTTTAAAAATGATTAATTGCATTTGCTGAAAGAGATATATTGTGTTAATAAAATAATTATTGTTGTTTTAAATTAAATAAATAAAAGCCGATCTCCACGGAGATCTAATCGGTATCGATGCTACCTTAGTTTTGAAGAGGGGGCATGTAGATGGATCCGATAAGTAATCAATTTTAATATTATTTTATTGTTATTGTTGTGGAAGTTAATCTCATTCAAAAACTTAATAAGATAAAATTATGTTGTGTTTAATCAGAATCAGAAAAAGTAAACAATGTCATGCTGTAAGTAATTACGCATGATGTTTGTTATTGTTTATATGTCGTCTAGACATAATGTGTTAATAACGATGAAATGACAGAATTTAAGAAAAGAGCGTGTAAGCTCTATGTTGTTATAAAATATTTTGTGCACTCAGCTTTGTTCACAAATACACATTTCGGGTATGACATAATATGCAGTTTAGCAGAAATAAATTGTCTGAGAATTTTGGACATGGCACAACAATCGAGAAATGAAAGTTTCTAACAGCTGTGACATTTTGACGTCATTCCAAAGTTGAGGGGGCACATTCCATCGTCTGGAAGATGGAATAAAAACCTATTCTTCGTTGGAAGAAAGGAGGTAGTTCCGAGGTAGTTCGGAGGTAGTTCGATGGCAGTACAGGAGAAGTTCGGATAGAGCGATTGGAGTGCGAACATCCGAAGAAGAAGCTGAACGAGGTTCCTCGATACCTCGGTCGCAGGTTCGATACCAGCCGACTTTCAGTTGTCAGGTGACAGCTGATTACCAGACATCGAGTTCCAGTTCACTCATCGCCCATGGCTACATCAACAGGTTTAACAGGTATGTCATCGGCTGTGTTGTGACCTATGTTAAATTCTCAGAGGTTTATAGGTTCTGCGACTGAGAGTGTCATGTTATATCCAAAAGCATAAACATCACACAATACACTTTAAATTAATTACTCAGAATATATTTGTTATTTAAAGATAATTGCTTTCACTCATTTATTATTAACCTCTCGCAAACTATGATTTATTCCTGTCCATTCCGGATAGTGGACAGAAGCGGCTGAACTGCATCAATTTAAGCACTTTCATCCCCATTACTTTAGGCACAGATGCAGTTTGGTTGTCACTAAGCATAATGTCACGACTATTTATTTTCGAGGCCGCACTGTTACCTTCATTACCATATATTTTCGTCCAGGCAAACCAATCAACTACGACTTCTTTCGATACATCGATTCCACCTTTCGACACTACATTATCATGGCGGATCTAAACATTCATAGTCGGTCACAGCGGGACAAAACTAACTTTTTAGACTTTCTTTACACTGAAACAGTTGCTGAGTTCCATGTTCTACCGAAACCTACACGCCCCGTCAGCAATACTACTCCTGATGTTGTCATCACATCAACATCTCTCTCGCAGAGTATTCATATCGATGTGCTTGATTCAATTGGTAGTGATCATGTGCTTATCAAACTTACACTTCACTGTTCTCCTCGCTCTCAATCTAAAATATCTCCTCAGAAAGTATTCTGCTACAAACGAGCCAATTGGGAACAATATCGCTCCGATCTGGACACTGCTGTTAATAAATTGCTCATGCCTAGTACACAATACGATCTTGATCACACAATTGCTAATCTTACTGAATCTATTCAAGAAGCAGCACAACGCTCCATTCCAACAACAGAAATACAATTGCATAAACCAAAATTGCTTCCCCATTATTTACCTTTCATATCCGCTTCTCGCAGAGCACATCGTGAGTATCTCGCTACAGGTAATCTTGAAGCGCTTCGGCTTCATCGCCAATACCTTAGGATTACGCATAACTATATTGTTGCATATAAGAAACGCCATTGGATTCAGACTTGTAACACACTTCCAAGTGAATCACACCCTAGTAAATATTGGCGCAAATTTCATCAACTCATAGGGACAGTTTCTCGCACACCATACGCCATTGTTCAAAATAATCAGGCAGTCATCACCGATATGGATAAAGCTAATACGTTTGCTTCATTTTTTCAAGATATTTTTACACCTCTCCCAGCTCGGCATACATCGCAACGCTTACAAAAGTCGATAAACCGACTTACAGATCCCTCTTCTGCTTTTCTGCGCCCATCTGTCAACCACTCTTTGGAACCTAATAATCAACTTACTACTCCGATCCAACCAGACAATATTCGCCAAACATTATTCCGTAAACGCAACACTGCCCCAGGATTTGATTTTGTTACGTATACACTCATCAGGCAAGCTTCACCTTTTCTTCTTTTTCTCAGCACCATATATACTTTCATCCTCCGAACTGGATTTTTTTCAATAGGCTGGAAATACTCAAAAGTTCTTCTCTTCCCGAAACCTAAGAAACCTCCGTCTGACGTCCAGTCTTATCGCCCTATTCACCTCACTAGTTTCCTCTGTAAAATTTTGGAACGAATTCTAGTCCGCCGCATGCACGCTCACTTTGCAACTCATAACCTATTTCCTATTCACCAAGCCGGTTTTCGACCTCATTTTAGTACGCTGGATCAATTATTACGACTATCCACGGCTATTTATAATTAATACAACACAGGTTTTCCTTCTTGACTGGTAGCCTTTGATCTAGAGAAAGCTTTCGATAAAGTCTGGCACCCTGGTTTACTTTACAAACTCCATAACTATCTACTACCATCTTCATATATCAGGTTCATACATTCCTTCTTATTAGGGAGGCTAGCATATATCTCTATTAACGGAACACTCTCTCATCCGATCTTCCTACAATCCGGCGTTCCTCAAGGTTCCACACTGTCTCCTGTATTATACTTATTGTATGTTGCCGACCTTGTTGTTCCACACAACATAAGCATATTTCAGTTTGCTGACGACACCACCTGCTTCACGGCGGCCCGCATAGTGCAATCAATCAGTAAAACCATGCAAACGGCAATTGACGCATTCGTTCACTGGTGTAATATATGGCGGTTAAGTATTAATTCTACGAAAAATCAGGCTATTGTTTTCCTGCCACGTAGACGCCGTTCACGAATATACAGGAATCCAAGTCGATTAAACCTTCACGTAGATCATACACCTGTACTGGCGCCAAATACTCTGACTTATCTTGGTGTCATATTTGACGCCAAATTTACCTGGAATCCACACCTCACCAAAATCGTACGCCAAGCACAAAATCGGCTCAACCTACTCAAGCGCTTAGTCGGTACAACCTGGGGGCTAAAAGCTTTAGCAGTACCTAATACTTACAAAGCCTTTATGCGCAGCACATTAACATATGGACACACTGCCTGGACATCCGCACCGCTAAAATTTTATCAGAAATTGGCAATCCTAGAGCGTCATGCTCTACGCCTAGAGCATCGCATCAGCTTACCGCATCCGACACGGTTACTTTACGAGGTGATTGATTTTCCACCTTTATTGCATCATCTCGAACAGCTTCGTACTCGGTACGTTTGCAAGCGAATTGACCAGCACCATCCCTTGTTACTTGATATCCAACGGTACGATCGGGATCACGACGCACCTCCAACTTACGTCGATACTCCTCTCCAGCATTTCATGACCTATCATTTACAACTAGATGATGCTGCAGTGGATCCCGAAATCTTTCACATCTATGAACCGCGTGAGCTTTCTTCATTCATCTATCCATCATATGCACCGTAACTACCTATTAACATGGGCTTACTCTGTCTCCATCAGTTCCTGAATCGCCCTAGGAACAGGACATTGACTCGCCCCAGGAAAAGGACAAAAAAACTTACATTCAACATACTTACCTCATCAAGAAACCTAGCCTGTCTTGTGTTTGTTAGTGTGTCAACGAGGACCAGGTATTGCTATACGTACCTGAGAGCATAACACACATACTGCACTTACAGGATAGACGAAAGTTATCGCTTTCGAAGGGTTCCTTGTCTTTTGAACTTCATTACACTCATCTTACTTTCTCATCTCACATCTCATTGTTGCTCATCTCTCATTTCGACCAGCGGGCCTGGGGACCATCACTGGTTGACCCGATATGGCGACTGGAGGACAACATGTCGGACTTCCTACCGTAATAGCTGGTCCTACCGTATCCTCTGCAGATTCGGATATCAGACGTAGGCACCGAGATTCACACCGTAACGACAATAGCCCGGAAAGATCACGATCTCCAGTTATAGGTCAACATCACACACCATCTCCGAAACGTCATCGCCGAGATAGCATCTCAGACTCTGATAGTGAGCGACTTAGAATCGACAACACGGAGTTTCCGTCGCTATCTGACAGTACAAAATAACCAATTTATTCGTTCTTACTTACAAATTTTGACACGAAATATCAGAACGAAAAGCACATCTATCTTCAGCTCAATAAATATTATCGGCGAGCTCAGACCTAACAAATTGTTGCCACCAGAAATGGAATGATCATCAAATCTCTTGATCAGCATCTGGCTACCACTATTCGTAACAAATTCAGTTATGAAATTTTTGGCAAGAATGCACAGCTCACTAAACTGACTGACCGGAGAATCAAACAGCCGCCTTCGCCACCTCGGACGCCTGCTTTCTCCGTGGTCATACGAGGTGTAAATCCTGACTTCACTGATGATGAGATTCTACAAGAACTCACAGAAGATGGGAACAAAGTTTCCAAGTGCATCCGCATTCGAAATGACCGAGGTCCCACTTACATGGTCCGAGTGTTATCTCAAACGCAGGACACCATCAACAACTACTTGATAACGGAGCTTATATCTATCGCAAACGGCATCGTGTCGAGCCATCACGCACTGCACGACCAGTACCAATCCGCTGCGAGCGTTGTCAAGAATATAACACGCACACCACCGCTAACTGCAGGAATACTGTGCTGGACTCCATTCCACACGTACCTGTCCAAACCTGCAGCGTCCACCGCAGTGCTCCGCTTGTCCTGAGCAACACCCGACTTATAGCTTCAAGCATTGGCGTCTCTGGCATGTAAAATTTGGGGGGGGGGACATCAAAGGAAATGATCTAACTGCTAGTATCTCAGCGGAATTTTAGATTATGTCACTCAAAATATTGGGGGGGACGCGTCCCCCCTGTCCCCCCCGCCAGAGACGCCCATGGCTTCAAGTGTCAAGCTCGACCCACACCTTCACCGGATAAACCTCACTTAGTGGCACCACTTCGCACTCAAAGTGAACCAACGACCAACTCCACTCCTACCTCCAATGTACCACCTGTTTCTCAGCCTGTTACAATTCTCAACTTCTTTAGTTCATCACACTAACGCTACAAAACGTGCATCCTTTTCTACGGCCGCATGTACTACAACAAGTACAGTATGCTGCCCGCTGCATATTCAACGTTACCTTCAATGCCACCTACACAGGCCAACGAGTTCACTTTCACACCACCCACTTGGAAACATCTATTTAAGATTATGAATTTCTTTATGGATATCGTTATTATCTTTCTCAATATCAGTTCCCTCAATCAACATAAATCTCTCTTCGAACAACTTCTTCTGGAAGAACATGCATCAGCGTTTCTACTAAACGAAACTTATCTCACACCTCGTATGTCTTGTAAGTTCTCAGGATACCAGATCTTTCGAGCCGACAATCAAACACCAGCCCTCCGCGCCAATGGCGGCGCACTCATTGGATTTGCTCCTCAGCTACCTTATCGTACTTTCCAAGCTTCTATTTCCAACCTTCCAGAATATCTTATCACAACCGTCTATTTTAAGGCTTTATACATCACCTTGGCGACCATCTACGTTCGCCCCGGCCATGCAATACCATACTCCTTTCTTCAGTATATCGCAAACAATTTTCGCCACTTCATTATCATGGCCGATATTAACATAGACCCGCTTGCTAGAAGGCTCAGTTCCAGGATTTCATTACAACACGCATACCTTGCATCCTGCATAAACTTCCAAAATCAACACGCCCTCTCTCAGATACCACACTGGATGTTGTCATCACCTCAACTACCCTTGCCGGCAAATGCTATATCGAAGTCTTAGACCCTCTTGGCAGCGACCACCTTCCAGTCAAGTTAACTATCAAACGCTCTTTTCGCCACCACTGTTCTGTAAACTTTCCACCTAAGGTGGTCCCTAGATTTGACAAAGCTAATTGGGATAACTACAGACTTCAGCTCACTACTAAGCTTGAAGATCTCGAGCCACCAAATACTGAGGATGAACTATACTCGGCACTGGATGCTATCACCTCTTCTATCCATACAGCATCTGCCGAGAATATACCTACTTCGCAAGTACACCCACCGCGTCCCCGATTACCACCTCAATACCTTCACATGATCAGACGTTCTCGACAATTTTACCGAGATTACGTACGTACAAAGAACGAAGAGGCTCTACGCCATCACCGATAACTCCAACGTACGGTTCGTAACTACGTTATAGCCTATAAACTTCGAAACTGGGTCAAAACGTGCAATACACTGGACGCAACTTCACATCCTACCAAATACTGGAAGAGATTTAATGCATTGACTAGCAAACTCACTCGAACACCTTATCCTCTCATTGACGGTGATTATCCACTCACCTCAGATAGTGACAAAGTTGATACCTTTGCGAATCACCTCCAAATCATCTTCACGTCATTTCCTCCTGAAAGATCTGAACGACGCCATCCTGCATATAAGTTTAATGTTGATTCTCCTCATCTTCAACCCAGTACAGAGCATACCTTTCCAGCTCATCACGAACTTACCACACCTATCACAGTTCCAGAAATTCGTGAAGTCACAGCTTGCAAACGTAACACTGCTCCAGGCATGGACCTTATCACCTACCGTCACATTAATGAGAGTCCTTTCCGTTTGCTGCTCCTGTTAGCCCATATTTTCACTTTCATTTTACGTACCGGTACCATTCCCGTCAATTGGAAAACCTCCAAGACTTTAATGTTTCTAAAACCTAACAAGCCAGCTACCTCAGTATCATCTTACCGTCCAATCCAATTAACCACTGTTTTCTGTAAAATTCTCGAACGCATTCTTGTTAACAGACTTCATCCACATCTCTCTCGCCATCGCATCATTCCACTCCATCAAGTAGGTTTCCGTCCTCGCATTGGTGTTCATGACCAGCTCTTACGCCTCACCAATCTCATTACAAATCACTTAAACCGCTCACTGCCATCATGTTTACTTCTATTCGACCTTGAGAAAGTTTTCGATAAGGTATGGCATCTTGCGCTTTTCTTTAAGCTTCTCTCCTGTAAACTACCAATGTGCTACATCCGATTCATTTTCAACTTTCTATCATGTCGCATTACATACATATCTGTAAACAACTCCTTATCACACCCTGTCTATATTCATTCCGGCGTTCCACAGGGCTCAGCATTATCACCACTTCTGTATTTGCTCTTCGTTGCCGATCTTCCTCCACTTCCTCAAAATGTACATCTCTTTTAGTTTGCAGGCGACACAGCCTTTCTTGCTCTCGGTAAAACGATCCATCAATTGAACACAGCACTCCAATCTGCCATCGATATATTTGTTAGTTGGTGCTCGAAATGGCGATTACGCCTAAATTCTGAGAAGACTCAAGCAATAATCTTCCACTAAGAGAAATTTTTAAAAATATTGATGGCAAAACAACTGGTCCAAAGGGATTTTCGGGCCACCTCGAAAAGATGTTAAGTTTTGATCCACGGGATGTTCCAATGGTTGATTTCCAGCCCGTCACTGGAAATGTCAAGGAATTTTGTGTGAATATCACAAAAGATTTTAGCGCTGATCAAAACTATTTGCTAAAGGCTTGCATCGCAGTACAAAAGGGAAAGGACAACGCTGATGCTGCTGTTATAAAATTTTTGCAAACTGCTTCTCCAGGTGCCCTTAATCACGCCAGGTGGTTGACGCTCGCCAATCGAACCCTTCGTTTGATCATGAGCACAAGAAATCCATCCAAAAACCTATTGCAGCTTGTAACCTACATCGTTAGAGTGTATACTCCAAGTTGGTTCGAGATAAAAACCCATTCCAACTGCACTGATGGATCACGTAACTTCTATTTTATTTTGGAGAAAGTTAGAAATTTGCCCGATAGTGAGATGAAGGAAGCTGCAATAATATCTCTAAAGTTAAATTATTATTTTGCCCACAGTGAAAATATTCTTCTTGCAGCTCTTGCAGATCCAGACATTGAAGTAAGAAAAGATGCAGTAAACAAGATTGTTGTTGAAAGAACGGCCAATCAAGCTGGAGTGAGAAAATTTTGTAAATCAAATATTGTGATCCATCTCGAAGCAGAAAACTACTACAAGATGATTGATTGGGATGCTTCCGTCACAACGCCACCTCCACTTGTAAACTCAGTGTCAGATGAAGAATTGCTGGCAAAGATTGAAATAGGACCACTGGAATTTACAGGAATTCAATGTCATTCACAAGCAGTTGAACGAGTCGTAAAAGAAGTTTCCAGGGTTTCCACAAAAGTTTTTGGTCATAAAGCCAGACATGGAATGGTTGCTTCATCCGAGGAATCAAGAAGGAAATTTGGAAATTTGGATACTAAGCTTGCGTTTCTGAAAGCAGATAATTAAGTAATACTTCTTTTAAAAAAAATTAGTGCATGTTTTAGAACAATAAACCTACTGAACTAAAAAAAAAAACTACTTTTTATCATATGCCAATAATAGCTTCATTGTTAACTCAAAGTTGGGACCCTTAAATCAAAAGATAAAAATCTGAAATTTTACATCTTTACCTGTATCAACTTTTAGAACTACAAACAAAAGCTTCTGTTTACATTTCTTGAAGTTCGCCCCGCCCTACTGTACACCATTGTTGGATTGTGAATTGTTTGTGCAGGCTGCCATTGTCCCAGTTTTCAGTAGCACATCTTCCGGCCAGTCATAGTGTTTGCAATATTTCTTATTTCTCCATACATGCACACGCAACGGCGCCAAATTTCCAAAATTTAGGTGGATTCATATCAATGGAGGAACGTGTTAGCCTATATGTTTTTAGGGAAATCTCGATATTTGATTGATATATTTTTAGTTAAAATGAACACCTCATAAAGGGCTATGCTGTGATAAAGTAAAATATACCGATACTATAAGGATAAGTTGGGGCTGCTCTAGTTCAGTCTGTAACACGGTTGACTTAAACGCATGAGAAACGGGTCCATACAAAAACTCTTGTGGCTGCTGGAGCCCCGGAGCACCCACGTAGTCGGCACGCATACCCACACGAATCATTATGAATGCATTGTGTGCTTTTAAGTTAATTAAATAACCAATTTGTTTCCTTTAATAAACGAAAACAATCTCGGTGGCTTAAAGAACCGAATAGTTACTAAATTTGTATAAGAAAGCTCTCATTTTAGCAATGAAATGCGAAAATTGAAATAATTAAAAAGTAGCGACGGGAGCGACATTAAAATTCTTTCTGAGTCTACAAGTATTGTTAAGTACTTGTAAATCTGTGGGTGGGGACAGGCACGTAGCCAGGATTTCGTGAAGGGAGGGGGGTCCGTGACATGAAATACTGTGGTCATCACACCAGGGACTCGTTTGGTTCGTTTAGCCAGGATTTCGTAACGGGGGGGGGGGAACATGAAATTCTGAAGGCCCAGGAGCTCGATCAATTTAAACTACTTTACTATCAACATTGGTTTGTGAGGATATGTTGCTAAATATTTTAGTAAACTATGAAGAAATCTCGAGTAAAATAATAAAAAAAGTATTGAAAAAGATTATACAATATTTACATCCTTCCTCTGTTTATTCAAATATAACAAATTTAATTTCATTATGACCTCAACTGTTATAAAAAGTACATATTCACTATTATAGAAAGTACATACTCAATAATGTCTTGTAAAATATTTTGCAATATCTGCGTTCCTTTTTCTGTTGAATCAAACAGAACTTTCTATCCACATAATTTTTTGTTTTTATTATTCCGTCAACTACTGTCTGTTTCAAATGACAGGTTAAAGGAGCAGTAGAAAATTGATTTTGAAATAACATGATTGAAATTGCAAGGATGCGATGGCGAAAAATTATGATAAAAAAATGTCCACGCTGTTACATACGGCACTTTGCTTTCGGAAGCTTGAAATCTCCCTGACTAGTAGCAGAAATTCTGAGAATTTCGCAACTTTTCTAGAAATTTCAAACTCCCTGACTCTTCCAAGACATATCGCTCACCTCGCAACCATGTATTTCAAGTAATACAAATTTCCTCATAAGAAAGAAGGAAATATCCTATTAAGAATTATCGCCCTATCTCAGTTTTATCTGTATTTTCAAAAATTTTTGAGACGGTAATGTCAAATAGGATAAGGAATTACTTACATTCCAATAATCTAATATCATTATCTCAACATGGGTTTTTAACTGTCAAATCTACTGATTCTGCGATTTTCGATTTTCTTAGTACTGTTATGCATGCAATAAATAATAAAAAATGGGCAATTGGACTCTTTGTTGATCTTACTAAAGCATTTGACACTGTAAATCATGATCTCTTACTCAAAAAATTAAGCTTTTATGGTATAAGAGGAACTGCCAATAAATGGATCGAGTCTTACTTGAAGGATAGGTATCAGATAGTTCAAATTACGAACGAAAATAATGGCGAAATGTGTAAGTTTAGTAGTTATAAAGGTACAATACTAACTGGTGTACCTCAAGGATCAGTGCTTGGTCCATTGCTCTTTCTTATTTACATCAATGATTTGACATATGAAATGTTGCCTAATAAATGTGTATTATTTGCTGATGACACCAATGTTATTATTACAGGTAACTCACGACATGATATTGAACATAATCTAAACACTGCGTTTTCACGATTAAGTAACTGGTTAAGTAACAGTAAGTTAGTTCTAAACAATGATAAAACTTCCTTGCTAAATTTTTATTATCCTCTTCAAAATAAATTTATTCCTTACGTAATGGTAAATAACAAAAAAGTCGACTTTTCTATTTCAACTAAATTTCTTGGTGTCACCATAAGTTCGAAACTTACTTGGAATGAGCATATTTCTCAACTCAACAAAAAATTAAGTAGTATTTGTTTCGGCCTCCGTAGACTAAGAGGTAATGTCACAACAGAGGTCTTAGTTTCGGTGTACTATGCAAAATTCCATTCTTTAATAACTTACAGTATTATTTTTTGGGGTTATTCTACTAAATGTATTAGCACGTTTCGCTTACAAAAGAAAGCACTAAGGGTTGTGTTTGGATTGTCACCAAAATCTTCTTGCAAGCCCATCTTTCGAGGACAAAAAAATATTACCATTACCTTGTGCGTATCTATATAAAGTTATCTTGTTTACCGTAAGTAACAAACACTTATTTATTGAAAACAGTAACGTCCATAAATACAATACTCGATTCGTTAATAATTTGCATGTTATCCCCCAAAATTTCTCGTTTTTTCAAAAAAGTGTATATATTAACTGTACAAAAATTTTCAATAAGTTACCTGACTTTCTAAAACAAAACAAATCATATTCTATGTTTAAATCGGATCTTCACGAGTTCTTAGTAGATAAATGTTACTACTCACTAAATGAGTTTTTTGAAGATAATGTATAAATGTTTTTTTTTTCCTTTGTTAATTATATTATGATTGTATAAGCTTATAAAAGTCATAGTTATGTATGTATTATTTTATCTAAGTTTTTTCTATACCATATATGTAATTATTTTGTAATTTTGACAACTGTATGCGTGCTCGAGAATACTCTCATTTGTATGCAAAACAGGCAAATAAATAAATAAATAAATAAATAAATAAATAAATAAATAAATAAATAAATAAATAAATAAATAAAGAGTAACCAAAAGCTTCCTGTAGTTTATTTTTAACTCTGATCCTTCTTTTTCTCATTTCATTTTATTTCATCCTTCCCTAATTTTTCACTTCTGGTCTCGAAGAGGGGGTCCGAACCCCCCAACCCCCCTTGGCTACGTGCCTGTGGGGAGAGAAGAATAAAAAACAAGTTGTTGCGTGATAAAACATACTCTGTCTTGAGAAATAGATTAATACGATTTATATAATGACTAATAGGCTTATTTTTAAAATTTATATTCTATTTTTAAAGAAAAATGTATTTTTAAAATAAATTTAATGTTCATAAAATAAAAGAGTTTCATAAAATAGGCTATATTTAAGGCGTTTCGTAGATTTGAATGGCAAAATACTTCTCCAAATAGGCTAGATTTAGCCAAAAATAAGTCAAATGGATATCAGTTGGCCGTGTGCACCAACGAAGTTCAACTTTTGATCGAAGGTGATAACTAAGCTCGGTAAAAATGTCTGTTGTACCAACAACGAACACCATACATGGTTTAAGCCAAAGACATCAATCAGGGTTTCTGACCTCATATTAAAATAGTTAAAAATTTTGTTAGATAGTTTTTCAATCCTAACCGAAATAAATGTCCATAACTAACTTTTATTAATTATTATTCTTCGTATTCATTGGAAAGGGACTTGACTTTCTGACTACATCACAGAGACTTGCTTGATAACATCAACTTTAAAACTTGTGTAAGGATATAGGTGACTTGGATTTAGATCTACATCTCAAATATTTGATCTTGTATAGAGTAGGAGAAGAAAGAGACATCTTACTTTCAAATATGGAGATTATTGCAATTAACAAAAAAATCAATTATAAAAATTTGTAGGACGATATTCGAAGGTGCAAAGATTGGGTGTGAATGCTATAATCGTAATTAGAATGAATACACGATCCCACGTACTGGAACTTTCGTTAGAAGAAAGACAGGTTGATGAAGTAGTTACCAGTGTGTTTCATACTATTATTTTCCATCGTTCATTTGGAAAATTTAGATATACAGATGAAGGAAGTTATTCAATAGGAAGTATTAGTTATCAAGATGTAGACTGTGATTTTGTTGATTTTACTTATGTCTCCTGTTTATCTGATGAGCTTGATAAATCTTTGAAGAAGGAAATTTCCTCATTTTCAAGAGTTTTGCGAAGCTGTCAAAGAAAAAAATCTGGACAAATATCTTTGGAATTCTTTCAACGAAAGAAATCAATATGGCCTATTCCCCATGAGTATGTTCTTCCTTGGGAAATATGGATTGTTCGTCTAGAAGTTACTAAGCTGGAAAATGAACAGGAGGTGTATATTTCACGGGAAAAAGTATCTGAAGCGCTAACAGAAAAAATTATGTATATTGTGAAAGTTATGAATAAATATGAATATGTGCCTGAAATCCCTGAACAGTCAGATTTAGATCTTGTGTTTGATACAACATACCGTGATATTCAGCCTTACCTGTTCAAGATTTCATATTATGCAGGTGATTCTAAAAGGTTATGAAATATCAACACGAGTTTTACTTTTCTAGAAGTATTTTCTTATTGCAAATATATATATAGGAAATATTCATTGCTTTTCCGTTGAACTTTTTTAGTACTATTTAATTATAGATAAATACAAAGAAAAAATGAATAATTAGATTTCGGGTGACTGTATGCACAGGATTAGAACATAGTTGGAATTTGCACGACCTATGACAGCAGCCATTTTTGGGGTATTTAGAAATTGTTTCAGACGTCTTGATTAACTAATTCTTTTTGTTAGCATATTTCATTGACCATTCGAAAATGGATTGTCACTAGTTGTACCCCTCTCTATACAAAAACCTAGACTATCTTCCAGAGACTAAGTCCAAAACGTTGGACGTAGATCCTTACGTCCGTTGATCTCCATACAAGGGAAATTTATTTTCCTTTCATTCCGTTATAAAGCAATATGCGTATTCTTTAATAAAAATAAACAATCTTTACATTTATGCTAAGTAGATATACAAGTATGGCAGTAGAAAATCCGCCTTCTGAAAGTACTGAAGAAGTTTGAGGAATCATTCAGGTCTCATCTTTAACGAAGGGAAAATCCCAACCAACACCTCGCTGGAGAAAGTGGGGAACGTCTTAAATGGTTAACGTGAGTGGAAACCGACCGACTCCCGAGATAAGAAGTCAACTTCTACCAGGTGCCAATGGCTTCCCGAAAGGCAGATGACTTGGAAAAGGTCAGGGCACTTCTTGTCCTTAGGAGGAGAGACTATCCTAAAAGGCTGATGAATCAGAGAGGTCGATTTCATGAAGATGTGGAATGAAAATGGAAATACTACCACGTTATTTTTCTCAGAACGGACGAAGGAGGAGAATAAATACAATGTTTTTTTTTTTTAGGTAAAACATTCCGAAGGAAAATAGTCTTCGAATGGAGGCTACTCCGGGAAAAAGCATCAAAGGAGAAAATGCTAATGATTTTCATTTTAACATTGTAGAAACCAGGTACACAAGAACTTTAAGATGTGGGGGTAAACTTGAAAATTTAAAAGTGGAAATGGATAAATGTAAAATGAACATAATGAAGTGCGATGATCACAAAAAGGGTGAGAAAGTACCGTAAAATTACTAGCAATAAGGAACAAATAGCAAAAAGCGTAACCAAAGTGGACTGCTTGATATTTGTAAAGCTAAGTGCAAAACCAGTGAATATAGCAGTGGTGCCCACCCCCCCCTTATGTCCATGACGCACCCCCCCCAATTGTCTATCCGTAGGTGTTCTTCCATGAAAAAATCTTCTTTTCGATTAATTTTACCCCCCCCATCAAACATATTTATATAGATTTTTAACCCCCCCCTAATATTTCAATGACGCAGTTTGCGTCATAGCCCCCCCTTGTGGGCACCCCTGAATATAGAGATAATATAAGTGTACCTACCAACAACCGACTATTACGACAATAAAGTACAAGTAATATATGACCAGATTAATGACATATTGCATCAGGAGAGAAGAGATAAGGTCAAAGCCATAGCAATAAAAGACTTTAATAGGTTAATGGGAGAAGAAGCTGCGAATATAATGATTGGATTATTTGGTCTTGGTAGAAACGCACGGGGCCAGGTGCTTATAGACTTAACTGGTTATAACTGGTTAGTCACTGAAGATAAATGAGAGGAGATATCGAAAATCGAACTGGGAGCGACTAAGAAGTATGAACAATGATGTGAAAGAAAAGATTGAAGAAAAACTCGGTGCAATTGACTATTTGGTAGGCAATGTAGAAAATAGCTGAGGAAAAGTTAAAGAGATTCTACTACACATTCCACAACATTGGCAGGGTGGAAAGAGCACCGTGAAATCCATGAGTAACTGAAGCAATGCTTAAGAAGATTGAGAAACGTAGAAGGGTGAAAACTACGGACATCAAAGAATACAGAAGGTTGAATAATGATTTGAGAAGAGAGACAGAAAATGCCAAAGAGAAGAATATGAAACATACATTTGAAGAAATAATGGAACTTCAACGGCGCGGCAGATCAGTGATGCCAGTTGGCGGGAAATTTCCCGTAAAACGGGAAATTCTGAGCACTGACGGGAATGCGGGAATTTTTCTTTAAAATAGACTGAAAACGGGAAATTCTGGCATTCTCAACTTTTCTAGGTGTAAGACCTGTAACATTGAGCTCTTTTGTGGAAAAAATGAACACCACAAACACACAAAAGACTTGAAACATCAAGATAGTGTAAAGCAGTTGCAACCACAAACACCTGCCAATTGCTGCATCTTTTATTGTGGCAAGGAACAAGTGGTGTACAAGTAATACAAAAATCATGTTAAGGCCAATACAATTGAATTAAATGTTGTTTTACCGAAGACAACATTCCCGTCCAAACCACACACATACAAAGATAGTGTTCGTTAAAGGAAAGTGTGCATGTATTTTTTATATTTTCTTTTTGATCTTATCATGCATAATTGTAAATAACATTTTTTTTAATACTACGAGCATGAATTCAACTTTACATCAAAGACCATCTAAAGCGGTATTTTTAAAAATTGTTTATTACTAGATATTACAAATTATATCTATTTAGGTTGGCGGGAAATTTTGCATCTAATCGGGAAATTTCATGGCTTCGGACGGGAATTTCACTGTTACAAAACTGGCATCACAGCGGCAGATATGATCTCGTGTATCAGAAAGCACAGGAGTTAGTAGGAAAAGCTAACAAAAGTATACGTACGTGAAGATCAACAAAGTCATGTAGTCACTCACCATCAAAGAATCCTTAGAATCTGGGAGGAATACATAAAGGATCTGTAAGATCAGAAGAACCATTCCAAAGATATTGCGATCGAAGCGAGGAAGAGATAGATGATGAAGAAAAAGACAATGTATTGAAAGATGTAGTACAAGCATTTAAAACATGTGAAAGAAGGCCACTGAAGACGATGACATACCAGCAGATTTGGAGATAATGCAATGAAAGTACTGACTTCACATATCAACAAGATCTGCCTGAGTGCAGAATGACCAAACAGTTTCTCTGATGTTACAATGGTTGCATTTTCTAAGAAAAAGCCAACAAAGAAGTACAGTTATCACAGAATCATTAGCTTCATTTGCCACACTGAAAATTTATTGGCACATACTGAACAGGTGGCTGAAAATTAAGATAGAACATATGTTTGAGAAAGATCAATTTGGTTTCCGGAAAGGAAAAGGCACCAGAGATGCTATTGGGTTCATGAGGATTATATCAGAACGAGTCCCCGACGTAAAGAAAGAATTGTTTGTGCTTCATCGACTGAAAAAAAAAAAGCCTTTCGAATGGTCAGTTGGACTGAACTTCTGAAAATACTTTAAAAATTGTTGTCAACTGGAGAGACCGACGACTCATTCACAACCTACATAGGACAACGAATGGAGTTGCACTTGAATCAAGGAGAAAACAATAGTGCGGAATGTGGAAGCGGAAAAGCAATCAGAGAAAGGTGTAGTATATTGCACCAATTATTCAACATTTATAATAAATGTTTGATGAAGGAAGCATGAGTGGCAATTGGAGATTTCAAGATTGGAAGCCAGATTGTTAACAAGGTCATGTATGAAGATGATACGGTTATTATATAAGGACGACATGAGAGAAGGACTGCCATTGGGAAACAATGTAGGGTGAAAATCAATGTCGAAAAATCGAAAGTCATGAGAATATTCCGTACAGATGTGCCGTTACGGGCAGGGTAGAACAAAGACAATTTGAAGAGATAGATCATTTCAACCATCTGGGAAGCATTTTGACGAGAGACTTACTGTATCAAAGAGATACGATCAAGACTGGCGTAGGCAAAAAGTCATTCAAGAAGAACACTAGCAGGTCTAATATTGGACTAACGACGAACCTGGTCGAGTGCTACATATGAAATATTGGATTGTATGGTTCACAGTCTTGGACATTATGGAAGTTAGATAAAAAAAAAAAAAAAAAAAAAAAAAAAAGAGAGAGAGAGAGAGAGAGAGAGAGAGCTATGAAATGTGTTATTCGAGGAAAATGGAGTTTGTTGGGTTCTGTTCTCGGAATAAAATGGGCAAATTAAAGATTTTCCAATTTTTTTCGTACATTTTACAATCGTGGATCCGTATAGTAAAACAATACCACAATTTCTTCAAGACAAATTATTAGACCAATATATAGTAACACTTTGATTCCCAGTGATTCTAAGTACAAAGGTTCATGTAAAGCGATAAACTTATATCTCTCATTTTTATTATTAATATTTATCATATTAATAGAAAGAAGGCTACTAGTATGAAACATTTGAGCCTATGAAGATTGTGTCCAATGGGTGGCCAAAGTAACTGAGATGATTCAGTTAGCCGAATCAAAATATTCTAGCTGAATCTAACAACGTTGAGCGCAATTGATTCTAAAAATTTGTGTGTTATTGAATTGTTGTGGTATATGGTAAACGGAGCAAACGGGAACTTTTTGCCAGGATGTGTAAGTAAACTTTGGAACTGATTAAAAATAGCTCGTCGTAAATGGAGTAATTAAAATATTATTAGAAAGTTCCCTAAATGTCAGAAATCTATGGATCCGTATAGTAAAACAGCACCAAATCGGTGAGTGCATATGAAAGAAGATTGTAATTTCATGATGTAGAAAGGTAGTGTTTCATGTTTACAAGTGTACACCCATTACAGGCGCCTTTCATTTATATGTTCAAAATGAATGAACACATATCAATAACCATGTAACATACTAATTTCCACCGGCAGAGTATTTCTGCACAATGTAGGAAATCTGAATTGAGGTTATGTTTAGCAGAAGGTGTCCAGAAGCACGTAAAAAAAATAAAGAAAGGTTCTAGAACACAGGTCCCCCAATATAAGTTAGTAGCTAGGTTGTTTCCTTTCTGTACAAAGTTTAATATTTAATTCACATAGTATTGCCGAGTGAGCGTTAGAGCCCGCAGGGCTCGTTCTTTTTCTATCTTTATTACAACTAAATGGAAAGGGGGACCTGTGTTCTAGAACCTTGCCGAAGAGGTCCAGCTGTTTTTTTTTTTTTTCAAAAGAGTTACAATTTCTGTTCATGTTAGGTTAGGTTAGTTGCCTAGAAATGTGAGACTATGACGGGTGCTACTTCTTTTTTCTGTTCTTGTTTCCGTGCATATTCTCCGTCATTGACATGCCTTGTCTCAGGCCTGCCTGCTGTGCTCCTACTAGGGTTGCCAACCTGCCGGTATTTTTGTTGGCCTCAACTATATACATTTCAAGATTTAAAATACAATTATTTTATATATTTTTTGAGGATTATGAACGGGAGACGGTAATTTTATTGTTGAAAGTTGCTAACCCTAGCTCCTACCTTGATTATGTTATATGGTGTTCTTAGTTTTAGTCCATCTAAGACAAGTTACTGTGTTTTTAGCGTAGTAATATTTCTGGCATACGTCCGGACGCGTACTTATAACAGTAAGCAGAGTTCCTCGTAATGTGAATTACACCTTTGAATGCCTACTGTAAGAAACAATTTCTAAGGCACTGGGAGCGAATTTCGGGGTTCACTTGAGCAGACGGTTCTACCAAATAGAAAATATGATGTGAAACATTTTTCGTGAAGGAATGAGACTGTGAATATAAGTAATTTGTGAGAGTGCACAGCATATTGAAAACAATTTTAATAATACGGTAGTGAAAATACTGTATATGTAGCTATTTACTGAAGTGGAAGGCGAGAGAATACAAGACTGGGTAAACCATTTTGGAGGTAAGAAATGTTACCAGTAGTTTAGAAGCTCTAACCTAACCTGAAAATGTAAGAAAGCTTTCAGAATTTGGTAGAACCGTCTGCTCGAGTAATACCGAATTTCGTGATGAAATAATTGCATACAGGGTGGCTCAAAAGTAGGTATGCACCGCTGTATTGATCAAGTATAGCATTTTAGTTCATGAGTTCATTGGTTTGGGCTGTTCGGAGCTTAAGGTAAAAAGAAAAAAGACATAAAGAACAAATAATAAAGAAACTAAGTGTTCCTGATGGATAACAATAAGAAATGGCAAAAAAGTGCAATGGACTGAACATCTACATTTGGTCCCCTGTATAATGGGACAGTAGGTAAGAAGATCATATAATCATTTCGGGAGCACATCAGTTTGCACCCATATTATCAATCAGTGCGCTATTATTTGGGCATGCTCCAGGGTATTACAGTCCAGAACGTCCTTACTCTGTTTGTGGACTTTGATTTTGCTAGGTAACCAAAATGGTATTGTTTCTTATCCCCTTCGGAAGTAGGTGGCGTAGCAACCCTACCAATGAAGGCAGACGAGTTAGCCTGCAGAAGAGAGCTCTAAATTAAAAGAATCTTAAAATATCTTAGTCTTATTTCTAAGGTTCTCTGGTTTACACCAAAAAACGAAAAATGTTCGTAAAAGTGTAAGTGTTCGTAAAATCTTGATGAACACACATTTATGGGTTATCGCGTGTTACTCCCGCATATTATTCGTATTATATTCAGACCTAAATTACCCATGCATTATTCAAAGAGATTATACTACAAAAGCAACTTTTTTTTATATAAATATGAATGTTTCTTTTGTGATTTTTTTTATAGTTTATTATTATTGTTATGCAATTGCAATCAAACAAAAATTCTAAATATTGTTTCGTTTTATTAATGTTTACTATTGAAAAAATACATCGAAATACCGTACTTTTTTGGGAAGGGGGGGTCCCACGAGAGGCATTTACTGAAATCAGAAGTATCTTTGGTATCTATTTTTGTATAAATGGGTCAGAGCCCAAGTGGACTCAAATAATTCTTATCTTTATTTACTTTTTTTTTTTACTGATATGCAAATTAAGTCGTTGTATTTCTTTAACTGGGACTAATAAAAATCGTAGTGAACTAACTTGTACTTAATTAGTTCTTCTGTACTCTGCAGTATTTTGAAATTGTCCATATGTAATTCTGTTTAATGGTTTCACTTGTGCAACTGTTTATAGTTTTGTCCTTCTCAAATAACCCTTGACAATTAGACAATTATATTAAAAGTATGTAAAGAAAAGTACAACGTATCAGGAGTCCTCCGTGAGTGAGTCTGCAAACTATCGCATTTGTGGCCAATTAGTCCCGTTTTCGAATTCAAATAGAGGACAGTTTGTTTTTCAATAAAAAAAAAAAAAAATGTTTTTTGCCAACCTTGCTTATTTCACAGGAAGGATCGAAACATTAATGATACAAATACCGATGTAAAATCTGTTACTTAACAACAACAACAACAAAAAAAGTCTAATGAACTCATATATGCAAGTGAAAGATCTATAACTACATCAATATAAGCTATTTTTAAGAGAAACATCGCATACACTATATTGGCGCACAAAATTTCAGATCTGGATTAAGTAACCAGATCAGAAATTTTATCTTTTTTTTTTTTTTTTTCGCAGTTCGAAGGTACGCAAAATAAAGGCCAAATTCCTATCGTCAAACTGAAATATTTGCTCCCAATGGCTACAAGAAAATTTTAACTCCACACGATGGCCTTATATAGGCGTACATTTCAACACATACTAGGCTCGCGTAAGGAGTTTTAAGGTTCTGTGACTTCAAGGGCCATACCATCTGTGCTTCTCGCGAGCTTTCGCTTCCTTTGACTCCTGCAGTGCCTTCTGAGTTACGAAATAAATCTCATGTAAGCATACTTAGCACAATTCCAATTCAATAACAGTGTAAGTCTATTATAGATGTTACAAAATTAATTTTGGTAATTAATCTCCATTTTGTAACTGTAATTTTACTAGACTGTTATCCTGCAGGTTTCTAGCTTACATAGGTTAGATCCTTAACAGTTATTCCGTGTTTCTGAAAAAGTGAAATATATATATATATATATATATTAGTTTAAATCCTGCGGTTATACCCATTAAGTTAAAGGAAACGTATGATTACTGAAAGTGTAGGATTCTCAAATTATTATTTGTTCTTCCACTGGGAATCTAACCCAGGAGCACGTGCTAGCCACTACACCACTGGAAAAAGCCTCCTTTTAGAAGTCACGAATAGGTTTTATCCTAATATTACCATTTTATGCTAACCTATTCTGTACTTGAACCGTCGTCTTTTTATATAAACGTGAAAAATAGTAATCCTTTACTTTATGCATATTGGAGTTTATGTTGAATGCGAATTATTCTGATGTTTTACTTACGTGTTGTTTATCTTCTTCAAGGACCACAGTATCAACCAAGTCTCTTGATTTGATACTTTTCGTGCATATACACAAATACATATTATACAAACAAGAAACCCTTAAGATATACTTCATCTCGTTAGTTTCAAAGTGTTACATGTCAATTGCTGGATTGTTATTTTCTACACTATTACAGGGAACCCCTCAGCACATAATATGCAAACTTGGGGAGCGCGGTGGCTCAGTGGTAGAGGGTTCACCTCCGGTGCTTGGGGTCCTTGGTTCGATCCCAGCTCGCGCCGTGTGGACTTTGTGGTCGACAAACACCATGCTCGTGGGTTTTCTCGGGGTACTACCGTTTCCTCCCACTTTCTTCATTTCTCATCATCACCGTCTCCTTTAGCCTAACCAGCATAATCGTGGGACGTAAAAACTTAAAGAAAGATAATATGCAAAATTTTCAAGTCTGAACTTGAAACGTAAATAGAGAAGGAAAATAAAGACCCGAATCTAAATTTGGTCCATGAGGGTAAATTACTAAGATATTGTGGAACGGATACTTTAATAAATTAATATATACATTTCAGCAGATGAGATCCGTAGTAGCTGAGTAGTAGAGTGTCACCCATGGTGCGTGGGGTCCTGGTTCAATCTCAGCTCACACTAAACGGGCTTTGTGATGAACAAACACCGTGCTAGGGGTTTTCTGGGAGTTTTCCCTTTCCTTTCCTCTTTCTTTGTTCCACCATTTCATTTATTATTATGGTCACCACCTTCTTTAGCCATAGTACGTAATCGTGGGACGTAAAAATAAAAAAATCATTTTCGTTTCAGCAGATGGATGATCAACTCCAGAATTAATGCTAATGATGCGGCTGGAGAGAAAATGAGACATTTATTTAATATTTCCTGTATGAATCAACTGTTCTGTATCAAGTATATCATGCTGATGGTTACAAAATCCATCCGTTTTGCATTAAATAAAATACATTGAAGTGGTAAATAAAACCGTATCCAAATAATTGAAAAAAAAATATAGTTTTAGTGCCACATAATGCCCTGTAAACTAAAAGAGACGAATGATGAATGAAAGTGATTAATTAAAATGAGAAAAGGGGAGGAAGCGGAGGAACGCGAGAGAAAGCAAAGAGGGTATGTTATCTGTCAGAAACTCGCGTTTCCTGGAATTGAACCAAGACACTCACACCAAAGTTGAGCGCTCTGCACTGGACTCCGTACTCCTCAAAACATATATTTATTGTGATATACTAGCTAAATCTTTGCTCTCTACACAGCGCATCACTCATACGAGAATGAATCTCCTTGTTATTCCTCACATCTGTACATGTCCCTTCATAAACGCAAATGAAAGACGTCTTGATAAAAATTGGCAAGAGATACCATAAAGGGGAGATTTTTTCGATTACTTTTTCAATATCTCGCACAGTTTGCAAGATTAGAACCTACTTCCGGTTGGAGTTTTTATGTCAGTGTTTTCTGTCTTCTTGCATGCAGTATGTAATAAGCAAATACATTGCACACACAATTAATTATAATGTGAGTGATATATGGTGTTCATTGGGCAAAACATTTCAAACAATATTCAACTTAGAGTGGAGAAATGGTTATCCTATGTTTTTCATTATCATTTGGCCATGAAACAAATGCCTGAGAGGTATGCAACCCCCGTATACAATTGTGTGGTGTTAGAATGTATAGTGCGTAGGATATGTTTTATTTCCTTCTAATTTCAACACTTCCAATGTACCCGTAAAGATGTAATAAAGAAAAAATGGCCATTTTTTTTAAATATTGAATTAGAACTGGACAATATACATAAAATTTGCAATCGATCAGTGAAAATGTCATCTTTCTAGGGCATGTAGTTTCCGAGATCTCATTGTGGAAAAGATTGGCCACAAACATATAAACGTCCACAAACGTATAATTTAAAAGAACTCCAAAGATGGCAGCACAATTCATTTGCATTGATTTTGGAAAAGGCTTTGAACAATAATTTTAAAAAGATAAACTTTATGAAAAACGGGTCTATTTATATAATTTATTTAAAGTACACATTCTTTAAAAGATTTGTCTTTATTAAACGTGAAATCACAAATAACCGTAAATCAAAGGTTTGAAATCCAAAGTTATAAGTTAGACTTCAGCATTTTAATTGCTATTATAGCTATTGTAGCTTTTGTTGCTATTGTAGCATTTTAATAGATAGATAACTGAATGTAACATGCCTTTCGTGAGAACTCCACTAAATATGGTAACTCAAAGATACGAGAGCTCAAAGTAGTTAGTATTTGTGTAAGCGAACAGATCTTCAAGTACTCAGCTCAAGCACATATTGCACATTATTGTAATTTCTTGTTGATGTCTGTTGCATTTTGTGTTGAGTAGTATTTATGTGGGGCACAGTAGCTCTAGTAGAGCGCTCACTGGTTGCGAGAGGTCCCTGGTTTGATCCTAGGCCATGACTTTGTGATGTGGAGAACATCGTGTTCGTATGGGCTTTCTCTAACTTCTCTCACTCCCCGTGACTCTCGAACTTCGAAGCTAAAAAAATAAAATAAAAAAAATAAATCTTTTTTGAAGTAACAGTTTTCACAAGAATAAAGTCACGTCTTGTAGTGAACGTTCAACTTTTGTAGTATTGTGTTGTCACGTCTATATACTTTTGAAATCATAAATAAAGTAATAGTTTCGCTTGGCAAATGATATTACAATGAGCTTTCCAGAAATCCAAGTAATATTTATTATTTTGTACATAATTATATAAGGGAAAATTGTGCAATATTTTTAAACGAAATATGAGGCGCCTAGTATAAAAATACGTCACATCCATTTCGCTTAGTTTCCAGTAATCTCGCAGAACGTGCTGTGAAGCTCCATGTATACCGGTACACATACAAAATCCCATATTTGAACTAGTTTTTTAGTGTGAAATATTAAAGTTCTGTAACAAAATTCTGTTTCCATGAAATTCCTTTACATCAAACTTACAACAAGCGATGTAAAAAATGGATTTGGTGGCTTTTGGTACTAGGCGCCTCATATCAGAAATACTTTGTTTCGAGTAGTTAAGTCACACTGACCTGATCATTAAATGAAATATTAATTCAGTCCATATTACTACCATAGGAAAGATGGCGATTGTCAAAATATGCCATATATTCTGTTGACCGAAAGCTAATTGGCTGAAGCAGAAATATAAAAAGTTCGTTTTTTCAACGACAGGCTTAATGTAATCATAAAAACGAAGAAAAGGGTTAGTAAATCCGCGACATTTTTTGTGTTTGTTTATTTGCCTTTATTCTCATTTTGTGTTGAGCTTAATCTTCACCAACGAATTTCGGGTTCACACAATATTGGCATTCTTCACTAAGCTCTGTTTTGTTACAGAACTACTACTTCTTCTTCTTCTTCTTTTTTTTTTTTTTAATATCTTCATGCCAGTAATATAATATTTTGCCAGTAATTTTATTTGATCTTTACACGTAAGATTTTCCAGAACGAAATCAAGTAATAAATGAAAATATTTTGCTAATACACTTTACTTTTCATATAGTGTATGAATAAAACCATCCACGATGAGCATCCGTGTTTTGCAGAGGTTAAGTATCACTCTGAAATCCTGTAGATGTGCACAACAAATAAAGTTCTCCAATACGCCTCAGGCAGATGATTTAAAATGGCGCAAGTAAGTGATCCTCTTTTTTTTGTTTTGAAAGTAACTGCAGTCAATACAGAGTTGTTCGAAAATAATGAACCGATTTCATGAAGCTACATTTTATTAAGGAAGAGCATCTCAAACTTCCAACTAAGTCACAAGAATTCTACAGATAACCAAGTTTTATTTCCTGACCTACAACCGTTCGATTTGTTTACCAGTTGCAACACGGGCAACATCAAGGCAGTATGAGAATACTACTGAAAACTTAGTAAGCTAGCTATTCTTTCAAATGGTCAGTGACTCATTGCGTTAAGATGTTTGACAATTATGAAACAAGGCTTCAAAATCAGTTCATTATTTTTGAATAACCCTGTATATACTAAACATTAGATATCCTTATAGCTGCGTGCATTTTTCCAAAATTACAATTGTTTCTTAATAACAATTGTGAAAAATTTTGTTTTTAAGAGCTTTCCTTATATTGACAGAAGAGACATATCTGCAAATATCTACACATGCTATTAGGTCTAGGTAAGGAAAATGGGTTTGATTGTTATACTCAAGAAAAATGAAGGAAATCCATATGGGAATTTCACAACAGTTGTATAACTAGTATGAATTTCCTTAGCTCTTTGGCCTGGTATCTCAGAAAAATTAAGAAAGAAGGAACTAAATTTGAAATCAAGTCGCTGTAAAAATCTATCATCAGTTTTGAATGTTCTTTGTTTGCTTATAAATAGCATGTGGATGTATGTTATAGTGTAGATTTACAAAACTGAAAGTTGCGGTTTTGCAAGAGGTTTTAATGTAGCACCACAACTCAGCCGTTAGTTTACCACACTCCTGATGGTACATCCTTATTTAGTAAAGACTAATAAAAGGCTTAGCTTTAATTTATTTCATTCTTTAATGAATATGAATGACTGGTGTAGGTGTTTGTGTATTTGTTTAGGTGCTGGATGTAGCATTGTTATAGACATTTTATTATTATTATTGTTATTATTATTACATATTAAATAGTTCGATAGGATCATCTTTTAAAACTAGTTATTTTGTGACAACTCCAGCTTTAATTTTGGTTATAAGGGGCGATCAACTGAAACCCGTTCGTTCCATGTATTATTGGTATAGTGTGTAGGAGGATATTTTTATTTAATAGTGTGTAATGGCTAATGTCCCTGTGTGTTGGGTGTAGGAGTGTTGTTAATACAGATTTCCGTATTGCAGGTATAACGAGTGAAAGATGACGTTCAAGATCCCCAATCCGTCCAAACAGGACCAGCTGCCGTCATCCAGTTTCTGAGTGCCGAAGGTTGTCAACCAGCTGAAGTGTTCCGGCGTATGGAAGACGTGTATGGTGATGCATGCGTCTCCAAAACAACAGTGGTGGACTGGGTCAGAATGTTTCGGAAGGGGCGTGAACAAACCACTGATTATCCCCGTCCTGTGCAGGATTTGTTTCAACGATTCAATTGGGAAATGTTGCGACACCCGCCCACAGCCCTGACCCCTTTCACCTTGTGACTTTCACATCTTTGGGCCTCTAAAGAAGGCATTGAAAGGTCAGATTTCAGTCTGACGCTGAGGTTCAGGACGCTGTGCGTGATTAGTTTTGATAGTCAGCCGTCCAAATTTTACATGGACGGCATCTGTAAGTTAGTGACACAAGTTAGTGACGGCATCTGTAAGTTAGGGCCAAGTGTCTCAACGCTCATGGTGACTTCTGAACAATATTTTTACTGCACGCTAACCATAGACGCCTCTAGATAGTGTACAAGTTTCCGCTCGAAATAAAATTTATTTCTTGAATTATGACCACTGAACGGGTTTCAGTTGATCGCCCCTTATATTTTGTATATAGGTTGTTTAATTTAAGTTGACAACAGATTGATTTTCTTTGAGAATTGGTTTGTTTATGACTAAATCCAGGCAAACTGATAGAAAACGACTGATCACTACATAGTTGTGTTAGTGAATGTTTGATAAGAGCTTTATGCTAAAGATAATACAGTGATATTATCTTATGATAAAGATAAGATGAGATATGACGTGAAATTTATGTACTTTAATAGTTTTTGTTACTGAGCGACACGAGGCTTGCGCTCTTTAATAATATTGGTCATTCTAAAGCATCTTTAAATTTTTGTAAGGTTTTATATATACCAGGATTTCTGCTGAGGTCGTTACTCGAAGTGTGGTTTGTCTTGGCGTAGAGTCACATGCGATCAGATGCTTTACCCACAATTTTTTAGACGTACAATTATTTACAATTTTTTGTGAGACTAATATTAAAATAGAATATTAAATTTTAACTTGAAATAAATCGTAAGAATTTGGTCTACCACAATTACAAAGATGAGTTAAGCCACTTAAGGGGAGTACTCAGTTTCTTGCTCGTGTTCGAAGTCCTACATACGAATGAAAAGAGAAGATATTCAACAAAGTGAAAGAACGTGAGGGGCGATGAATCCCTCCTGGGTTCTGTAGGCATTTGTAAGAAACTGGACAGAAATGTATTTGAATCCTTTTTCACATAGAGTGAATATCTCCTACTCAATCTTGATAGAAGTAACTTAAAACATTATTATACTCTAGTAACTTTAATCGCTATTGGCAAATATTCAGTTCCTATTGACCAATAGAGAATCTTTTCATGGTTAGTTCTAAAATTGTTAAAATTATTATAAATCTTATCATTAAAATGATTAACTATGATGTATCTAGGAAGATGGGTTTATTACTTGATAGTTTTAGTAACCTTTAATCGAGCAAAAGTAACTTATTGCTCCTCGATTATATATATAGACACGTATTTCATGTATAGACATGTGTTAATGGCGTAATTTATGATTTGTTTGTTGATGTAGGCAACGCTTCGAATGTCTGAACCGTGGAGAGTGGAATAATTATATATTGCAATGTCTTGAGTATAGTGATAGTATTGGTAGATAAATGAGAACATAATAAATATTGTGGTAAAACCGTGAAGTGTATGAATTGCTGTAATAGATAAAAGTGACTGGTTGGTAAAAGGAGCAAAATAAAAGCAGATAACAAGTAGAGAATGGATATGAGTTGGATACGTTGATTTATATAAAGTCTTTCCTAAGATGAGAAAAGCAAAAAGGCTTATAGTCATAGCAAATATCACTGCTGATATTGAATATCACTGCTCGCAATATTGTGATATCTTTCCTAAGATGTTGAGTGATAGCAAGTCATTTTATACGTTACAGTTTCCTTACTAAAAATGAAATTTTACCTAGCCTACATAGTCCATTCAAGGGCCTTCCCAAGCCATAATCTTATACCTTAAAAACACTCAAGACACGTAAACAATATTTTCTCTAGAAACCCAGCAACCCAGGGACAGTCATTGTTTTCATCGACTGCCACCTTCAGTCCCACGTCCAGGTTTGTATTCCATCTTGAACGTCTCACAGATACTTTTCTGTTCTTTTCTTCTTTTCCCTCTATTTGATGAAAACGCTTACCCTGTGCCTTCCTTTTTTCAGCTTGTGTGATTATATTTACCCTATTTTGTCGTAAACTTTATACGACATATACAAATTTGCTTTTGTTTCAGACCTTGGGAAGAACGAGGGGATTGGTACAGCAAGTTCGAGCTATTTGTTTTAGATAAGAAGGGAGGATTTGGTCCCGATTTGATCGCTTTCATGCGCAGACTTAGTCTCCATCCAAATGATATTCGTTCATGGTGGAAACAGAGAAAGGAGAAGGCATTGCTTTTTGATCAAAGGTATGGATTTAGGCACTTACTATTGTCTGACAAAGGTGTACAGTACAAAATGGAAGGCAGACACAATAAAAAAGTATTTCAGTAGATTATCTTGAAGAGAACACAGTAGTTCAGTGGTAGAGTGTTTAGTTTTGGTACATATGTTCAAGCCTGATCTCTTTGTGATAGGCAAAACCATGTCACCTTGGAGTTGCTTACGGTACTCATATTTTATTCCACTGTACTATTACTTATTAATCATTTTATTGTCGTTATGCTTCGTTAGTGCACGTCTTTAGTCTATAAGACGTAATATGCGCAATATTAAACTCAAGGTTTTATTTTTATAATATATTCTTTTTTTTTAAGTTCATTTCGTAATTTGGTTGAAAGAAAATACAGTTTTTAGAATACAGCAAATCATTAGAATGTGGATTTTGTTCTTTCCATGCAACTGTTCACGTATTGGAATTCGTAACATATAATGTAACATCTCTGTTTACTTGTATGTCACTTCAGTTGAACTAACTAATTTATTATGCATCATTTTTCCTCTTTATTAATTCATAAATGTAACCGGTGTCCCAAAAGTCAGGGCTCACACTTTTGTATCAGGAACAATGGTATTTATGAAACGTGCTAAAACTCGTACCTCATTAACTCCTATTTGTATTCTCTACACCGGAATAGTAAAGAGAAGACAAATTTTCAATTGCAGCACAAGCTTTTTTGTAGCTGCAGCTTGAAATTGCAGTCCGCGTCGACAATATCGTTAGCGCACATTCTTCTTATGCCTCACAATTCTTCTTTCTACCCATATCTTGCGCTCGATGTAGGGAAAAATTTCTCCTCAGTCAGGGATATTGGTGAAGACGTTCTTGGACTGTCCCATTATTTATTCAGCAGGGAAAGTCTATCATTTGCAAGACATTACAGTACGTGAGCTTTAACCAGTGGTATGCCAATGGCGTTAGTAATCAAAGGGAAATACCACTCCCTCCCCCCTTTTTTTCGATGGATGTTCCAATCCATCTTGTCCACTCCCGCCTATATGCGTGTTCTGTTGGATGAAAGTGGATAATGGTTGAGAACATCTTTATTTTCAGTCCTACTTTATCGTTTCACAGGAGAGATAAGCTCGACGGTATCATAGTATCCCAAAAGTTTACTTAGCTGTCGTTGTTCTTAGCTGTACTTAGCTATCGTTGTTTAAGACGACAGCGAATATTTCATTCTACAAACCAAATCTATGTTCATATGTCCCTCGTTATTTTCAGATCATAAATGACCCAAGTCCAGCCATTGTTACATCATTTCCGGTGTTTTAAAATACTTCAAAGTATTAGTTGAGTTTGTCGATCAGTAGCTAAATCATGAAGAGCTTATCCGTGCTTCTACTGCAACCCCTTGCAGCTCAGAGTTGTCATTGAAATGCAGATAGTTCTTGATTTCCAGATCAGATTAGATTCACACGTGCTCTCACGCATTAGAGTGCCATGTCGTTATCTTCACTCCAACGTAGTTTTTCAATCCAACTGCTTAAATTGTGTAATTGCGAGAACTTGAGGTTATTGTAATGATATAAAAGAGAAAGAAAACAACAATTGTTTTAAATATTTTCCACAAATACGCCATTTTTAGCAGTGTTGTGAACTTTATCAATGTTTATTATATCTCCGGAATGGTTTGAGATATCAAAGTGCTGTAAACGGCAAAATAATTTGTACATCCATTGCAAACCATACAATTACCTAAATGTGATACTTATCTAAGCATTTCTTTATAGTAAAGCCTTTAAAAAAAATCAATTTTTCAAACCCTGGTGACTTCATTCTTATTCATTCGAAACGAGTTATATCATGACCATGGTATCCAACACTAAGGTACTTTCGATATGCATTATCTTGTCAATTTCTGTTGTGCTGTATGTTAGTAGAGGCTTCCAAACTGTGGATGTTTGTGATACTATAACATCCTTAGTTTGCATCACTGAGTAATAAATGTGGTATTTTAAGTTTTCGTTTGACATATGTAATAATCTGGCGTGGTGTCATTTGAAAAAATATAACTTTATGTTGGTTTGGCAACACTGTTCGTTGGGTGTTTCTATTTAATACGTGCAAAGATGCCCCCCTCCTTATATATATAACCGTATATGTGTGTAACGAATCCGTGCTGACACGATAAAATGTGCGTTTGCTTGTTAGAGTGCTTGATTTCATTTAACTGTCAGTTACATTCGCTGTCTTGATTCAAAATGGCGGCCGTTTGAAAATATAAAATATTTGTAACTTCCTGAATATTAATGCTAGAAAAACAGAGAAAAGTGTTTATTAATCTTCGTAAGTTTTTTTTTTTTTATTTATTTATTTATTCAACATGACATTTTAAAATTTAAAAGGTATAACTTCTTTAGTATTGCTCGTGGAGAAAAAAAATTAGAAGTGTTTTAACAAGAAATAGAAATGGTAGGAAAAAAAGAACTCGGTGCAAGGTGATCGGGCAAAGACCCAGCTAGTCTCTTTATAAATATGTTTTGGACTTCTGCTGCAAGGTTTTAAAATTGGAATGAGAACTCTAGATGAACTGACGAGTTAACAATTCTTCTAACATTGTGAGTCCTATAGATGCTAACTATATGAGAATCTATGTTAGGGTCTACGTCTTCGTCTCTTCATGTAACTCATACGCTTTACTTTAAACTTCTGTGCAAAAGTTAAATAGTAATTAGCGATATAACAAATTGTTGAGTAAAGGTTCTCGCTATCTGGTACCGTTTTCACTCTATGGCGATAAACGTTGAAACGGGAAATATCTAATTTGAATAAGATTGCCATTACTCCCGGAAAATCCGGAACCGTCACGAATTCGAGGTCTGCGTCCCGAAAATATTTCTCGGGACGCTTATATGTCCCGGATTTCGGCGAAGAAGAAAGGAAGGAAATATTATAGTTTGCTTTTTTGACAGGATTAGGTATATAATTATTCCCTTCAACTTCTGAGTATGGTAATTCAAAAGTTGAAAAAAAAAATGAATACATAAAACATGGATTTAATTAAGTTTACGATTTAACTACTTTGACATTGAACGAAGCGTTCGTTTCATTGGACCAGGGACAAAAGGTTTTACTGCTTAATCTTATTGTTACCTTTAGTACTCTGTTTCAACCTGCATCTTGCTTCTGAAATATTTAAATCTATAATCCCTGGCAGATATTTTTGGTAATTTTCCGCTGACTCTTTAAGAAAAAATATATTGTTTTAATTAATAAAATAGAACGGGACAACAATGGGAAAATGTTGTTGTAGAATATTTTGCCAATAAATTAACTGTTCTTTAAAAAAAAAAAAAAAAAAAAAAAAAAAAAAAAAAAAAAAAAAAACCGAACAAACAAAGCGTGTCGAAGCATCATACCTTGAGTAAGCTAAAACAGACTCTGAAAACTACGAAACGTAACAGATCCTTAGAAATTAAAAACTAATAATAATGATAATTTTGCTTACCAGAGGGAGGGGATAAATCATCTGCTTACATTTGCTTAACTAGGGAGGAGAAGCTCTACTAAAATGACTAAAAATATGACTACGTAATACTTTGAACAACCCTGTCTAATGGGAGAAAAAAAAATCTTTTCATTTTAAGCATTCCAAAGATTCTCGTAATGTAGTAGCGTCCCGGATTTCGTTTTTGAAATATGACAACCTTAAATTTGAACCACTTTCAGTTTGAATAGAAAGTTAATGGAAACGGTTGAACGTTCTTTGGGATGCTGAATCGATTGCAAAAAAATCGCATCTCGATATATATTAATGTTTTTGCTCTGATACCTGTCAATAAACGGATGGACAAAGCCGTTCTGTAAGAGTTTGACACTTGATCATAGCGTAGTTTGAAAGTCTAATAACTTGAAATGAAAATGAAATCTTTAGTTTAACGTCCCACGGTTATGCGCCAAGGCTAAAGGAGACGCTGATAATTATCATGAATGAAAATTGTAGAATGAAGAAAATGGGAGGAAACGGGAGAACCCCAAGAAAACTCGAAGATTGAGTATTGAATTTCCATATGTTGCAAGTCTGTCGTAGTTTCACACTGTGAAACGAAAGTCACTCGTTGATTGTGTAACAATTAGAATGCACTAAAACTCAGATTCTTTGACAGTTAATGTGAACACGTTAGTGCGGTAATATAGTGGTTAGATTTTATTGAGAGGATGAGTATTACCACTTGCCAAGGACAAGTGTTTTTATTTTATTATTTTATTTTTATTTTTATTTGTTTATTTATTTATTTTTTGCCGAAAATTCAATGTTTTATTTACAGATAATTACAGAAGTTAATTTAATGATTATATAATATAAAATGAGATAGCCATAAAACTTGACGCTCAACTTTATCGCAAGGAAACCAAACTTGAAACTTGCTTTATCAAAATAACAGCGTTTTGTAAAAGAAAAAAATGCAACTTACATTAAACAGGATTTGAGTCCAGTTTTCCGTCGTCCACCCATTCTTCGAGTTACGATTATTGGGAGTTTTTGTTTTGAGTCCTAATGTGAACCTCAATTCCCACTGTTCTCTCGTGTACCTTTTATATTAGAAAAATTGCATTATTCTGGACCCTGAGGTCCACTATAATTACTTTGTTTATTCTCTTAATGATTTTAAATGACACGAGAGGATACGTGATCGCCTGAGACTAAAATTCTTTTGTTACATTTAGATTCCCATCACCTAATATTCAAATTTTTAAGTTGCCACAAAAAATAATACAAGAACAATATTTTTAATTGTAGAGTTTTTTTTTTCCCTTAACACTAGGGAAAAATTCTTCATGTATTTTATAAAATATATACAGTGAAACCTCTAAATAACGGACACTAATGGGACATGAATTTTTGTCCGTTACTGAGAGGTGTCCGTTACAGAGAGGTTACAGAAATTTAATTTCTCACAACGGTAACTGAATGCAGTAATATACAATAGATACATTGTATATTAGCATAAATACGTAAAATTCAATATAAAAATACTCTATTTAGTATGTATTTGAATTACTGGGAGGGATGAAAGAGAAATTCGTTTCTGTTATATAATACAGAATTCTCTGTTTTGCACTGCGCCATTTCTTCAATTGATGAAGAATAATATGCCAAAGATATTTGGACATTTTCCTACATTGGAAGTGTTTGTTTTCTTTTCTATAAAATTGTCGGGAAAGATGCAAGGGCCAGAGGAAAAAGAACTAAATTTGTTAGGGAAGGGAAGATCTTTCGCATAGAATGTTTGGCCATATGACTGACCCTGCATGAGTGTTATTGCTTATTGAAGGTTTTCTAGGGTTTCCACCAAAAAGCAGTTTATTGCGGGCAGAAAGAAAGAATTTCAAGTTAAGTTTGAAGCTGTTCTGTTTCATGGTTCACCAAGTTTAGACTCATGATAGATACACTTGTAGGGAAAAGACTCTTCTATCGACTGTAATATATCACAGAACCGGGAATAATTCCTGTCCGTTACGAAGAGGTTATTGAAACGTTTGGGGAAAAAAAGGACTGTCCGTATCTGAGAGTGTCCGTAAAAGGGAGGGTTTTGTTCCGTAAGAGAACATATATTTTTGCCGGGACAAAAAGATTTGTCCGTATTATAGAGGTGTCCGTTAAGGGGGGTTAACTGTACATATATATATATATATATATATATATATATATATATATATATATATATTTAAACTCTGTTTTTAGATTTTCATTACAGTAGCTACTGTGTTTAATGAAGGCGAGAAAGTATTGTGTATATTGGTGTTCCATAGACATCTTAATATTCATATTTCATTTTGTGGTTTGATCTCGTCTGTTGTGAGCCTTCTGGATAAACAAAGAACTTTAGGCCTGTTTATTGCTCGAGAGAGCTTACAAGTTTATTGTGGCAGTTGTTACGGTAGCTTATTTTATTCCTTATCGGACGTGCCTCAATGAGTTTTACCGTGACAAGTGCCATCAAAGATATGGGACCCTTGAATCTTCTCGTAGTATGTCTTCGTTAATTTGTGTTGCAACTATGGCATTCTGGACTAAGTGTTGAATGACAACCGTTTCTTAAATTTCTCATTAGAAAACCCCGATGGCACTTATTCATGCTTTTAAGACTTATCAAAATTTTTTTTAATATAAGAGCAGTAGTCCTTGTACATTACAATACATTAAGTATCAAGGGAAGTAGTTCTTGTATATTACAGTATATTAAGTATCAAATGTACATCTTTGGTAAACATATTGGTAACAACTTTATTAAGAATGGATCTAAATCCTTTCAGCTTCCTTCGTAGTAATAATATATAGGCAAACCTTGGAAAATCTCTTCCGAAGTCTGAAAAATAAGAGAGGTATGGATATTTAATTGATTTGCGGTTGCATTGTATTAATTATAATTGATAAAGAGTAATTTTTTTCACAGATATATCCCTGAAAGGCACCAAACACTGGGCAATGACTTAGCAACAGCTCATTTCCTAGTACATCGTGGAGCTTCCGTCCGATTTGAAGGACAGACAGAATGGATTAAGCGAAACGAAGACGATGAGTATGATCTGCCGTCTAAGTATGTACCTAATCTCTTTATAGAAGCAATAGATGCCTCTGGGATGCACCTATTATATGAAGGTTTTGATAATATCGGTAAGTGTCTGCTTCTAAACATGAAAGATTAAATTGTAGTGAACTCTTTTTAATTTACGATGTAAAGGTAAGATATGGTCTATTGTAATGAGATTAATGACTATATACAGGGTGTCTCTCAAAATATTAAATTTCAGAGGCTGGTTTCGTGAAACAATGGGAAGGGAAGTGGGAGTGAAGAATATCTCACTTTTATCGTAAATTTCGTGCATAGTGACAAATGATCTGAAAACATCTGCATGAGTGGGTGGTATTGGTTGTTGGAAAATAATTTTCTTGAAAACTCTCGAATAATGCCTAAATTTTGCACCCGGAAGATTATGTATGTAGTATTATTCGAAGTGTGATTCATTCTGAGGACTGATATATGAACCATGAACGTAGGATAATTAAGGTACCAACAGCAGCTTCCTGGCCAAGAAGATAGATGATAAACCCAGTGTATTAAGAAAGCTTTGCGACATCGAAAAATCAATCATCATTCATAGTTTAGTGGTAGTTGTTAAGAATCCTGCGTAACTGAACTTTTACATAGAACACATTTACGTAACTAATAGCAACATTTTTGTACGAGGGAGCATCAAAACGTTCATGCAATTACCTAGAAGGTGACGAACTACGAACCGCCTCGGACATACATTTTATAGTTAGGTCCTTGTATGTTAACCATGCAAACTCTGTACTCGGTAGTTTTATATATATATATATAGGGAAATCACTGAAGGTGTGATGATCGACAAGCTGGAGGCACGGAGCGTCATTAATTTCTTTTATCTTCAGGGGAAATGAGCAAAGCAAATCCACGAGGAGACGAAAGAAGTCTACGGGGATGAAAACCCATCCTATGAGATGGTATCTAAGTGGAAACGGCAAATCCAAACTGGACACATAACCACCGCGGACGCCCTAGATCTGAAAGACTATTTTTCACTGATGATGTCGCCTTGATGGAGAAAGTTGAGATTATAATGGAAGGCAGAGGAATAACCATCGAAGGGGTTATGTGTGCAATAGGTATGAGCTATGTGTCTGACTGAATATCATTCAGCTGCATCTTCAGAAAGTATCAGCACGATGGGTACTACGACTCTTCACACCTTCCCAGAAAAGAAATCGCGAGGACTCTTCAAGAGAAATGTTGCCTCGCTGTAGGGTAAATGAAGAGAACTTTTTCGGCAGATTAGTGGCAGTGGATAAAAGTTGTGTTTATCTTTATGATCCACAAACAAAGGAAATGACAGACAATGGAAACACCCCTCTTTCTCAATTCCTAAAAAGGTACAAGTGCAGAAGTCTGCCGCAGAAGTCTTTCCACTTTCTGGGACTTGAAGCGGTCATCATGATAGATTACCTACCACAAGGGCAAAATATTATTCTCATCTTCTAAGTTACGAGAAGGAACTAAGAAGAAAACGTCGTCGTGGATAGGTCACAAAAGGAGTGCTGCTGTTGGCAGACAATGCACCAGCTCATTCCGCCCATGCTTCCATGGTGAACGCAGTGAAACTAGGATATGTAATATTGCCCCACCTCCCATACTCACCGATCTAGCATCAAGGGGCTTCTTTCTCTTCCCAGAAATGAAATGTCCACTCATAGGACGCCGTTTTGACAGTAGGAATGACGTCATTCTGAGATTGAACTGCAGATTTTTACAAAACGGGCTTACGACAAGTGAAGAACCGCTGGCTAAAATGTGTCGTTAGGCACGGTGGCTACAAGAGGAGGACTAATACCATCATAGTTTGAGAGTTCTCCAGAGTGAGTGAGAGACTTTTTGATACCCCCCGTATATCAGTGAACGGTTTATATGGCCGCCACTGATGGTGTTTTAGCTGAACGAAAATTCGGTTAAACCGGAATAAAGGTTTATTGGTATACAGTTCTGTGTATTTGATATATTTTAGCGTAAAAAGACGTTATTGGCAACATATGACACCTTCAAACTGAATATTACTAGCTAAACTCGTATGAATAAAACAATGAAGTTTAATTCTGCTGTACTCATTGATGGTGTTCTTAAATAAAAGTTGCTCACGAGTGAAGGCTTTTTCTTTAGCGATTCGGTTAACCTAGAAATTCAGTTAATTGAGATGCGGTTAAATGAGATTGTAGGGTATGAGTTTCTTCATAAGCCCTTACAATAATTTATAGAAGTATAAATGGTAAATTTCGATTATTCATTTTCGAATGCTAGTGAGGATATTAAGAACACTGTTACTTTCATGTGACACTGACAATTAGACTCCAATTAGGCTAAGTATGGCATGTTTATTAAAGAAGCGAAGTTTATTATTTCAGCGAAAAAAAAAAAAAAGCTAACTTACATACGTCTAATAAGTTTGAATATGGATGCAATATTATATTTCAGGGAATTTAAAATATCAGTGGTAAAGGTTTCTTACAATATTATAAATATCAAGTGTAGAAGCTATTAAAATTCTTCGTAGAACTTCGTTTGTTTTTATTAGATAGTCACAATTAAGTGTTCGGACATGGAACGCCTGTCAGTGGTACTTGACAGTTACAGTGTTACCAGTACGTTTCCTATTGTTCGAAAAGCAAGGATTTTTGTAGTTCATGTACATACTTCCATCTTGTACAGATTTTGTAAGGATTGTCCTACAAACTATTTTTTGCTTCTTCTATGAACGGCTGTACAAGCTGTTCATATATAGAGAGAAATACCAGTCAGTCAGTTACATAAATGCATTCTATATACTTTTTTTTTTTTAATACAAATCTCTCAATATTTTTGTCAACATTTATTATTGAATATTTTTTTAACCTTATTAATACTGCAAAATTTTCTCAATAGAAATAGCTCGATCTCCTTATGGAGTTTTTTCAGCCCATGTATGAGGGTCATCCCATGTACGTTTTGGTATCAGACACAAACGACAAATGATATGTGCAGAAGATTTACAATACAGAAACTACACACCTTACGCTACTTTTCAACGTATTCAACATACATATACAAGTACTTACAATAACGTGACAGCTAGTTTTTCTGTATATTCATTATATTTTGTTGCTGCCACTGTATTCAACTGTATATGAAACGTCATTGAGTTCATTAGTTGTGGCGAACTGCTTTCCAGAAAGAAGGATCATCCAACTGTAGCATGCAGCATACTGGATCCATGACTGCTCAGTTTGCGCCAAACAGCGAGATGGTACAAAGTGAACATGAACGTGTTCGACAAAATTGAGAATCCTGTCGATTGTGAAGTGCAGAGTGATAAGGATTCATTTCCGGAAGTTGAAAGATACTGTCTGGAAAGCACTTTCCCTCTATTGGTGAATTCAAAAGACATTTTGAATACAATGGCGACAACAAAGTACAATGATGGTGAGCTGATATTACGCTGTTGTGAGGGCTTGAATGTGTATGGCGGATCTGTTGAAAAGAAGAATAAAATATGTAGTTTCTATACCATAAATCATTTATTTCCCTCCAAAACTTTTTGCTCTGGATGACCCTTGTAATTTCTTAGTTGTATATTTCATAATTCAAGGATGGATGTTTTTTAGAACACTTGTAATTGTATATTGCCACTGATGTATTGAGTTCTAAGTTCGTAATTACAGTTTTGGAATTGTGTGTGATTATCTATAAAGAATGAGACTGAATTTAGTATCATTAAAGACATGAGCAGAGTCTAGGTAGAATAGTTGTTTTCGAATTATTCCAAGTGAAAGTCCCAAGAGATCATCTGCTAGTCTTGAAAGCTTATTGGAACCCGTCCGTTGACAGTTCTCAGAACCTTAACTGCATTTTTCATGTCAGTCCTAGACAGATGAAATGTTTAACTCTTTTTCTAATTTTAGACGAGCGAGGACATGGCTCTATGGATTAGTCACGTATTCGGTGCTTTTCTTGACCAAATACAGAAAACAACACTGACAGCATGTGACTTGGTATTGTGATAAGATTCAACCAGATGGGTACAGTTCGGGTTTTTCTTTAGTATGGGCGCATGTCATGGGCGAATTTTTGCCATTGGAGTTATTTAAGATGTTCAGAAATAGCTAATAATTACCAGCCCCTCATCGAGAAAAGTGATAGCAGCTATGTTGATTGTTACCTCTGCCGTTCTTTATTCTCTAAGCATGACTTTCCTTAAACTCTTTGAATCAGTGAAATGAGTGTAATTGTGGCAAAACAGAGTTCCTTAAGACGGATACACCGTTTTAAGATTGCATACTAGTATATTGTGTCCAGGCGAAACCTGTCTGTTACTAAATCAATCACCCATTTTTGAGAGATGCATGCAGCGTCCTGTTTTAAATTTTCATAGTGGCTCATTCACATCCATATTTGTTGAGAATACAATCTTTTATTGTACTCAAACTATTTTCTAAATAACACTAGTCAACTGTAACATGAGAGAAAATACCTCATCGGAAAGGAATTTTCTGCGCCGAATTCGAATATGTATTTCGTTTTTCTCCATCACGTACAGTTTTCCCGTGACAGAGTTATTTTTGGGAAATTCCGTCAGAAATGTCCTTTTTTCGCGTATTTCATAACCCTTATTTTCGCGTCCCCTTACACATAATAACACAAGAACTAAACCAAAGAAAACCTTGATTGATACTCAATAAAACCTCCGAGTTTCAGAACAATTGCGTCATTATTTCTTGAGAAGTAAAGATATTTATATGTATACTGTATGTATTGTTCATTGCACCATACTTCAGGTCTATTGATTTGGGGAAAAACGATTTGCTTCATTACCACAAGCTGTCCTTTTTCATAATGGAAATCAAAACCCTTGTATACCACTTGCGCACTCAGTGAAGATTAAGGAATCTTATGCCACCATGTCAAGTTTGCTAAGTCACATACGGTACATTACAAGAACTATTGTTGGCAAATATATTGTGATCTCAAGATAGTTGGTATTTTATTAGAACTGCAATGTGATGACACTAAGTACTAATGGTTTTTTATGTTTATGGGATAGCCGAGCTGATGACAAGCATTATGAAGTGAAGGACTGCGAACCTCGAGTTAATTACGTTTCTGGAGAATGCAACCTCAAATATGTTCCTTTGGTAGATCCTAATAAGATACTACTGCCACTACTTCATATAAAGTTAGGATTCTGAAGAACTTTGTCAAAGCCATGGACACAAGTGGTGAAAGTTTCAAGCATTTGTGACATAAGTTTCCTAACCTGAATGATGTTAAGATTTCAGCGGGAGTGTTTGTTGGTCCCCAGATTAGGAAACACATGATTGTTGATAGCTGTGACAGCAAGTTAAACAGTGCCGAGCTAGCGGCCTGGGCAGCATGTAAGTGTTTTGTGAGCAACTTTCTGGGCAATAACAAAGCAGGGAATTACAGTGAAATCGTACAGCACATGCTACAGAAATACAATGAATTGTGTTGTAGGATGTCTTTAAAAATCCACTTTTTACACTCTCCTCTTAGTTGCTTTCCTGCTAATCTAGGTGATGTTAGCGACAAACAGGGGGAAGGATTCCACCAAGACACAATGGCAATGGAGAAAGTGTACCAGGAACGAGGAGATTCTTCAATGATGGGGAATTATTGTTGGGGTCTTGTTAGAGAATGCAAAACTTCGTACAAAAGAAGGAAGTAATGTACATTTGTGTAACTCAATAGAAGTTTCATACATTCTGGTAGTTTTAATAGCTTTTTCATGACATTTTTGTATATTTGTTTTATTGTAAATTGTGACATATGTCAATTGTATTGAATTCTGGTTTATGTTTGTGCTTGTGGTAATAAAGCTAATCTTTTTTTTTTTCTTTCTTTCTTCAGCAAATCAAGAAATCTGAAAGCATAGATATATAAATATTTTTACTTCTGTAGAAATAATAACGCAGTGGTTCTGAAACTTGGAGGGTTTATTGAGTATTGATCAAGGTTTCTTTGGTGTAATTATTGTGTTATTTTTCGTATGGGGACAAAAGCTAGGGTTATGAAATATGCGAAAAGGGGAAATTTTGACGAAATTTCCCAAAAATCCCTCCATTGCGGGAAAACTACGTGAAGGAAAAACTGAATGGATATTCGAATTCAGCGCACACAGTTCCTTCAAGATCATATGTTTTCTCTTATGTTACAAAAACCTTGTTAACTAGTGTAACCAATTCTCATTCTTTTATCTAGTATGTTATAGTTTATTATGAAGGCGAGATTATATCTATCATTTTGTGCGTTCCTTTGCTATTTCCAGTGAGACTGAAAAAGTTGAAATGGTTGAACTTACGTGGAAGTCCTTTCATCGATGATTGGTGTCTGGATCATATCAGTGGAGAATTCCAAAACTCACTTCAGTATTTGGATATTAGTAACTGTCCAAAAGTTACAGAAAGAGGTCTCATGTCGTTGTACAGACTAAGGTGAGAATATTTATAAAGGGTAACATGGTAATAGAAAACGTAAGAAAAAATTGCAAAGAGTATGGAATAAAAAAGAACATTAAAAGAAATAGTTTGAAATAAGTGGTTTCTGTAAGGTTTAAAAGTAGAGAAAAGTAAAGCAGCTCATTAGTTTTTGCTGCTAAAAGGAGAACTGTTTTACGTCTTATGATTATAATCTATACGCTACAGATCATGAAGGAATTGATAGAATAAGAATGTAGGGAAAAAACAGAACACCAAGAAAATCCACGGGCACCATCTTGTTCACCACAAACTCAACATGTCTGAGAGCGAACCAGAAACCCTTACACCAAATGTGAGCATTCTACCACTGAACTGTGCCGCCCGTTTTCGCTTCTACGTAGTATTGTTAAAGATATGGAATACAAATGAGAAGTGAAAGCAAGGATATAATGTCGGAAGAAAGTTTTAGAAAGAATAAGAGCGTATTTTGGGGACACCGTAGTCTAGTGGTTATAGCGTTGGATTCATGTCTGCGTTGTCCTGGATTCGATTCCCGGCCGGTGCTTCATCAATTTTCGACGTCCACCCAGCGTCGTGAGGCAAAACTGGGGATCACTTGAATAAAAGACGTGACGGCCACTAGGTCTATAAAGATCCCGATACGCCAGTTAGCGATAGGGCGACGCATTCATTCTTAGGTTGGAAGTAGTTCCACCAATCGCTAACAGATGGCGTGAAGCAGCTCAGGCCCACAAAGTGAGCTGTTACTCCGAGTGGTTTGACTTATAAGAGCGTATTTTCGGTGCGGTCGGTCCCGGGTTCGATTCCCGGTGGGCAGCCACCCTGAATGAGGTTTTACTCATTCACACCAGGCAAATACCGGGGTGGTACCTAACTTATAGGTCTCAATCCTTTCTTCCTTCCCTTTTCCCGGATTGCGTGCTCGCCGAGGAACGTCATCCCCCAAATCGTGAAGGGCTAAATGGCCTTAGATGCCGAAAGCCCAGAAATCTAAATCCTAAATCCCTAAGAGAGTATTTTATGCGACTTCGAATAAAGAGTTTAGAAAAAGATTCAAAATGTTCCATTTGGAGTATCGTACTTCACAATGGAGAAACATAGACATTACAAACGACTCAAAACTGGTAGAGGCTTTCAATCTCTTTCAATAGAAGAGATTGGAGAAAATTGAAGGGTCTAGTGAGAGGGGGAGCTATGTCAGAAATCTTGAAAATTTTAGTTTTTTTGCAGTTCTAGTCTTCTACTGCCATATGACATCTATCATGTGACATAGCTCCTGCGTTTTCTGCAACAGATATTCTGAGTTCATGAATACGTCCTCAGCAGCATTTTGAGTGAGAGAAGGAAAATGCCACTTATCGATGGTTCCTGATATGGCAGTAGAGGAGGTATCAACAGTTGAACAGTAAAATAATACAGAGAGGTGTTAAAATATCCGATGTTAGCTTTCATGTCACGAAAACAATTGGTGTGAATTTTGACATATTACCAGGAATACTCTTCTTCAAATACACCTATTTTGACATAGAACTCTTCAAGATGTCGTTTCGTTGCTCTAAAACCAGAAGAGATCTTGTGGTTGATTATCCTTATGTGACTACATTTCTTGAAAAAATATCACTGTTCTGTTCATATGGACGACCCATATCAGCCCTGAAGTTAAAAGATATGGCAATAATGCCTTATACTCGTCCAGTTTTTCATAGTGTTTACCAAAAACTAACATCCTAGCGTGGATAGTAAAGATACTCCAGAAGACATACTGTCTTCCTGTGGTTTTATGTGTAAACCTGTGAACATGATTTACGCTCAGGCAAAAGTATTTAAGTCATGTTAAAACTTTTTGATGTATTGATTTTTCCACATGGATATACTGCAAACATTATACCATGCATTTTATAATAAATGCTGTTTAAATTGAAATTCATATTTTTTCTTTTGGATAATTTACTTAACTGTAAGTTAAGAAACAAAAAGGTGACCTTTCATTATACAATTATGATGCAACACAAGGCTTTAGAAAACTCAATTTATTTCCATTTCTTGTCGAAGTGGCATAGCTAGCTCTCTCTCACTAGATCCCTCAATTAGTTAAAAACAATAAAAAATAATTAATGAAAAAATATTGCAGAAAACAGGCAAGAACAACAATATTAATACTTTTAAAAGAAAGAAAAGATTGCTTAAAACGATTGGGAAGGGACTATGTTTCAATAATTTGGTAGGCGTTTAAAAAGCAAGGGAAATAAAATGATGCCAGATAATATTTTTATAATTGGTAATCGTGCACAAAGAACATATACTCACAGTGAATGTCTTCTAACCTAGCATATTGAGCCTTGTAATAATTTTGGCCACTTTCTACTGATTTTTAATAAAAATGGGTTAGAGAATTTGAATCAAAAGTGGTGTAAATAAATAGGGAAGACTAAGGCCGAAATATCTACTGGAAAATACATACTTATTTAAATTTGCTTCATTATTATTATTATTATTATTATGAGCTGTGGGAATTAAGTTATTGATCATTTTCCGTGTAATGTTCGTGCTTTTTCCAGATAGTATTAACAGACTAACGCGAAGTTTGTAAGAGTTCTTTTAATTTTTATTTATACTTTCAACCATTCTTATCTTGTTCCATTAAAAGAACTAACGATTATGCTACTAGTAAAAAGTACCCACGTTTGGATGAATTCCTATTCATTCTTTTTTATACTAATTTAAGGACACCGAATCCAATGGAATTATTTTAAAACATATTCTTCCGTAGGGTGCCTAAAGAGGCGATCTCAAATTCAGATATAAATAAATATCCCAACTTTTAGGTAACTTTTCTTGTGACTCCATGGACACATATGTAGGTCACTTTTTATTAGTACCATGATTGTTAGTTCTTTGAAGTGTAGATTTCTTTAAGATGTTTTAAGATTAAAATCGAAAAAGCAAAAGAAGAAATCCAAACACAAATAAGCCTTATATTTTCTGAACAGTTCCTATGATTGCACATTCATCACTATAGAGTGTAGAATGTTTACTTTTAATTATATCATAGCTGTGTGCTTTATCATCTCTTCACCCGTGTGGTGTGTTTTGGAAGGTATTCTCTTCGATACAGGCTTATTAGAAGCTTTTATGTTGTGATTTCGGAACTTTCGTGAGAAAAACTAGAATCATCATAATATAGGGTAACTGCCCCAATAATTGACAGTATAAGAGCTGTATTTGACAAAGTGCATGTTTTCTCACCCTTCAAACGAGCCTGACTGACTTACCTCTCGTATAGGTACAAAGGCATCGTTCTTTCATCCATACATAACCACCAGAAAAATAATAGGACTATAATTATTATTTTTAAAAATATATATACGAAAATTTGTTAATTGTACCAGAAATTGACACTGTGATTTGAGAGAAACACCAATAATTGACTCATCGTGTCCCAGTAATTGACATCTCTTAATATCTTATTCGAATGAACCATATAATTTTCTACCAACTTACCAAGCTTATTTATAACAGTTTTCACTTGGATAAACATGTTTATTTCTTTCGCTAATATAGCTATTACAGTATTATTTTTGCGTACAATGGATGCTAATACTAAAATAATAAAAGTATTCATAACATGGTCTTGTTTCCAGTTGATATATGACAAGAAAAATACTAATAATTGTATAATTGAAAATAAAAATATTTTCTAATATTATCAGTAGAATATTATCTTATTTGAAATGTCCTCGGTCCTAATGTAACAGCATCACATAACACAATAACTAAAATGGCCTAATGATACCGGAAGACATTTATGATAGTTTCCTCTCTCGGTATGAGCTTTTGATCATGCGCATAACGACATTATCCACAATTAGAGTAATCGGTCCGTAAAATATGAATTTTATGTCCACCTTATTAATATCTGTCACTTTTAGCCACACAGATGTGTTTTCCGTTATTTTTCTTAAGAAATTTGACATAAACCTTGTCTTGATCAATAGCAGTAATACGACCAATATAATACTGTTCATCATAATAAACAACATAGTATTTCCCTTTTTCAATCTTACACGTTAATAGTTGACGAGGTGTAGTTGGAATGTCACTGTCCATTCCCAGACTCTCGTCACTTGGAACTGAATGTCTGATTCTTCATACGACGTACTGTGTTCACTTTTAGATGTACTGACTGCTTTCTTTCTCTTTTGAAATTTTTGTGGTTTCGTGCTTTGTTCTCTTCAGGTCTCTCTCTTTTCTTCTGCTCCTTGATCAATTTCCTTTCTTCTATATCTCTTTGCTTTGCAAGTATTTGTTCCTATTTCGTCTAATAATATCTCTTCCAAATGTCTGATGTCACAACTGACGGTACTTTTCGGTTTTCGTCTCCTTTCGTACTACAGGTAATTTTTCAGGTCAGAACAACGTCTTCTTGAAGGATGAGTCCACAAAAGAGTTGATATTTTCACCACCTGACGGAATCTAAAGGGACGAAGTTGATGGCACTGATAGTATTTCTAACATTTGTGTCACTTTTGTGTTCTCGTTTTTCTCTGGGTTATCACCAATACCTAAGTAAGACTGTACCCTCTTGCTTGTAGGCGAGTGGTCACTTTGTGTACCATCCATATAAACACCAGCTAAAGATTCACTCTGAGTGACATAGACCTATTAGATGTGATTTCACTTTGCTTCATAGATGTGATTTCACTTGTAAAGAAACAAAGTAGAAATTTTCCTTAGTTTCATGAAAGCATTCACAGTATGTATAAACATATGTTTTTAACTAATCAACTACTGTAGGCAACTCTGCCCTGGCTACCTACCAAGTAAAAAGTACTATACATTAAGGGAAGGCACTTGCTTAAGTCACACTTAATGCTCAAAAAGACAAAGAAAAATAAAGAGAATGCCTAGACCAACTTAATTCCGTGCCAAGGGGATATTTACCACTTCAAGAATTTTTTAGAGAAAGCAAGGTCGTTTTTCTGTTTAATCGCAAAGGTGTGCTTTGGTAAAATTGTTTGTACAATTCTTGTACAGCAGCCTAGTAATTGACACTCCTTGATCTAGTAATTCACACCCCCTGTCAACTACTGGGACTTTATAAAAAAAAAATAACGTTTTTAACTTTACCAGTAAACTTAATTTCACTGAAATACTCGGTATACAAATTTCTGCTGGTATTTATTGAGCTTAGCCAAATCACCAGTAATTGCAGATAGCGTATAACCAATAATTGACACCCCCCTGAAACCTTGGAGTAAATTTCAAGAAGCTATATTTATTGATTTAGTCTGTTCTAATCAAAAGATCTTTAACTGGTCAGTTTTTATTATGATCCATTTGATATGCTCCGGATACAATAACAACTTACCTTAAGCGTAACCGTTACTAGAAGGCTGAAAAAACAGTTGACTTCTCTCGGTCCATTGATTTTCTGCTTCCTTTGGAGTACTACCACCTAGTGGCGAATATTAGCAGTGGTGTAGAATTGACAGCACCACAAAGGAATGAGAGGTGGCAGCATTTGCTGGTACCTAGTTCCGCAGTCTTATTGCGGTGAAAAAAATACAACAGTGTCAATTACTGGTACCCTGTCAATTATTGGCACAGTTACCCTATGCACTATATTGAACCCAGGCCATTTGAATTATGAGACGTTCATCGTACTTCCTACTCTCGCACTGATCGAATAGTACTTGATTAAAATTGGTCCTTGTATTTTTGTTTCGATTCTTGTTTTTAATGGATAATTAAATGCTCGAAATCTGAAGTTGCTTGATTGTGTGAAATGTGAACATGTAAATACTATAAAATGTACCTCTAAAACTGTTTTTGTTTGTTTGTTTGTTTGTTTGTTTGTTTGTTGCAAAATGCTTATACTTCGCACTCGCGTGGCTGATTCCTTTTCAAAGATTAAATGAAGTTTATTTTTTAAAAGGAATTTTGGATAAAGTCAATCCTTTAAGCTCTAGCGATAAACTTAGCCATAGGTTCGAAACATAAGAGCTGCAAAAACTTGAGATTGTGCAGCTACATTTCATAGTAACACCCATTCCGCGCGTACCCTTACTAATAATGTATTAAATACCATATATCAAACGAAATTATGAAGTGTCTCGTCCATTCTACGGCTGAAAATGATATGTTTTAAAAATGGTGGTGAATGAACCAAGAAAACATATCTACCATTCCATTTCAGATTTGTAATGTCATCTTGATATTTCAACTCTGACGATCCTTTTGTTAAAAGGAAAAAGTGAGCAGTGAGACTAGTACTCGTGATGTAGACAATTAACAGGATAAAACCACAAGATAACTGAAAATCATTCAAAGGAATTTGTAGTGAATATATTTATAATATAAATCTCCTTTCGACACCACTTTACATTGATCAGCATGATGGATGAGTGCGCCTAACGTCAAATGAGATTGATATAACAATCTTTCTGTATCATGAACTAAGTTGCAAGTATCCAACCAGATTGTCTTCACGTTTATTAATTGGCCAGAGTCCAGATTTAACTGTAGTCAACTTCCTGAATTTCTTTCCAATTAGTTATTCGTTTTATGTAAAACCTTTACCTCACTATCATAAGTATTCTCTATTTACTTTTAACTGTTTTGACCAATGTTGGAATTTTGTTTTTGGAATCCTAAATGTGATCCTTTAACTTCGTTAGTGGTTCTATTTATATTTGCTATTGTATATTTTGTTTTTTCGCATAAGGAAGTGATTCGGTTTACCCGTTTTGTGTATTATATATGAAGTAGTTCTTATACCCTGTTAATTGTCATTCCAAATTTCCGCCCGGTTTATATGTTGAATTAATATTTTGTGAGTCCATATTAAAGTTGTCATTTTGAAAACGGAATATGTATATACAGTGAAACCTCTGAATAACGTATACCGATGGGACATGATTATATGTTCGCAAATGAGAGGTGTTCGTTGAACAGTTTACCATGTTTAAATTACTTACAGCTTATGTAGTAATTGTATGCAGTATACAGAAAATACATTAATTGTAAATGTAAAATAGGCTGATATCAAAATACTGTACCCAAGTGTTCTAATTATTAGGGAAATGAAGGGGATTATCACTGGAGAATGTCTTTAGATGGGCGAATACTGTGAAATTGACGTGTTATTATTTTCTTCTCAAGTAAAAGTAACCCAATAAGAACATACGTCATCATTATGATATACTAAAAATGTAGACAGAACAAACCAATCAAGATTTATGAATTTCTTCGGGGAAAGTCGACAATGGTTGTCTGTTGACACTATTTTGTGATTGAAGTTTCCTTAGAACTGCTGAATTAGTTGAAGATTTATTTTTAAATTGCAGAAAGTATTTTCTGTGCTAGAGGCTGAGAATCATATTTGTCCTTATAAAGTGGATACTAATACATTGGTGGTGAACGGGAGGGTTTTCCCCTATAATAATACATATATTTTTGTCGGGACAAAGAAATTTGGCATTATGGAGGTGTCCGTTAAGAGAGGTTTCACTGTACTATTAACAAAAGGATTAAATAGGAGCCAACGGACATAAAATTACAAGAAAATTGAAGAAGGTATGCAATACGTGTGATATTTAACGTGTATATCGGGTAAAAATGTGGGAAACAATAATGGTATAAACAATGCGAATAATACCTAGAACAACGAGGTATACCGAGCCACGTTCGTATGAGGAAAATTATAATATATGGGAAACTCAAATAAAAACATTCACATAAAAAAGTATTATTAAGTATTCTAAAACCGGAAATCCGCTATCAGGTGTGTCATTTAAAAAAGAACATGTAGAGATAACGAGAGATCACTTGATTATTATAAATAGGTCTTACATGCACTGTGGAAAGTTCAAGGTCGATTTCCAGTGGGAGGTTTTGTGGTTCAGACTCTACACTAAGCTTGTAGGTTTTATGTTTCATACAGTTTCTGTGCTAAAAAGAATAAACCACAATTAATTCTGAACTGGCCAGCTGCATGACCATTGGGACAATCTGATTACTTATGGTGGTGCCGATTGGTTGATGAATATGAAATACGGTTAATTTCAGTTATCTAACGATGGTAGTACTTATACATCGTACAGTTTAGCGTAATGTGGTTACCAGAAAACGCCATTTGTAAATGGTTTCATGACATGCTATGAATGATCTTTCGTTCCTTTGTCGTTTTAGGTTACTAGTTGTCCTTATTACTATTATATGAAAAAATGGGAGAAAATCAATGTTTTCTTTACACCAGTCTTCTATGGATGCGAATTTAATTAAAATTCAATGAAATAGTGGGGGAGATTGAGCTGGAATTGTACCCAGATTTCCGGTGTATTGTACCGGTTCCCTAACTACTACATTATCCAGTCCAGTTTTGGAATAACATATTTTTTCCTTTTGAAGGGCGGTGTAATATAGTGATTAATTAACCCGGAGACTGGTTCAACTTCAGCTTCGTTGCGCTCTTCTTATTACCACTTATATTGCTCTTCGTTTATTTACTACTTTTGACAAAGGACTCTGTCAAAAGTTCGGAATGCCAAGACAACTCAAAAAAAAAAAAAAAAAAAAAAAAAAAAAAATGAAGGGAATAATGAGTATTATTTTTTATTGTTAATAATAACTGCTGTAAAGTATTATACTTCTTAACCTCGGACATCGATTTAAATATTTTTGACGACAATTAATAGTTCTTTTTAGCTTTATGCTCAGGCGTTACTTGACTTATGCTTATGAGTAAGTACACAATTCTTATAAGTTGAATTTACAACTGTCACGAATGTGAATGTACAGTCAGGAACAAAAATTTTGTTTAGTCAAAGAGAGACGTTTATTAGTATTTTTTACCTGTATATAAACATTTTTAATTTTACAGGGAACTCAGAAAACTTCGAGTAGAAAATTTAAGCGCGGCGAAAAACTTGCAGTTAGTTTGTTTGATGCTTGAAGATCTCAATCCAAATTTGGTGTGCGAAGGTGTTCAGTACTTAACATTGGAAAGTGAAAATGCAAAAGAGGCGTAGCAAAGATAATGTTGAAACTTCTTCAATTGATGTATGTAGAATGTGTAATTTATTTGTGCTTGTGCAGTCGGCTAACAAGACTTTCCGAATTCAATTTACGATCTTCGGAATGACTTGATTAATTAGGATACAAATGTCGTCTATTTTGAAGGTGATTTTGTTGTAACTAACCAACTGTATTAATATTTCAAATGTTTGGTGAAAGATTGTATTCGGGTATACATTTGTAAAGTGTACTGTACTTTATAATGGTATTTCCAGCGTCATCAGATTAAGGTGTGAATCAGGTTTATTGTCCCAAAACGAAAAATGAGACGAGAAAAAAATGAAGCATGATTCCCAAACCAAAACTGTTTATTTCATAGACGACAGGATACATACATGAATTAAAATTTCTTCAAGCAGACGGCATATGGGCCTCCTGCCACGCGCAGCTTCTTGAAATTGGCAAAAAGGCGTTTTCCGTGTTTTGCAGCCACCTGCTTCGAAATAGGGTCCAATTTCGCTTAAATTGCGTTATGTTCTCGCAAAGAAGCTTTTTAGCAACCATTTCTCTCTTCACCATAGCCCAGAACCGCTCAATTGGTCTACACTGTGGCACAGGCGTTGGCTTGTCAACTCGTGACACATACGAGATGTGATTGTTCTCCAAAAACTGCACGGTGATCTGAGCATAATGGGATGATGCCTTGTCCGGTCAAAATAAAATGGGCTGAGTAATGTTCAGACTATGTATCCATGGCAACAAAATGTTTCGGAGACAATTGGATACATACATTTCATTGTTTAATGTTTTGTCGGTCACAAACGCTGGAGAAAGCCTCCCATCCTGTGTCAGTGCCTGCCACACCATCATTTTCTTTGGAAATTTGGATTTCGGTTTTATCATGGCTTCCAGAGGGGGTTGGCATCCTGGTACAATAGAGAATATTCATTAGCATTCATCTCTGAAACGTCCCATTCGACTTTTGTTTCATCATCAATGATGAAGAAAAAGTTACCTCTCGAAGGTATGGCTTTCTTATACAATTTTGCACAATTTTTCTTTGCTTTCTCCAATTCATCTTTTCATATTTTTGCCACTGTCTGTCTTTTTCGTGAGTGAATTCCGGCTGTTTTCCGATTTCTCATCACTGATGCTTACGAAACGTTTAGTTTTAGAGCAGCTTGTCGCATTGACAGATTTGGTGGTTTCACGAACACTTTCTTTGTTTATTCCACCATCTTCTGGTTACATGCTGTGGGCTGGGGCCCTGAATTTGTGTTGTATCGAACTTCACCAGCGTCGAGAAGTCGTTTAATAACTCTGTTGATCCTTCTCTCTCTCTCTCTCTCTCTCACACACACACACACACACATACCTTGTTCTTTGAAGTAAGACGCTGTCACCTGACAATCACAATTGTGCTCCTGAAAAAACCTGGCAATCGCAATGTTTTGATTTAGGCATACTGCCCATGTGAACCGTACTGTCGCTATCGAATACTCATAGGTCACAATTTGAGTGCAAGGTGCCTTCACTCCTTGCTCCTGTTCGCAGTGGTGCCAACTCAAAGTTTGGGATAATAAACCTGAATCACACCTTATACTGTATATGTAGTGCTAGTAAATACTGCATTCTTTAGACAATTGTTTACTTGAGAGCCAGAACCAGTAAGCATTTTTATCATGTACCTTAGTTAATTAATCGGACAATTTTAACGAGACCAAGACTTTGTAAAAACACACTAAACCGAGCTCCTTTTGACTCAGTGTAAGCATGTTTACGTCTTAAACAGAATGATTCTGTAAAATTTGCTCCTCAGCGCGGTCTAGGAAATACTAAGGAATTCTTTAGTAGAATAAGAATTAGTTAACATTTGTAAGAAATTTTGTTAATACTGTGTCTGGCACAGTTACTAGAAAGAATCATACCTTCTTTCAGATGTTCATAAACAGTAACTTCGGAACCATAGCCAAATTTGGTTACAGAAGATTATGTCCTTTTTATATAACGTAAACTATGTATTCAAACTGGTCTATTCGTCCAAAAATTGACAAAAGAATACGTAGAAGAAGATATACACTTTTACTGGTGACTGAACAGTTACTTAAAATGAAATTGTATACCCCTTTACGTAGATAAGGTTGTAATGAATGTGTACATGTTTTTAAATAAATTAACGTTTTGTACAATTTTTAATATACACATTACTTATTGCTTTGTTTAATACGTCTTTTCCATCACCAGGAAGTCTTTTAACGTTTCTAGAAAGTTGAACCTTGAGGGTTTCCTTGACATAGAGGTAGTGTCCAACGAAAGATCATAAACAGGGATCGCAGTGAGTCTCTTTTTCAGCTAGTTTTTTTTTTTTTTTTTTTTTTTTTTTTTTTTTTTTTTTTTTTTTTTTTTTTTGTAAAGGGGGGGATCTGTATCAATCTCTATTATTGAAACGTAAGTCTACTAGTCTTTTTTCTCACCGCTGCTTAGTCAAATTGTTTGGATCATGGGCAATATACTGAAAAATGTCAGTGATTAGATTTAAAAAAATAATATTTTCCATAAGTAAAAGTTTTGCTTTGTATATAAATAAACACAAACAAACTATTTGCTGAGCAAAATATATTCACATTAAAAAACTACACGTATGGCAGTGTCGCCAACTAACACTTTGGCTTCATTAGACACTATCTACACTTGCTGCTTCTTCGATATCTTAGCTCTTCTCCTGTTCTTCCATTTGTCTGTGCTCCTTTTCAGCATCGGAGCTACACCAACCATAATATTTTCCATAAGTAGAAGTTTTGCTTTGTATATAATTAAACATAAATAAACTATTTGCTGAGCTAAACAATATATTCACATTAAAAAACTGCATGCAACTCTATCCATCACGACTCTGGAACTCACTAAAGAAATAATAAACACTTCTGACCAGAGTATATACACACTTGTTTATTAAAAAGTAAATTACAGTGTAACGGTTTCGACAACTTAACGTTGTCTTCATTAGACACTAATTGCTGTCTGATGAAGACAACGTTAAGTTGTCGGAACCGTTACACTGTAATTTAGTTTTTAATAAACAAGTGTATATGATCTGGTCAGAAGTGTTTATTATTTCAAAAAACTGCAATTTGTGTTTAAAAATAATAATGATGACGACGAATATGAGACCACATGATACAAGGTAAATATAGTCAATGTGTGTGTGGAGGTGGATGGAATTTCTGTCTCAGAAGAGAGGTTGGCAGACACACTTCTCAATGTTTCTTACCGTTTTGATCGCTGTAATTGAATTTGCAACAGGATATTGCTTCTTGGTGATTCAGTTTTTAATATTACACTGTTTCTTTTTGGATCAAAAGATCCAATATATTTCAATCAAAAATTTTCTTGCACCCCTTATATCTGGAGAACTACATATAATATAGCCAAACCAAACTATCACTTAATTCAGTATGATGTACTTATTCCGTAGAAAATACGAAAACTCGATTTAGGGACCATTCAAAAATGTTGTAGCCTCTGATCCAAAAACTAATTATTGGTCAAGATTGCAATCTTTTGATTTTTTTAATCATTCCTAAAATTCTTGGTGGTATTTTTTATATATTCAATTATGTTCTCGGTTTATCCATGAAATCTTACTTGGGATACGTTGCGAGAGGTTTTTAGTAACCTACACAAAACCAAACTCTCTACTATACTTCTGATAGTAAAGTTTACGACATGAATTAAAACATGAATAAAAGGTACAAGCCTCAATGTTACTTTAATGAAATCTGATTATTTATTGTTTTATGGCGTTTGTGAAGAGTTTATATGGTGTGACATGCATGACAGTTGACAGATCTCAATTAAGCACATACCTGCTGATTTCCAATTGATGTGAATGTTCTGTAACTTGGTCACTTAGAGCATAAGTACTTGATCTTACAAGTAGTCCACAGAGATCGCTGCTGTTTGATATTAACTGTCACTCTTCCGAACTTCCACAAATATTGATTAAGATGTTCGGAGTTTGAAATAAAGATATAATTCCAGTCTCAGAACAACATAGAGACAACGTACAATGTAAAATTTGACTACACATCATGCCATCTTGAAAATATCTTAAGGTTTTACATTGCTGCATTTGCTCAGGTGTTACCTAAAATGCTCGTAATTATGACGTAGAGCTATGCGTTCGAAAGACTGACACAGAAATCCGGGTTCATGTACAAATCGGAATTTGATTGCACTATGGAAATCTGTCAATGCAAGATTTACATAATGAGTAAGTTAAGCTATCTTCAGCACATAAAGTGAAATAACAGACAAGATTATATGATAATTCTTAACATTTTACAATGGATTTGCTAACATGAAATTATGTGTAGTAATCTTTTTTTCTTGTTTGTTCTTCTTGACAAACGATGTTAAATTTAAAATTCAAGCACAATAAGAATTAAAGTTTATACGGTTATATTACAGAAAGCACAAAAATATAAAATTTGGACTGCATTTCGGAGTAACTAGCTCTTACACCCTCTTTCAGGTCTCCACAGGATTCACCTTAACAGAGGTTAAGTGGAATATTTTAAAGTGAAGCTGGAAAAGGGTTTAAGTACTTTTTTTATATTATATTTTAGTGATTTTGAAATATAACAGTCTTTTTTGCAATGAATTGTGTGATTTTATACGTTAAAGTTCAAGGAACGTATAACAAAAGATGTTAGAATAATTAGTGTATTATCAATTTGCAGATATGTAGTAAACTGAACAGTAAGCATTGGAAAAGCCATGGGGAAGTGTGAATTCGGGAGTGATTGGCCCTCACCAGTGATTGGTGAATATTTTCTTGGGCAGAAAAAGACTGAATGTGAAATGTTTTGTAGACTTTTGTGTAAATGTTTCAAACAAAGGATTTCATGCAGTTTTACAGCATAGTGAAGGCATAAAACAAAGAACGGTGTAGTAATATTCTTGGTGGAAACCAGGAACATACACATATTTCATCAGGTTCTGACAGTCTTAAATTATCTCAAACTTCCAGCAAGCATCCAATGTCTGCAACAGATTATAGCAAGTGTACATCAACTGTGCATATTTACAATGTCAGGGACGTGTTATGGTGGCAGAATTGATATGGACAATAAAAAAGCATTCGTAATAACTATTCAGCTAACTCGCGTGCAGATATCAAAGCTACATTTGGAAGAATGTTCCCATAGGAGGATTGATAGATGGCTTTCCAATCAGTCCCCAAAATGCACTATTTGATCACTGATGCTCTTGTATGTATGTCTATGAAGAAATGTTGGATTATTGCCATACATCAATTCTTATGAAACTACAAATGTTGAAGACAAGGAGGAGGTACAAGTTACCATTACGTATTGATTATATCTCAGGAGCCAGATTGTTAGAAGACTTTTTGAGATTTCACTGGAAAAGCTGATGCATATTTTGATAAGCAAGGTTATCAGCAATGCCAGTTTGTACTTGACCAATATGTAGATGATTGGCTTGATGGTCCCAATGTTACCCAAAAAATAAATAAATAAACTTTAAGAAAGAACTGATAGTTCATCAAAATGGTTTGGTAGATAGTCCACAATGCTTTCCTAAAATCAACTCAGACATTTGAAAGATGTAATGAGAGTAGTGATTGGTGTTTTATCTCGCACAGGTGGTTATCATACATAGTTGCATGTGAAAGATTGTTTGAACAGTAGATTGGTGTACGATGATCTAGAATTTTATTTAAATAATTAATATTTTTCTGACCAGAGTATGTACTTCTTTATTAAAATTGAATATTTTATAACAGTTTCCATAACGTAACGTTATCTTCCTCGGCATTGGACGTTAATTGGCATATCGGAGGAAGATAACGTTACGTTATGGAAACTGTTATGAATTAATTCAAGTTTAATAAAGAAGTACATACTCTGGTCAGAAAAATATTAATTATTTATGTATTCCATCTACATAGAAAATGATGTGGACAAATAGTCTGAGAAAAATTGTGGATATACTGAAGAAGCCTGAGATGTTAGCTCAGCTGCCTTTCACATTATCGTCTGCCAAATTCTTCGAGAAATTCACACATCGTTTCCAGAAGTCACTGGAACTATCGGAGGCAGAATCTCTAAAAGTAGTGTTGTTAGTGAAATGAAGTAATTTACATATGATTGGATAAATAGCAGGTTGTTTGAATCTGATAATTTACTGCCTTTTCAAGTTGTCATTTCAAAGCAAACAAAATGTGAACGGTCTAAATTACCACAAGTTGTACAATTCTAGAAGAGTGTACATTATACTATAGGTGGTAAACTTGTGGTAGAAAATATACTCATTCACTTCACTTTAAAGAAGCATTTGTGTTTTTCAATCTTCTGGCAAGAAAATCACAAAATAACAGGATATATATTAGAACTGTAGCAAAAGCACTACCTGTGGCCATTCCAGATGATCGACTTGTGGACGAATGGGAATTTCTGCAGCCTCAGAATGAACATGCTGGAAGTCAAATAATTTCTTCACGTATCGAGTTACTGGGCCTTGCCTTTTTCATGGGATTGAAAAGGGAAGATGGTTCACCAGTTTTCTCTGGTGAATAAAACGTGATAAAAGCTGTTGTGTCTGTCTTATGCTGACATTGAAAGATTCAATCAAAAAATGCTCTTACAGAGGAAAAGACACAAATATCTTGTAGAACCTTAAACAGTATTCTGATGGTGATAGATGTTTTGAAGGTTTATAACATCATCTCGTTCCAGTTTCTAAGAAAATGATTGCCTTGGGTCATAATGCTTACAAGCATTATCAACAGTTTCTGCAGGAACGACTAGCGCAGGAGAGAGAAAAAAAAAAAAAAAAAGTCACGCATAGGGAAGACGAAATGAAGTTGAGGAGAGCAGAAGAGTTGGAAAATGCTAAAAGTGCTAAGAACATAGAACAAATGGAAAGCAAGCTTGATGAAAGAAATAGGCAGTACAGTGACACAAAAGAACCCGCTTCGAAGTGCTGTTAGAAAGGAGACTTGGAGGAGGCGCAAATTGCTCAAGGGATGTTGGAAAGTGTCATGTCTTTGACGGAAAATGAATGCAAAGAGCACAAGGACATTCAGGCTCTTCAAAATCTGTTGAAAAGTAGAAATATGCTCTCACGACATCGTTCTTTAATGCAAATCAAAGCAAACGTGAAAGTTCCTCAAGTGAAAATGCTTTATCTGTTTTATTTTATTTGTTTCTAATGTTCCTGACTGTGAGATAGTGTCTGATTAAAAAAGCCAATGCCCACCCAGGATCATAAGTTTTGTACAGCTGAAGACTGTGTACCTGAGTTGTCATTCAGTTTTCTTTACAAATATGTTCAAAAATTAAAAGCAACTTTTCGTCGAACATCGGAAGATATGGAAATGTACTTCTTTTATTTCTGTCTTAACTGCATCTTGGTAGAGGTAAATCACTATAAAAATTCAAAATATTGTTTCATTTTTTAACTTCTGAATGACTGAGTTAATTTGTGAAGATCTTAGCAGACAGTCTTTTTTAAATATGAATTTGTCTAGTGAGTAGCTTTATTCAATGCAGGTAAACGTTTCGGTCTCTGATGAGAAATAGTAATAATATTAAAAATCCACATACTACATTAATTTAAACAGAATATTAACAGCCGTAGTTGTTGTTGTTGTTTTTTTTTTTTATTTATTTATTTATTTTCGTGTGTACATAAGTAATACTTTTTAACTACTCTTTGCTTAAACAGGCATTTCGGTATGTATACACGTGCAAACAAATTGGTTGTTCCCAATCAAGTAGTTTAAAAATGATAACACAAGAACTACTGGAATTGCAAATTCGTTTACAAGTTTAAAAAGTACCCAAGGGAATCCATCCGGAAATGTACGATACTGTATATATGGATAATTATAAATCTTTAGTAGATGTGTGTCCATTTCTTTTAAGATTGTAAATAATTTTCAAATAACCGTACGATAAGAACAATTAACTTTATTTACAAGTCGATGAATTTGTATTGTATAGCCGGAAATATATTTTCCTTCTGAAATAAAAATAAATACATTTCTCACTGAAAACCATTGTAATTATGCAGAGCAAAATATATGGATGATGACACAGAACTTAGCTTATTTTACATTCAATTACTAGTGCTTGAAATAGGGTCGTGAAGGAAGGAAAGAAATAAAGAAGAAAATGTCGAATGTCATTTTCCGTAATTAAAATATGAAATCTTTCAGTTTAACGTTCCACGTTTATGCCTTTTAGGCTAAGGGAGACGAAGATTTAGGCAAGTGAATGATGAAAAATTGGTGGAATGAGAAAATGGGAGTACCCCGAGAAAACCCACGGATACGATATAGTCTACCACAAACTTATTTGATCGGGGATCGAACCGGGGACCCCACGCACTAGACGTACGCGCTCTACAACGGAGCCACCATAGCCCCCTCGTAATTCAATTACCAGAGGAATCACATCTTGAGGGAAAAACGTATCCCAAGCATACACGAAATCGAAAACAAAATGACCCAGCCTATTACATTGCACGTATACCTCAAGATCAAGATGATCATAGATAATATCCGTGTCTCCATACTAGTTAGGCAGTTTCGATATCAGGTATCAGTTATTTCCTAAACAAGTCAGGAGGCACACCTCAGCATTCACTTAGTTCAAGAATGAAAAAAGACACATCTATTTATCCGAAGCATCGAAATACGTCGTAATTAAAAGAAGTTCCGTCGATACAATGTATCAATAAAACTAACAATATATTAAAGCCAGTAGAAGTTCTGAGGTAGTATTATACAACCCTTGCTTCATTCTAGTCATTTCATGTTTAATCAGAAAATAAATAAAACTATGACAATATAAATACATATCTACTTACTTTATTGCAAGTTAACATGCAATATTTGTCAGTTGAGAGCACAGCCACGTTGTTTATAAAAGGACTCTGCAGGCAGCTCAAGATATGAGTATACTTTTTAGTCCCATAAACAAAAAGGAAGGAAGAAAAAAAAAAAAGCATGTATAGTTATATATATATACGTGCTTTCTGATAAAAGCAACACAATTCCAGACATTTCATTACTTGCTTCAATGACTTTTTCTTCTAAACAACCCTCACAAATAAACATAGTTGCCATTTGTTGTCAAAGCCATAGAAATATATATATATACACGCGTGTAGAAAAAGATATTTTCTTTCATTAAATACCAATTTTTCGTAAGTATAATACGAAAAATGAAATTTACAGAGTGAAAGTGTGTGGCTGAACCAGAGATCTAGCTATGTCTCCAGCTTAACGTGCAGGTGTGCTACCCACTACGTCTTTCCCGACCAGCCGTACATTTTCACTCTTGAGTTGTTATTCCATCGAAATACAATTGAAATGAATATGAACCCAAACAATAAGTTATCTGTCTTGTAGTACCTTGTTTGTATTCCTGCTACTGATCCATCTCTTTTAACAGAAATGTCATTATTTCTGAGTAACAACACTCACTGTACATTATACCCTAAGGCCAATACAGATTTAAAAATTAAAATTACATTTTTAGAGATCATGTATTAACAGTTGTATATTTTCAAAACACTTGTATTGAGCATAATTTTCTGAACCAAATACTCGTGTAATATAAAAATTCTTTTGATAGTAGGTATACCAAATGTCTCAGTACAGTGTCAAGTTTTATATACATGTGAAGAGCGCGATTTACTTCACTATCATATTTTAACATTAAATAAGTACAGTTCATGTGCGAAATTTATGCGCATTTCGGGAAGTAGTATATACTGGTAAGAAATTTTTAATGTAAGAACAATGCACAACATTGAACGTACCTTACACACCCATCATGTTGCACTTCAAAAGTAATACTTCCGTACTATATTAAAACTGAAGAACTGCACAGAAAATTTTTCAATTCATATATAAAATAAAAGTATGATTTTCTAGGTAACTACATGTTTATAAGGCAAGAAAAAAAATGAAAAACAATAGTTTAATCTTTGATAATTTTGTTAATTTTTCTGCCCATATGTCTCCTGATTTATTAGGATGTACCTTCTATACAGACATGACTCATTCTACTTGTCATATGACCACATTAGAATTCTTTTTCATATATTAAAATTTAAAACTGCACCAAAATTTTCGTAACACTATATTTTCATTACCATATGCTTTTTTCTCTCTCTCTCTCTCTCTCTCTCTCTCTGTACATGAACACAGCATGATAATTTACGACGTTATAATTTTGTACGTATGACGTTGTGAAAATCCCTAACACATTCATACTTACACATGCATACACAAACGCGCTCATGCAAAGTTGAATAATTTTCTGGATCCAAGATGCACTTTCACATTCCTTAAATATTCACCAAACTGCCCTTAGAATTTGATCCTTTTTTAAAAAAAGTTTTTAGTAGTAACTTTTTATGCATTGCGCAGTCACTTATCAAAAACATTTTTTTCAGAATTTTTTTTTTCTTTCTTTTAAACATCTGTAACATCTTTTAAACATCTTTGGAGTTCATCGCAATGTCATCTACATTGGTTTATAGGTAATACAGCTCGGAACCTGCAATTATCTTCTGAGCTAATATTAGAATTTTTAATTCGTAATATTTTGTAAAGTGCAGGAACCTTAAGTTCGTTCACCTTACGAGGTTGCTTAATGTAATCACTATATTTTACTTCTCTCTGTGTGTGAATAAATACTATGTAATTCTTAAATAGGTATTTCTGTAACTTCCAACAATTTCATTGGAAGCCCTATTTTAAATTCCTTTATTGGTTCTCAAAACAAGAAATTCGTGTGTGAAAGATGTAGAAACTTCTCTTTTGATTTGTTATATGAATTTACGCAAAACTATGATGTTGAAAGTTTTGTGCTTTGTTCGAATAAACGTTTGGAACGAGCGGAAACGGTGGTGAACTATATATATATATATATATAGTGACTCTTATTAATATTCGCACACTGAAAGAAAACAAAATATTTCAATGAATATAAAAATAACAAACGATAAATTTACTTGTCTCACCCTCTGTTTACATTAACATTTTGTTATCCAGACATCATGGCTCAAACTACTTTAAAATGTCCCCTAAAGTTATTTTGTCCGTGCAAATTAAGTTAGTATGTAGTAGCAAACTTACGATGATTTACGGTTTACTTTAAGCGCTTACATCCTCCTTGTATTTCCTTGGTTTAGTGTGGGTGAATATTTCGCCATGACTAATGCAATGCTTCTTTCGTCGTATCTCGTACCATATTCACCTTACGTTGCAGTTCATCCCAAAGATTCTTTATAGAGTTAAGATTGGGACTTTGGAGTGGAGTTTCAAATATTTTTGAGCAATTGTGAAGCAACCATTCCCTCATAACGTACACTTTATGTTTGGGTCACTATCTTCATAAAATTTAAAAGTCCTTATAAATCCCAGCTTGGTGGAAGTTTGTCTAAGAATGTTAAAGATACACTTCCTTTGTCATAAAAATGTCAATAGACAGTAACTCTCCAACTCCAGATGACCACATAGCCCCGAAAGCATTCCAGTTCCTACTTCGTGTTTCACAGTAAGCTGGAGCTTTTGATATTTAGCTTTGTTTGTCGCCAAACTATTATCATCAGACCCATCTGATTGAATTTTGATTCGTCGGCAAATAACATATCTTCCCATTCTGCGAAAGCTTTGGCAAATTCAAGTATCTTTATATTTGTTAATTTGGCTAATAAATGGTTTCTTTGTAGCTATTTTACCATTATACTTTTCCCGTCTTCACACACTACGCAGTTTTAGGATTTGTCTTTTCCCTGTTTCTCCCAGAAGCTCTACTGTTAATTTAGGCACATTTATTCTTGGATTATCTTTTACTTTGAGAATCAATTTACGTTTGTTACATTCACTCAGTTTTTTGGGTAGACCTTTGTGAGGCACTGATTCGTTTTTATCTTCTCTAATCTCCGCACTATGTCAAACATGTATTTTTACTTGTGTTAAGCAGTTGGTAAATTTTCCTATAAGAGCGTCTTAGCATGGTGAAATATAACCAACTGCCTTTGCATTGCTCAAACGTTGTATTCGGCCCACTTCAATTTCCCTGACTACTATTTGCAATCATTGCATTAGCCACTCTGGCTACAGAAGAACTAACGCTGTAAGCCAGGAAATACAAGTGAAAGAGTTGTTTACTTTCTGTTTATAAACAAAACAAACACAACTGTCCAAATATTAAAGTGAGATGCAAAAATAAATTTTGTACTAGCTATGTAGCTATGCCAGGGCGTCAAATTTAAATGAACCTTCAAGGTAACATATTATATACAGCTGAACATAGTAGGTCAGCATTTCACTCAACTTTATAGGTAAGTATACTAAAACCCAATAACGTTTTAAAAAATGTTCTGTCCGAATATTAATGTGAATCATTATACATTCTCCTTTATCCTGTTTCGGCATTCTATCATTCCATTTTAACTCTTCTCCCAACACACGTCACTTCGTAAACTCCATTTTTTTTTTTTTTTTTTTTCACATTATAATTGTTGCAACTTGAAATATCTTTTTAACCTGAGTGATCTTTCGTGACTCCTGTTCATTTCTTTTCTTCTTTTGAATCCGTCTGTGACAAACTTTCCTTTTTCTTTGCTAGGTTTGTAACCTATCCATATAATTAATTTTTTCCTTCACAGCATATAAAAGCAGAAATTTGTATTATACATTCCTTAATTGCATTTGTAAAACAGAGAAAACTGAATACATTGGAAAATACACATCAGCTATCCATTTGCAGTTACTAAAACAAAGGCAATGGCATCCATATATAGTTATTAAAAAGTGTCGTTTGCGTTGTGTAGTTATTTTCGAAATATACTTCATTGTTTAGCACATCATTGAACGACATGACATCATAGTTGATTTGCTATATACAATAATAAAAACCTGTAGAAGTAACTTTTTACTGATTAATCCTATAATTATGTACTTTACCGTAGTTTATAAATTAAATAATTTAGAGTTTATTCAATTTCATTAAGTAACACTGAATAACTTTTTTTGTATATAGATAGTCGAACACAGGCTTCCTTGAACCTTTGTTTACAGCTTAAACAAGATCAAGGACTTAGACACCGTCTGCCTTAAAACCAGTGTGTTATAAACATGCAAATAGTTCAATTAATAATATCGCATATTTGTATGTTCTGCATATGCACAGGAATCAGAAGATTCATGGCTAATTCAGATAACCCCCACTGGGAGCAATTACAAATGGAAGAATATTTATTCTTTTCTCTTGAAATTTATTTCGCAGGCACAAAATACTCAAGTTATTCTATAGGTTTCACAATTCGACTGTTTTCTTTCCTTATAAATTTGCCTCAGTTATTTACGTAAACAGTATATATTTTTAATAATAATAATGACAATAATACTTCACATGTTTACCAGAAGACCACACCTGCAAGATCATTTTAATTGGTAGGCGTATTCCATCACCTCAATTGAGGTTCCATATCTTCAGATGCAGATCTTAGTTATTCTTTTTTACAGTTCCGATTTTTATATTCAAGCATAGTAGTCAAATCGGTAAAAATTACAATTTTATCTCGACAAGCTAAGAGGAAAAAAACTTCTCTCAGCATGTTCTAATTCTTATAAACAAAAATTAGGATATTAGTTAAGTTTTCTTCAGTTACCTTTTACTGATAAACTTGTAATTCTTAACGATGTAACTTCGCTCAAGAACAGCCATTGATTCAAGTATCGTAATTCTAGAAATATTTTAGTTTTAGTGTGTGTTATTTCGCGTACATGATTATTGTACGTCGTAGAGTGAAATCTCTTAATAAAGGCCACCGATAGGACATGATTATTTGTCTGTGAATGAAGTCAGACGAATTTAGATTAGTCACATCTCATGTAGTAATTGTATTATACAGTGAATACATTATTATGGTAATAATAAACGGCCAAGTTGGTCTGTGCGTCAAGGGACCCGCGGTGGCTCAGTGGTAGAGCGTTCACCTCTGGTACATAGGATCCTTGGTTCGATCCCAGCTCGCGCCAAATGAGCTTTGTGGTGGACAAATATCGTATGCATGGGTTTTCTCGGGGTTCTTTCGTTTCCTCCCATTTTTATCATTCCACAATTTCATTTATTTCTCATCATCACTGTCTCCTTTAGCCTAGCCGGCATAATCATGGGACAAAGATTTCATTTCATTTCGTATATGCGTTACGCTAACAGACGTGGCTACCTGCGCAATCCTTTGACTATTTGACGCTAATCAATACTTCTACTTGCGCTATTGGTTGTTAAGCTGTGCCGGTAATTTGCCAGTTTCGAACTATTTAAAGATTTAATTAAAACTGTATTGTTTCAAATTAATTATTTTAAGTCAGACCAAAGGCTGTAACAACATTCAGATTTAACAATGTCGTCGTTAACGATGATGATGTCTAGATTATAACAAAATGCACCTCTGCGTTTAGTGCAAGAGTTTATTTTATTATTCTTATTATTATTATTCAAAACACAGGAAACGTTAAATATTTGACAATTTAATGCTAAGTATTTAATTAGTAAGACTTGAGTTGCTGCCTTCAATTCTAATGAGATCGTTTCAATTAATTCTATTTTCCTATATAAATTAGATGAATGAACTAAAATTATTATGAGTTACGTTCGTCGTTTCTGAGTTGCATATTATAATAGATACCGAGTTCTGCAACATCATAATTGCATCACCATTTAAAAATTGCCGTAGAAGGAAATTAAGATACCGCTCTTTCCGATTCCCACTTCATTAACATGTTAAAAGTGAAGAAAGGAAATAATACAGCGTTTCCAAAATAAACCTAAATTTGCTAACTTATCTGTTGCATACTGGGAAACTACTCTCTATAGCAATTTACACGAAGAACATAATTTCTTTTTGGTTGCTCACTCGAAAATTGCAATTACATTTGTCAGTGTTTTCAAGGCAAAATAACCTAGGTCTGTCAAGTTCTGTTGTAATTGCTCTTTTCTTTAATAACAAGAATAATTCTACGAAATATAATTTCCTTGAAACTTAACGTGGGTATCATTAAGCATTATGAATGGATGCACGTGTAATTAAAATTACCACTGTTGCCGAGTACTTAGGTATAAATTCAAAGTTATACATCGCAATTTTTCTACTGCACGACAGTAGTTTTCTTTTTCTTTGTTTATAATAAAAATAGTAAAGTAGCAATAGTAGTGACAGGATAAACATTTTTCTTGACAAAACTGAATTACTTTTATTTTGAATTACTGAATAGTGAAGTTCAACTAATTAAATAACTTTGTTCACATACGACTCCATTTTCCTTGTATTATTTCAACTGTTGCGATTCGTCATACTTGGTACAAATCCTCCACTATATCCTAGATACTAGCTATAATCTTTTATAATAGAACCTCTGCAGTTGACCACCTCCTTAAGTTGTTCTAACTTTCAGTCCGAGCAGACAGAAACATATCATAAGTATAATAATCTGCGTTATAATGAAATGTAATGATATGGAGTCATTAATGATCGCAATTTGATTGTTATCAGGTGTGAACAGCATGAAGATTGCACAAGAGAAACAACGATGCCGCGACCCAAGAGTTCAGTGATTTCAAACGTGAACAGATAGTAGGACAACGCGCTTTGGATGCAAACCAAAGACAAATTTCCCGAAACCTCCAGATTCCATTATTCACCAACAATCGGGTTATTACCCACTTTAAAAGACATCAAAAGGAAAATGTTAGTCTATTTTCTGCCCAATCAGGCCCAACGCAACGCCAGTTAAGGGATATCGAAAGGTGTATGAAACAAAATCCGAAGTGCAAGTCTGCAGGCGTGACAGAACATTTCAAAGTGAGCCGGATTACAACTGTCATACATCTGCATTAAGTAAACTATTACAAGAGAGTTGCAATGTGGGCAAAACAGTGGGCAACAAACATGGTGCGGCACGAATTAACTTTTGGTTCCAGGTAATTTTCTCTGATCAGTCCATATTTTCCCAATTTTCATCCAAGGGAGACACAGGTCTGCTGGAGACAACCCCTTTAAGAACTGCACTTGGACCACTTACAATCAACGGTCAAACATGTAGTTTTAGAGCTATGGATATTCCGAGTTGCTGTAATGTGTTGGCATACTCAACAGTGCTGGATAATTGATTTTGTAGAGAATATTTTCCAATGAGTTGCCATTTAAAACAACTCTGTTTATGGAAGACTACGTTCCTTGCCATACTGCCAAAAACACCCAAACCTAGCATCCAAAAACTGCCATGAGTCAGTCCATCCTCGAATATAAATCCAATTGAACATATTGGGGCTATTCTCGATCGTGTCATCAGACGGCATGCCTAAAAATCTGCTTCCCATGAAGAACTTTTCCAATGTTTGCGTGAAGAACAAACAAAAATCGCCCAGACCAAAATCATGGAACTCATTAATTCTATGCCTCAACAGTTAAGACTTTGCTTCAAGCTAAAGACCGATCGACAAGATATTAATCTGTATTCTTTGGTTATCATTTGGTTTCTGTATCAAGTGGGAATAGTTCAATAAAGGTAAAAGGTGATAAACAGGTGTGTGTATTTACTTATGACATGTCTGTAGACTCATATACAGGGTGTTCGAAAACAGCATCAATGAACTTTGGGAAATGATTTTTCACAAGAAAACCTGAAAAAATCCTAGACTATCGTGGATGCACAAATGCGTCATTTAGGGTTTATAGTCTGTATAAATCTAGGACGAACGAAAAAATAAATAAATAAATAAAAAGTTACAACTCAAGAACAAAATGTCAGATTGAGGTCGGTAAAAGAACATGATTATTTGGGCGAAGATTCCATTAATGTGACCAGTACATGTGGAATCTGTACCAGTTTTCAGTTTCTGATTTATCACTTTTCGTTTATAAAACCCTTATGATTCGTGGATAATCCTGTTGCTCCCTTGTTTCACATAAACTGATATATTGAAATGTAGGCTGAAAATAAGCACTAGCGTCTTTTATCCGATCTTAATTTGATATTTTGTTCTCGTATTATGATCTTGCATTACATAGTCTATCCTAACTTTCAGTGAAGAATAATTTCCCGCAATGTTAATGTTGTTTTCAGACATCCTGTATATAATGGAATACCGACCTCCCTATATTAATCATCTTGTAAGTTGTATCAGTGACTACTTGGACTGTAACTCTCACAATACTATCTTCGTCAGCTGAGTCAATGCTACACCAAGGGTCAGAACGGAGGGAGAAGAGACAGTTTTTCCCAGCATTTTTTAAAAAGATCTTTATCTTTTACCAGTTATTCTTTCTAAGTTTACTGAAAATGTTTACTGCTTAGCTCGAGGCATACCGGGCTATTTCTTCAAAAGAAAGCCCTTTAAAGACCAGGCCAATTTTAAACGAAATGTAGTTGTTTTCAAATCAGTAGATCATATGTATGAAACAGACCATTATACTCACAACAGTAATATAAAGAAAATTATCTACAATACTCTAGTACAGAAGAATATTGTATTTTGAACTTATTTTATCAATGAGAAAAACGAACATTTATTTTTAGAAATTGGCCTAATGTCTGTTAACACAGCGAAAGCTTGTTAGCTGAAGCACACATGATTAAATCATGAATCAACAGTAAATATATTAATTTCCAGTGATACTATATGTACAGTTTCACGATTATTTAAATGCAATTTCATTATAATCTCTAATAAAAATGTACTGAACAATTACGTACTGTAAAATTCCTACACAGTATCAGTACAATAGCCGTACATTGAACAGGTTGATGCAATTCCTTAAAATGGTCAATTTAGAGGTTCTATTATATTTCTTTTCTGTTGTTCTTTCGACTTCGCATTACTAAAATCGTGCGAAATATGATGAATACTTACAAGAATGGGAACCCACGGCATATATCGTATAATTTAGCGAAGAAACTAAAAATCCTTGTAACACATATCTTAGGTACATTTTGTGTACCAGTACTTACATCTAAGCAATTTCCAGTAGCATACTTGATTTACTCAACTGAAAACAGTTTTTAATCTGTTCTTGTACTTACGTATAAAACATTAACATACCTTCGGCAACACTGGAACTATATTCATTATTCGAGGAGAAAGAGAAAGACAGTGGATTTCTATACTTTTACACTGAAACGTAAATATTGACAGATGTTCTAAACATATATTAGCTAGTAGTGAACAGACATAGAAAATGGTACGGGGAAAAAAAGTCTCGAATATTTCAAATAAATTTCTACATAGTACGAAAATAGATGATTAATTTATTTCACATCATCATATAGCAGAAGAATATTTCAAATCGAGCAACTTTGTTGGTGCAAAACGAAATATTAAATTTATCAGTATATAGTTCCCGATGTGGACACTGATTCAGATCCTAAATTATAAATAAAGTCTCATACGGCCTCGATGTGGAAAAAGAGCATTAAATTGTAAGCAAACAAATAATTTTCAACGTGTATATTATATATGCCTCGCGGAAAAATACTATCACCAAACTTCCGGAGGTGGTTCTAATACCAACTGAAAGAAGAAAATACTATACACAGGCCGAAAAATGACTTCTTTAAGAGTGATGGCCGCCAAAAATTTTAAAAATTAGTTTTTCAAGCGCCCTACCTTGAAAATTACGAAATTTAGCTCAAGCGGTTTGAGAAATTCTAGTTCTTGAGGAAATGTTATAGTTACTATATAAATATTCATGTTCAGGAACTGCGTCATACCCAAAATTCGTACTATCAATGTTGGATTTCTAGCAGTTATTTTAGTTTTATGAAACGCGTTATGTAGATACAGCACACGTTAACGAATATCAATTATAGACAGAAAACAAGCACAGTTCGTAGAATTACTTGAACCATTGAACTGGTTCCATAGTTTTAAAGATAGAACACTTGAAAAACTAATTTTTCGTATTTTTATCAGATTATAACTCAGAAAGGAGATGCTTTTCAACTCATGTTTATTACTTCCTTTTTTTCTTTCTTTCTTCCATGTTACCAGAAAATCATCTCCCTAAGTTTTTTTTTTTTTTTTTTTTTTTTTTTTTTTTTTTTTCAAGTATGAGTTACATATAGTTAAGAAAGCAGACCACTTTAAATTTTTGAAGTTTTCTCCTAGTTTAATTACCACAGCGTACACTGAGACTTGTCATTAATGGAACCAGCATTTATACAAAACCTGTTTGCATATAATTTTACTGCCTTGTTAAGCATAATCTTGTTAATTACTACACTGAATTAAATCCATTTGTTTCCACTTTACAATCTTTTCCAGAAACAATGAGTCTGAGTTTTAAGACTAGAAACACTTACCACGAGGAATAATCTGTTGCACAAGATATGGTACAAGATATCGTCCAGAAAGCAGAAAGGTGCTAAGCGCCATTCCCTTTATTTTCAACTAAGTGCATATCCTGACCTCCCATTTCATGTTTAATGTTGGCAAAAAGGAGACAAGTGGCAGGAGACAATATGAAAGGTCTGCAGTGATAACTGAATTGTATAGAAGAATGAAAGATACGTAATTAATTAGTATTTCCTTCGTTTTTATGATCTCCTGAGAAATTTGCAGTTTGGCGCTTAGCACCTTTCAGCTTTCTGGTGGCGATTTGTTGTCAGCAACTTAGTAAAAACTGAGATGATGATTCCTGCAGTAGAATGAGTCTATTCACAATTTAATCTTTTCGGTGTTAACTTTACCTTCTCATCATAGTTTCTCCTTTATTTTAAATTCTTCTGTATCTCCACGAAATTTCACTCTAATATAGAAATTAAAAATAAAATAGAAATACATTATATATTAACAAAAGTGATATGCTGATGTCATTTAGTAATGGAAATCAAATCAAATAGTTTCGCTGAAAATGGAAGATTTCATGTGGTATGTCCAAGGACATTTCTGGTACTTTTAGTATAATTAACAAACTAGTTTCCAAGTTTCAAACCTATTAAATATAAATCTATTGAATAATAATAATAATATTGGGATTGTGCAACATTTATTCTGTCGGGTCTAACATTTTGCATACTATACGTATTTTGTATGAACATATTAGTTACTTTTTTTTTACTTCAATCTTAAAAAATACCAAACGAACTTGATTTGATTTTGAGTTTAGCATCCCGTTCAGATGCGAGGCTATATGGGACATGAACCTACAGCTTAACGTGGGATCGGAACCATCTGAGCTCCAGCCGGGAATCGCATCCGGGTCTCCCACTTAAAAGGCGCGTACGCTAACTGCTTAGCCACGAGAAAGCTCACCAAAAGAGCTTAAAACGTTCAAGAAAACATTAGGGAGACTGTCTCTAATAATAATTTAAGTACACGAATTAACATATGTGTTTTATTTACTGCATCGAATAATACGTCTTTCACATGCACGTTGGCTGGTTAAGCTCAGGTACGACAACTTTCTTAGACAATCAAATTGCTCGAGACACCAAACTTGCAACTGACAGTTCTTGGTCTGGAAAATTCAGGGATGTTTTTTCTTTCCTCAAAATGGTACGACAACGCTCATTTGTTGTACTTTCTTACGACAGCACAAAAATATAAATAAAAAGGTTATGAACCAGTAAAATATAGTGTAAATCAAACGATGAATCGGAAACAAAATGAATATGTGAAACTTAGAGTGCACAAAAAGAGATTCCATTAAGGACAAGTTTGATTTATATGAAACTGATATATATTAGGATTTTAATTTTTTCCCTCTTTCTTAAAACTATATGAAATAGAATTTACTAATAGTTGAAAGAGTGCATCTTATATAACAAAGTAAGAAATATCTTATGGTAATTTCTTTTGCGGTAATTCAATACCCAGGGCATGCACACTTAAAAAAAACAGACATCCTTCCACAACCATTCAACTATTCAATACAGAAAAAGACAAAAATAGTTATCAACTGTTTCTTTCCTGAATCTACTTCTTGCTACATACTGCAGATAAACGCGCAGAAACGCCCACAACAAAATATCTGCGATCGTGCACAAGATCAGACCGACTTTTCCTTTTTCAACATGCAGTGACTACTATTTCACCTTAAAAAGAAATTTAAAACGGAAAGGCCTGCTGTGCATGTGTACCAATTAATTTCTTTGAACACAGTTCGTAGAGGAGATATATATAGTATTATAAAGTTCATGTCAACTCTGATGAATAGAATTTCTCCAATAAATAAAAGGAATATTCCTTGCAACATACACTTAAAATAGATTGGGATATTCTTTTCTTTTTTTAAAAAAAAAAAAAGTAGAAAAGATGACTACAATTACTATCATGTTACAGAGCTTAATAATAAATAGTAATGAGAGGGGGGACATTTTATTTACAGTCAATCCTCAAATTATGATTTTTTTTTCTTAGTATTATTGTGTACGTAGAATTACATTTACTTTACTGAAAAATTAATTGAATCTGTGCACGTATTCAGAAATTTGTGAGAATAGAAGTATTATTTTTTTTCAAAATGATTTATATTGTACAGTACATCTACATATAGAGTGCGAAAAAAATACCGAACTTTGATAGCTTTTCATATCAAATCGAAGAAAAAATACAGGAAAATAACAACAGGGCTCCAAGCTAGCGGTAGTATGAAAAAGTTGACTTTGAAGCACACTAATCGAAAACTATGGCACCTTAGCTAAAGTAGTTCGAAACATTATCAGGAGTAGTACATGTTTTATAAGATTTCAGTTACTCAACTCCTCCTAAAATCCGTAAAGCATGTACTACGTAATTTGGAAACATGAATATTAATATCATCCTATACTTTTTTTTCCTTTTGAATTTCTTGGACCGTTTTAGTTAGGAACGTTGTTTTGGAGCTAGTGTGTTCCCAAATTAAAATTTCGGTAACTTATACATCTACCATATTTTTTTTTCTTTCTTTTATTTGTTCGACAATTTACCTCCCAAAGTTTGGTGGTGTTATTTTACGCACCCCATATATAGAAAGAAACATTACATTTTTTTAATCTGCAAAATCATCATCTGATATACTAATCATGTAAGTTAATATTTAGGTTGACACAAACTTCAAGGCATGTTTTTACATTTCAAATGGTAGAAAAAATTGTCGATTCTTTCTACTTATTTTCTACATTATTGAACAGTAAATCCTTATAATAAATTGTCACAATTAACTTAAATATTCAACAACGAAATAGCTTATTGAAAATTCTATGCCTTACAAAAGTTTAATATTTGATAAGTTCTTTCAACTAGTTTTTTAAAAAAGAACACAAAAGGAAGGAGATAAGATAGGATATGAACCTCAATCTTAAGAAAGCGTGGATTTTTATAATTTTTAATTCTCAACTCAATTCGTTCTACTAATTCACAATGAGAATTGACTGCTACATTTAAGAAGTTAAATAGTAGTGGTACACAATAGAAAAAGTTAATTACTCTTCTACGAAAAAAAGAAAATCACACAAGGAATTTTCTTTATTATGCTTTGTCGCTGTTTATTATTACCAAGTAATATTCATCTTTGGTGAAATACAGTCTAAGGATAACCAGTATAGATTGAGTGTACTAAGAAGTTTAAATTCCCTATTTCTTTATTATTGTGTATTCGATTCTAAGATCTATTATATTCACATCTTGAAGCTCAAAAAAGGTTCAGCATTACCAACGTTATCAAAAGCCCACGGAGAAAAGAAAAAAATATACTGTACCATTACTACTAGTTTTAAATAGAACTTAATGACTTTTATTACTATGAATGGACCGTTAAAATAATGGAAAGAATGTGGTCGATGATATAAAGAAGAAATACAGAGTAAAATTAAACATCAATTTATATCACTTAATGAGAATGAGTTAATACTAGGTACATAATGATGTATGAATAACTTTTCAACTTACCACTAATTAAAAATTACAAAACAAAAGATGAAAATACAATGAATGAGCATTTACAATAAATTTACGTATTCAGAATCAATTTCTTGAAATATTAAATTAACTTAGAAATAACATCGTACTGTGTAAATCTCCCAATTAATTGATTTATTTTTTTGAAAAATCAAACTTGCGAAAAACAAAAATAAGTGGAGAACTCAGTATGTCTCTTATTAATTAAACAAATTTATTTAGACATAGTGCTATTTTCACGTACACGCTTAACATTCGAGAAAAGCAAGTTTTTCCAACGCACTGATAGTATTTTCGAGTTTATTATTTATTTTTAAACAATAAATATATTTTTTAATTGCTTCGAAAAGTTTTTTTCAAGGAAAGTTTATGCACTTTGAATTTTTAAGTTCAAAGTTTACGTGCTAACAAACTGTTCTGCAACGGTTATTTTTTTTTAAACATAAAGCTAATACCTAATCTCTACATGAAATTTGTAACAATCCTACATTCGAGAAATCAAAATATAGGTTTAAAAAAATCTAATGCAATCAAGAGTGGAAAACATTTCATGTAAAGCGTTCTAAACACTTGTCAGACGTGGGAAGAAACAAAACAACTGCAATATTCATCAGATGACAGAACTTTATAAAATATACTGAGTGCCGAGAATGTAAGAAATCACTCTTTAACAGTACAAAGACTACAGATAGGTCTCCAATAACAACTTTTCACCTTTCAATTTTTTTCCCTGAGCTCCTGCCTCTTGCAAAACTTCATTACAGAACGAAAAAAAATGAACAGAAGGAAAAAAATGTTTAATTAAAAGCCAGATGGCTGCTGATTGGCTGCAACAACTGCATTCATGGTGACAGTGGTTGATCAAAAAACTCAAATGTCTACTTCCATGCTGTACACATTCATTAGGTGGGGCGGCAGTCCGGGAAAGTGTGCAAAATGGAAACAGGTTTCGCATTCTTCCCTAGTCTTGATTTCCTAGGTTACAGCCGTACGTGTGCATGCACAGATGATTGGACATTGGTTGAAGGTGCTCTCTCACTGTGACAATTTTGTTACAGAGCTTTTCCCAATAAATGGACTATGAAGTTTCAGTGTCCTGCAAAACACAACAACAGGGTTCTATGTAATACAAGACCGAAGCTGTACTAACTATACTTGTACACTCACGTCAGAAAGTTCATACAACATGATACAATTTCATGTTTGAGCAGTGATTCTCTCATTCCGTAATTAATATATTAATGTATTATTTCAAAAACTACCTCAAAACAAGGTGCACTAAATCAGTGATCCTGACGCTACTGATGCTCAGAGCAGACTGACCAAGGGTGCGCTGCAAAGCCGAGGGTCCTGCCCACTTAACTCAACACGCCCGAACGTGCTGTGACCTGTCGAGGCGCAGCAAAAAATATATTTCATGGTTTTTGAGACACATCTTAATACACCAAGTACGTTCCCAACGGCCTAGAGATTTTGAGATAACAGCGATTCACAATTGATCGCATTTTAACTTATGATAATCCACTTCCATAATGACCAGATCGGCAAAAACTGAAGAAATGACTGGTAGAGTTCATGAAGAGGTCAGATGGCACTGTGAACTACTACTTCCTTTTTCCCCGAGATTAAGCACTTGCTCAAAGGACGGAGGTTAAGGCATGTGCGACTCGCGCTCTAAAGGCTGACTGAAAATAGCCTATGAACCTTAAACGAGGTATATCGCTACCCAAAGTCATTACTTAGAAGGCTGTTTTATGTAACAGGTTCCAGTTTATTTGCTATAAAGAACTGTATAAAAGTTTGGCTTATTGTGATTGTATTGGCATAAATATTCACATATGCATGAAACGAAGTTAAGCCATAATTTCCGAAATGGAGAAAACACATTAATTTATGGCCAATATTTTATCTATAATGGTGGTGGCTATCTTCGCAACAAAATATATCACTCGAACAACAAATTAACTTCGGCACTGAGCAGTAGACATTATAATAACGAAGAATATACACGAGTAATACTACTGATTTTTATTCAGAAAAATGACAGTTATAAACATTTCTTGATACAATATATCAAACGTTGCAAGATATTTCGTACCACAAGTAAAAAGCATTGCTTTTTATAGCATTCAGTATATGTAGTGTAGCAACTTTTGTACAGTTAACAACAGAAATGCATATTACTCCTCCTCCCTCCTTGTTCATTTATTAATACGTTGGAACGGGTGAGCCATTTTCACTGTCACGAAAAGTTGTAATCCAATTGGTTTATCCATTCTGAAGTTCTCATTAACTTTAAGAGAAGATATCACTTCTGCCGGCAAATATACCACAAATGTTATATGAAACTGTTTTTGTTTTATACTTTAAATTCACGAAAATAAGAATAAGGGCTTTCGTATTTTATATATATATATATAAACGTCCAATATCCGTTTTACATTATGCGTAGTAGCATTACTATATATTCCGTGTAAACGAGGGTCTATTCTATGTAAGATTGAAAGCTGCAGTTTAATATATCGTGTTTGATTACACATAAATAATGTTATTGGTGGATTAAAGACCCTAGTAGGGAACAGGAAAACCCCGAAAAATCCAAGGACACGATGCTAATCAACACCTTTCAGATGGTTTGGGATATACCAAAGGTTGGCTCGGCTCAGTGACAGAACGTTCACGTACTTCCATCTACTGTTCGTACAAAATTTACGAAAGTAAAGAAATAATTTTAAAGGCAAACTGCACTACGGTATCTTTCTAATAATTTATAGTCCCTGGCATTACACCCCACAATGGTATGATGTTAATACAAATAATGTTTTCAGTACAGATTACAAGAATTCATGATTCCGTGACAGAGAATCACTGCTTTATTGTAATTTATCTTCTCATTCTGCAGTTATTGACTCAAGAAATTGTATCAGAGAAATTGCAATTTTTTTACGTGATTTCACAACCAATGACAAAGGTAATATTAGTTAATCTGTGTATTTTCTAAACTTAATGAACTTCTAGAAAAATATAATGAATGAAAAAATATAAGTATTTTCAGAAGATTCTATTACCTTTGCATTGATTGCATCACTGAAAACAATACAAAATTTCTTATATATATATATATATATATATATATATATATATATATATATATATATATATATATATATATATATATATAATAGGATCAGTGTAGGGATTTGGTCCAGTACAAACCACACACATATATATATATATCATAGTTACGCATGCAACACACTAAACGTGCTTTCAAAAACAACAGCTTACTCTGACTTTGACTACTAATAAAATTAATGAACTATATAAAATTTAATAAAAACGCACTGAAAAAAAAACTTGGTGGGGAAAAAAATCATAGTAATCTAGAAAACAAAAGCCTTGAAACAGAACAGAAGTTTAAGTTTGCTTTCTATATTATCACCGCATATTACTTCAGAGAAGTTTTGCTATGTCATTCAGGGCTGTGCTTATGATTCGCCAAAAGTAAAATGAAGCCTTTAGGCAGCATAACACATAACTAGTAATAATTAAGGAAGTCAATACAATAGTAATTAATTAATTAAAGAAAACTACTTCCACCTTTTATTGTACATCTCGAAATTTCCATTATTTTCTCAGTAATTAGCTGAATACATCAAAGAGTTTAGACAATTAGTGTTAAGACTTCTAAAAAGTAACAACAAGAACAAATTAAGCGTTACTGTCCCTATAGAGAAACATACTTCTGAGATGCAATGCTCTTAAATAGTTGGACTCCAAAGACTTGGTATACAACTCCTATCAGTTCTTCAGTGATGAAAATGATAAATATTCATGGAGTTGCTAGTTGCTGCAATAATAATTTTCACTACGATGCCTATATTATGTATGCTTAAAATATCAAGTAGGATATTTATTCAATAATGTCAAATACACTGAAAGATTATTGAATTCCTTTAATGCATTATTAAACGGTTTACTTTTTTTTCTTTCTTTTCTAGTACTTTTTGTGCCAACGAGCAATTTTGTAGCACACTCAAATCATGATTTGTAGTAATTTTACGAGAAGAGCATTCTTCCCAATTCTCAAGCCATATGCTAGCTGCTCCCAATCGCAGTATTAACCGTATAGATTAACCGAGAATACCCCATTCATGGTTTTCAGGTTCTGGTTAAGATTAGAAAGAGCCAGAGAGCAGTATAAAAAAAGTTTCAAGTAATTTATTCATACCTGAGCCAATCACATAGTTCCAATTTAAAGGTGTGCAAGCGATTTTTCATTTTTGCGTATCATCATAAGCTTCTTTCGAAATATTCTCAAGATTCTAAAGTGCGTCTTGGTAGCGACTTCAAATAAGAGATTCTCTAAATATCTGCAAACTGCTTTCTGCTAACTATATGACAGCTAATTAGTACTGTAAAATCATTCAAATCCTTTTTTCTGCCGATACTCTAATATCCCAATATTCGTTTTCAATATTCCAACAATTATTTGTTATTCCAACAATTGTTCGAATGAGTACCCATTACTCGAATAATTATTCGTTTTTCCAACAATTGTTTGAATGAGTACCCACTATTCGAATAATTATTCGTTATTCCAATTGTTCGAATGATTATCCATTATTTGAATAACTAATATTCGAAGAATCCATAATTCGAATAATGAATTATTTGAATTTTAACAGTACTAAAGCTAATATAGTCATTAAAATTTATTTCTTTGAGAAGGTTATATCTCAAACTTTTGTTCATCCTACACCAAGCCGATTTTAACTTTTCTTCACAATAGATTTTCTACTTATTCTTGTAAATAGAATCGCTTCCGAAAAGTTTCCGCTCTACATGTACATTCCGTCGACATTTGACACTGGTATCTGTTATTTAGTGCCTACAACGATCTGTGTTTTAAACATACGTATTATAGTATGTAATAGTTGAACAAAGGAATTAAAAGTAGCATGGAAAACAACTTACCAGGAAACAAACAAACTCTACTTTAGATTATAAGCAGGGCCCGGATCTTGTTGACAAGTCAACTTTTTTCTGTTACGCATAGGACAAGGCAAGTTCAAATAAAAACATTATCCATCAACACTTGGTTCTAAAAATATATTTTTTTAGGGTCAACTTTTGGTCACTTTTTGCCGTTTTGAAGTTTCAGGTCAATTTTTAATATTTTAAGGTAACTTTTAGGTCACTTATAGTCTTTTTATTCTTTTTCTTCTACATAAGGAAATCTTAAAATTAAAACTGTTTACGGATTTAAAAACACGAAGTTAAATTATCTTTTTTCCTGCTTCCTGATTATTGGGGTGGAAAAACTGTATTCCTAACAAGTTAGTGAATACTAGGCTGTAGCTGGTTGACGAGGGCTGGGGGTTCGTAAGTGGCCAGAGCAGATGGTTGTTTACCACAATGGATATGACTACGTGAATAACTAAAAATAGATTAGAAGACGTTCAAAAGTTTTAAACAGGCTTTTTATCTATTATTCTGGTGTATACAATCTACACTTGTGAACTTTTATTCTTTAAGTGTGCTTCCTAGTTTCAACTCGAGAGTGAATTGATGGTTTCAGTATGTAGAATGCCGAGGTCTAAACCATCTACAGCTTCTCATTTAAGACAGATTGTTTCCGAATTTGGTGAGGATGTTTTCAGTACTGACGGTACAATATTGTTTTGCAAGGCATGTGAAGTAAAAGTGGCAGCAGAGAAAAGAGACACTGTACAAAAGCATATCAGAAGCGAAAAACATTTACGCGCAATTGAAAACAAACATAAAACCAAGTGTTCGCAGTTGTTACTTGTGGAGAGTGCTTTGAATAGTAAAGGCAAATCCTCAGTTTTCAAAAGAGTTGTGTGAAGTTTTTTGTGTCTTCAAATATTCCTCTTTGGAAACTCAACAATGTGAAATTGCGGGATTCCCTGGAACGTCATACAGGTCGTTCCATTCCAGACGAAACGAATCTATGAAAAAAAAAAAAAAAAAAAAAAAATACATGCCAAAGTGTAACGAGGACACAATAAGAAAAATAAGAGAGGAGCTTTGGACTCAGATAATTTTTGTTTCTATAGACAGACTAGTGATGTGAAGGAACGCTATATAGTCAATATTATTGTTGGGGCAATGAAAGCCGACGAACCTAGCAAAATATTTTTGCTAACTGGTGAAGTGTTGGAATCTGTCAACCATTTTAGAATATACAGACTTTTCGATAAATCGATATCCCTACTTTGGCATGAAGGTGTCCAACATGGCAATGTTGTTTCTGTAACAGATGCTGCTCCGTATATAATTAAGGCTGCTAATTCAATAAAATCGGAACAATATTTGCAGTAATCTACTGCAATGCTGAATAAGGTATGAGCCAAATTTTCTGACGATTACAAAGTTCCTGAGTTAGTTTGTTGTATCACAGCTTATAAAATGTTTATATGTTGCTTAACTGGATATAGACCTATATACTTGTAATTCAAATATGAAATGCTAAGCTATTTACTAAATTGATCAAAGTTTAGTTTTAATATTATTGCTTTTTTTAATCAAAGACACAAATGATCAATGGACTGCAACTAACTAAAACAGAACTTTTGAAAATGAGTGAGAAATGGTAATTAAAATCCAATAAATATTCAAAAAATGTCAATGTTTTAATGAAATAAACGTTTAAAAAACTACAAGTTTTCAGGTCAACTTTTGTGAATTTTAGGGTCATTTTACAGGAACTTTAGTGTCATTTTATAGGTCACTTTTTAGAAAATTTTAGGTCAACAAAATCCGGGCCCTGATTATAAGATTTAATATACTGCTTCGTCAAATGAGAAGTAGAGAAGAGAGACCGGAATGTGTGGAAAAATGGGCAACGTCGCCACAATGGCGTCCAAGCTAGATGCGCATATTTGATGTATTCTTCTTCTTCTTCTTCTTCTTTTTTTTTTTAATATTTTCTTACTTTTTCACATTTGTATCTTAGGCGATATGTAACAGCTTAAAGCAGATATCCTTTAAATTAAAACAGTTTATACATGAATCATTGTTTCAACTTGTCACGCTTTCATTTTGAAGAGGGTTTACTACTTTGAACGCACTGCTACATTTTTAACATAAAAGAATTTTAAAGTATATATGCACTCTAAAAATAACACCCTTCTGCTCAATTTCTGTTGTATATTTATATCGTTTGGTCTTTTCCTTATACGAGACTGTACGACTTTATAAGGTGTCTGCCATCTGACTCCAACATTTAAAACATCCCTTGTTTATATTTTCCAGGTTAAATAGGTATGATCATGGACGGTACGAAAATAGAGGTTTAACACATTTGGTATAAACTAGTCTTGAGTGGACGTGGTGCTATATTCAACATTTGTCTGAAATGGCAACTCCAAATGGACCACCACAAATAGTTTGTTGATATGACATGAGAGATTATTTATTTATTTATACGTATTTTTGGATACGACCGGGATCTATGGCCTTAAGCCAGTCACATATGAAGGATGACGTTCTTCGGCGAGTACACTATCCGGGGAAGGAAGGAAACGGCCTGGGACGTGTATATTAGGTACCATCCCGGTATCTGCCTGGTGTGAACGCGGAAAATCCAGTAAAAACTTCATTCAGGATGGCTGGCCTGAAAAAGCTGTTAGACCTTTTCGACCAAGTGTCCCCATTCACGAGAGATTTAACGGAGTCCATGGAACACTTTATTTTCATTAAATTTTTATTTTATATTGGGTATTTGAATCTCTCGAATATCTGTAATGTATGTTACCTAAATTTCAATCAATAAAGAGGAATAGTATGCAAAAGGATAAAAGAAAAAATAGCAAAATTACCAACAAAGACTGGAAGATATACGTAAAACATCTAAACATCAAGCACTTAGCTATTAACACGCAAGCAGTACCTGGTGAAACATATTCATTCGGACAAACAAACTAGACTACACACTGTATGCCCTCCAAAATGAAAACCTTGATGAAGCAGTAAAAATTGTCAATTTTATTACGCCCCGTCCAGTTTTCTGCTCTTTGTAATGAAATGGAAAGTGATCAGGAACACTTACTGTTTACATTTAGCTAACATGCAATTTAAACATTTTCACACGCCCCCTGCCTGTAGCTTATTTAGCGGAAATGTTTAACATCCTGAATTAACTCGGGCCTTTAAGGTACACCACACGTTACTGTGTTTTCTGCGCAAGACAAAAGGAAGACAACAATCAAGGAGTTCAATTTGTATTGCAACCATTTGAAAACCAAAAAAACATTTCTTTCACACATTGAGGAATTTCATTGATTTCAGCCAACAACTCCTTTGCTGGTGATGTTGCTGGAAGTATGACTGAACATTTCGGGTCGTTAGCGTCTCAACTACGTCTGTATTCTCCGATTTGTCCTGACAAAAATGATCGGATGAAAACTCCTTTTCAAAGCCTGGAACAAAAAATTCCTTTTCTTTTCTTTTCGTTTTATATATATATAACTAATCGAGCTGTCAAACTGCTGTTTCCTTAATTACCGTTACTGGAGTTTTGGTTCCAATCCATGACTGTTTATTCTGAATATTTTCAAAAGGGCTGTAAGACATCTTCTGCCATTTGCTATTACATGTCTGTGCAAGACAATATTATCTCATCCTGTACATATGAAAACCAATTACAGAAACATACTTAACGTTGAGCCAGATCTACATCTGAAATAATACTCTTCTGACCCAGACATACGCAAGTTGACATCTGGAAAATATCACCCCCCATCATATTGGGTGTGTGCTGAATTCGTAACATTAGGCCTAACAGGTATGATCACTTTTTTTTTTTTTTTTTTTTTTCGAATACTTCCATTTATAACAGTATTAACCGTACACGACACATTTAATGCACCTTTTATGATACGTAAAATATATTTTTGATTTCATAGAAGGTCGCGGAGAATTAGCAGTTGATGCAAGAGAACCACGACATTGGAAAGATTAGAAAATGTTGAGATATAACACAATTTTTCGAAGCATTGAAAATGGATTATTAAAACTTGAACAATTCAAGAATGACTATACATCACATCCTGTTCTGTATATTTTTTAACAAATATTGTATCGCTTTGTACGCATACATGAATGAATCATATGGCAACGCCGTTTTCGTTAAAAAAAAGTAACAATAAAATCTCAGTCCTTTAATATAAATGCTTAATATTAAAAAAACATAACATTGCACAATATCAGCTCGAAACTTCTACAGGATTTCCATAACTCCTATTTTTCGTAAAGTTATTCAAAAGTGACATGAACAAAGCACAATGTTAATATTTATTACAGTTTAGTGCTATAAAATGTTACGGAAGAAGGTGATAAGTGTCAAGATATCACTTATTAACCAAAGAAATGCATCTTCATCTTCTACACCGTACTTCCATCACAATGAGAAGTTCCAAAACAATGATGAAGGTTACTTGTGTACCCACTAAAGTGACTACAATGGTACGTGTAGGTTTTGATTTATAGTTATTAATATTTATTTTACGAAAGCCTACTTACCTCGTCTTGTTATGTCCGCTGGTAATACTCTCATAAAACTCAACCTACCTTTTTTATTTTCACCGGAAGACTACTTTTTTTTTTTTATCTATCCTTTGTACCTGCTTACATAGAAGAAAATTTTCACATTTAAAATTGCAAATATAGTATTTTCTTTTTATAAAAAAGGGTGCCGAGTGATGACTTTTTTTCAGAAGACTGTATCACATAGTCTAGTATCGTAAAATAAGTTTACTTTTGTTGTTTCAATAAATGTCATTTATAAATTAAGATTTTAAAAAATACACATTAATATTAGTACACATTTCATAATATTCAATACAGTAAAAAAATTCAATACAGTAAAACCTGTAAACTTGGCCACCTGCTTATCTTGGCCTGGTTCGTCTTGAACCTGCATTTTCCCATGAGACATAGATTGCTTATTACTCTGTAAGTTGGCCACCTGTCTATCTTGGAAGTTGGCCGCATTGAAGCAATGTTTACCCTATGACGATAATGATAAATTTACCTGCGTATCTTGGCCACACAAAATACTGTTTTGTTATTTTTCTTAACTCTTTCGTATTCTCAAGGCAGATGTTCTGTATTTATGTCTGAGGACAAAGAAGAATGGATTCCCACTATTTGTTCTTGGAGGTCAATGGCCAGAACGCTACCCTGCTAAAGGGGCGGTGAAGGAAGATGTGAATAAGAAAAATCACGTACAGGAATTCAGGAAATTGTTGTACGTATTTGTTTACTCTGTCTCTTTTGGTAAGACCTTTAGCTATAACGGCTCCTTTCATCAGTGGGGAGATTTAGTAATTCAAGATGAAAGCTAACCACCTTAATTGTCAACTATTGGCACCTGACGGCTTGTCGAAAGGTAGCGGAGGTGTTAAGATATGAATTCCCTTAAGATTTTCTCAAAACATCTTTTGCTCCGAGGGAAACATTTGTAGCTCATTAACAAGCGGTAGAGGATAATATTAAAGAACTACAAAATTAGAATGAGCACATGTGATAAAAAGAATAAAAGAAATATGTCTAGAATAAACAACCATAAGATACGTATTTTTCTATTACCGTATATTGTTATGATTACACTCAGTGGTGTATTTAAGGGGGCTTCCGGGCTTAAGGAACCCCCCCCCCCCGAAATATTATTTAGTATTTTAAAGTAAATCAAATATATTACAGAATTTTCATATTTTCAGGAATAAAGGTAGCAAAGCCACCCGAAACAAAATAGTAAATACGCCACTGATTACTGTATATATATATATATATATATATATATATATATATATATATATATATATATATATATATATATATATATATATATATATATATATATTAAAGGAGCTGTCGTGCCATTGTTTATTAAAATTTTACGATAAAGTAATACTAGAAATCTTATTCTAAAAATATACTAATCACACTTATTTTCTGTAAGTTGGCCACTTTTCAATGGAACCGATGGTGGCCAACATAGACAGGTTTCACTGTATTACACATATCAGCAGGTGCCAATTACTAGTCTCCGTCACTCACAATATAAAAGACCAACAAAATTATTCTATGTTTCTTCCTCAAGAAAAAAAAAATTGAGTTTTTGTTCAATTTATTGATAGCTTGAAATGAGCAGCACCATGAAAAACAATATCAGAAATAAACAGGATTTTTTTTAAGGCGTAAAACTTTTCACAGTTATTGCTTCACGCACTTATTGTTTCCCGAGGAACCGTAAATATGTAATATCGACTATTCTGAGAAAACAAAAACTTTTCATAAACATATGGACAATACTCAAAAAATTGACAGATAAACAAGTTTCAAATTAAAGCATGGAATACCATTACGGGAAATATTCATATTGTCTGTATTTATTTGCTATCTGCCACCAATTGCCACAAAAATGTTATCTCATATGTGTGTTCAAAAGGAATTTGTAACAAATTAAACTATTTCACTTTACCTAAAATGCTAAAGTAATCAATCCATTTCCTTGTGTGGTTAGCATCTGGAAATTTCTCTTCAGTTTTCAGCAGTAGTTAGCAAATATTTTTTCACTCTACCGTCCTTGGTTTTCTTTTCCATGGCAGAAATATCGACGGTGTTTATCATAGACAGTACCAAGATTTTTAGAAAAGAAATGAACCTTGATATATATATATATATATATATATATATATATATATATATATATATATATATATATATAGGGGTTTGGCAAAAAAAATTAAAACGTTTGCAAAAGTGTGAAAGTCATACCTAGTATGGTGTGGGGCCTCCTTTTGCGTTCAAAACAGCTTGGATCCGATGTGGAATGGACGTATACAGCTCCTGAATCGTGGTATGGGGGAATTTTGTCCATTGTTCCTCCAAAACATGCTCCAGTTCCTTAAGGGATGCTAGTGGAGGGTAATGATACCGAACACGCCTTTCTAACTCAGACCACAATGGCTCAATGATGTTTCAGATCTGGTGATTGTGGATCCCAGGGGAGGTGTGATAGCTCCTGGTCATGCTCCTCAAACTATGATTTCACCGTTTTTGCACCGTGACAGGGTGTGAAATCATCTTGGTAATTGCAATCACCATCAGGGAACAATATTTGGGCCATGGGTAGAACCTGGTCCCCCAAAATGGCCTCATACGCCTTAGTATTCATCATTCCATGCAGAGCTATAATGGGACCTGCAGAAAACCACGATTTCACTACCCATACTGTAACAGACCCCCCCTTCCCCTTCCATGCTTTACAGTTGGGAACAGACAGTGTATCATAGGCCTGCGACGGCGTTTTCCATACGTAAACACGATTGGTTGTTGGAACAAAGGGAAAGTCGATTCATCGGACCACATTACGTGTTTCCACTGCTCATGAGTCCACGCCTTGTGGTCCTTGCACCACTGGATACGTCTCTTCACATTTACTGCTGTGACCATGGGTTTGGCGATAGCGGCCCTGCCATGAATTTTCATTTAATGAAGTTCCCGTCGCACTGTTTTCGATGAAACCGGGTTCTCTAGGCCGGAATTGAGTTCAGACGTAATTTTCATTGGAGTGGTCTTCTTTTTAGGTGCTACAATCCGTTTTAATGCTCTCCGGTCCCTATCTGACAGGCTCTTTCGACCACTGTTGTGATTTGCAGACGTCGTTTGCCCATGAACTCTGTATGCCCTCGTGACATTGGACACAGTGCCTTTTGATACCCCCACAATGTTCGCCACTGTTGCCACTGAAGTTCCAACCAGACGGGCACCAACGATCATGCCTCTTTCAAAGTCTGTCAGGTCGCACATTTTACCGCACCGCTTTCACACCACGACACTCACGGGTGAACTGGTTACTGTTGACGGAAGAGGAAGGTCTACATGACACATTGGAAGAAAGAAAGAAAGAAAGAAAGAAAGAAAGAAAGAAAGAAAAAAAACGATCGGCAACTGCATACACGTGTTGTACAGTGGAGGGCCAAATTTACGTGTCCTGTATGAAGTGTTTTTATATTTATTAGAACCCACATTTGTTTGATCGTAAGAATTCATCCACAATACGGTAGTTTGGAACTTTTATGATTTACCAAAAATCTTTGCCAAACATTTTTGAATGATCTCATCTTCCTCTTCTTATCTTTCTCAATTTGGTTTGAGATCTTTTTTACATTTTTATTTAGGGGCCAATAAATGTTTGTTTTTTAATCTGGAGCTTTCCTTAAGGCAAAACACAGCCTATTATAAGTAATGTTTTTTGAAACGCCCTAGCTGGATATGAAGTGCAGATGGATAGAAGAAAATTAACGAATACATGATTGGTTGGTTGGAGTGTCCCTTTAGCACGGAGGGATGGGAGTAAATGATTAACATAGGGTCTGAATCATTTCTTGAGCTTAGATCTGATTCAAGTACCCAAATTTTGCGTAGCCAAACTGGAAGACCATTAACAACGCAATGAATCATAATACATTAAATTTTTTACACATTTTTCTAAAACCTTTTTACCTAATGGCAGAAAAACAGTCTTCATTGTGGAAAATGACAGCTTTCCAACATGTTTAGATGGTTTAATGAATACAAACGCTGTTATAATAAACTCGTAAATAATTTTTCCCTGAGTTACGAAAGAAACACACTGCAGTGCCATGCTGAAGCAGACTCCATTTTGGTCTGAGAGAATTTCAGAAATGTCAATTATCGAATGAGGTCCTTTAATTCACCTTAACGATGAGATTCACAAGGAGATGCATTTCTTTCAAAGATAGAATCGTCCTCTTATGAACTGCAAAGCAACGTATGTTGGGGGACGTGTGCTTTGCCTGCCGATCATTCTTTGCCCATCCGTTCTGACGTTTCACATTAATAGCACAGGTGATCTAAAGGGGTAAATTCTTATCTTGATTACCTACTTTCCAAACAAAAAAACAAAAAGGTACTTCTGATAATTTTTGACTGAGTGAAATTTCAAAGCTGAACTTGAAACATATTCTCCACACACAAACAATGATTATATGGAATATTCATAACTTTTCCTGATACATTCAACTCTGTATTTATTTCTACAAGGTGGCCAGAAAGTCCCTTTACACCTTCACCTATTTCATCCCTACATTAATAACACTTGCAGTTATTTGTCCAAAACATCCATATGTGTACCTTCATTATCCCTGCAGAGTTTAATACGCCTCTATGTCCTCTTACTCATCCGCTTTACCAGATGCAGCGTGACAAGCTGGAAAGCTTCAAGTACATTTTCCTGCGGACCATCATTGTTCACGTACCGCTTCTTCTTGATGGTGATTTGATTATACCCCCATGGGGGCACAGTGGTGCCGTAAGGCTCGGACTTCGAGGTAGAGCTCTGTACGGGCTCGGGTCGAGCCTGCGGGCTTAGGACCGACCCGGCTCGTGGGTGGGCTCGGGCCGTAAATGTTTAAATATACAAACATATTTGTCGGGCCTAACTTAGTAAATATACTGTACAACGATATTTATCGGATCGTTCTTTCTAGAGAACTTCTAAAGTTCATCTAAATTTGTAACTTGAGACACCCCTCACTAAAAAATCTTATTATCATTGTGCAATTGAGAGTAAAGTTAACTGTCTACTTGAAAGAAAAACTAAAACTAACAGAAATAAATAAGCTTATTTGTGAGGGAACGTTTGAGCAGCCAGAGTGTGGATTCCACTTTGTCTTCACAGCAATCGACAATGACTGCTTTGAGGGCTATGTGAGTGGGTTCAGTTCACATCCTTTTGCATAAGAATTTGCACAGTTTGACATTTTGTTTTAAATATTTGGAGCATACATTTCAAGTTGGGCATTTTGTGATTTATATAAATGAAATGAAATATTTCGTTTAACGTCCCGCGAGTATGCACTGCGGCTAAGGGAGACGAAATTTATATAAATGACCATTTTCTTTAGATAATTCATACAGTTAGTAAGTGCAAACGATAACCTTTATTTCGTTATTCTCCCTGAATCATGTAAGCTTTTAAACTGCAAAATTAAACCTCTAATGGCTGTAAATAAAAATACAATTGTGCATTATTTTTAAGCTTCTGTGATTCGGGCTTATTTGATTATCACACGAGCTCAAGCCGGACTCGGGCTTAAAGGCTAAAACATGTTTCGGACTCAGGTCGGACCTCACATAATAAATTCACGAGCCGGGCCGGGCTCGGGCTAAAAATTCAGGCCCGTGCAGACCTCTACTTCGAGGTGACCAAAGATAAGGAACTGGTGAATGTAAGGACCCACGTCCTACCCATCGACCAGGGAAAAGTGCATTCAGGCTTCCACGAACAGCAAGTTAGAAGTTGGCGGGAACTGCATTGTGTTGATAAACAATTGTGTTGTTGAGGCCCAGATTCTGCAGCTGTGGAAGAAACCAGTCATTCAGGATCTCCAAAAAGTAACTTGGGTCACGAAATCCTCAAAGAAGTACAGGCCAAACATGTGTTGTTCAGTCAATCCCGCCCGAAGTATGACGTGCGGAGAATTGTTTTCAATTTCTTGCTAAAAATATGAGTTTTCCTTTGCCCATATGAAGACGCTCCTATCCTGCGAACTCGATAAATAAAACATTCATCAGAGAAAAGAACGCACTTCCGAGCAGAAATGGTGAGGAAGGCCAGATCCTGCATGCTTCCTGCTGGTGATTCAAGTTACCGTCGGTTAGTTAATTGATGGCCATTGGCCGGATTGCGTGCAGGCCTAAATCCATTTCCATGTGTAGCCAGATTGTGCCCTTTGCAATTCCAAGTTTTGTAGAACGCTTTCTGGTCACTTACAGGGTGAACGCATCATTGACACATTAACTTCTGATCACATTTCCTTTCGGGTTGATGGACGGCGAGAACGACAGGCATCGAAAACACTTTCCAGGCGAAAAAGCTTTCTACTCCCACGTAATCAAAGTCTTACGACTTGGTGGCTCCTTCCTGAACTGTTCACGAAACCTATCCATCACTTGCGATATTTTCGTTGATGTGCTTCTGTTCATGAAGCCACACACTTGACATTAATCGCTCTTCCATAGTGAAGTCACTGGTATCTGCCATTGTTGTTCACTAAACACGGAAAGGCGACACAATGAACTAGTGAATGTATCGACTTTATTCTTCCTCCGCGGGCAGTTACGAGGCAATCACGTGGCAATTCGCGTAAAGAGAATTGCTGCCATATCAATAATCAGGATAGGAGGTTCAAATCTTAAATATCTTAATATCTTACATTGTTACACGCATTTAATTCGGGTGTAAAAACTTTCTGGCTACACTATACACGACACTGTAACCAATCCCAACAGTGACAACTGAAAATGCAACCTCAATTAGTATGGCTCAGAAACAAGGAACAATAGTGTGTTATGGTGCAACAGTGTTTCTGTTTTGTACTATTGATGCCAACTTAAAGAAAACGAGACCTTTAACAGATATAGAGGGCTACAACAAATAATCATCATTAATTTCGTTCGCAAGTTGTGATAACAATATAAAGCGTAGTGTTGAAACACACAGTATAAAAAGAAAAACCCATCAAGTTTCAGCTACAAGTGCTCGATATGCCCTCCTTTAGTTATACGGTACATGTCAACGAAGTCATTCAACTACATTCACACACGTTTGTAGGAGTATATTCTGATCAACTCGACGTAGTGCCGCTCGGGTCAGATTCTTCAGGCCACAAAATTAGGTGACAAGGATGGTATATAAACACAATTTTTGACGAAACTCCAAAAAGTCACAAAGACAGGCAACTTAATCAGACACCGATCGCTGGAAATAGATGGTCATCTCATGGATTTCTTCTCACCGAGTTGCTCTAAATTTGAAATTTCAATCAAGAATTCTCGTTTCAGTTGGTGCTTCCTTTTGAAATCATGTGCAGAAATGTCCTTGGACAGTAATTACTGATCTTGTTGCATGGAATTCAATGACGCAATTTGTCGACACTGCCCACGCTCCTCTCCTGTCGCCGCCATTTCTCACAAGCATACCCCTGGCGGTCAAACTCGTACACTACGGCCTCTTACAATATCTGAAACGAAACTTACTAAGTTTTTCTTTTCATGCTTGCATGTTTCAGCACTCTACGCCTTATATTTTTACCACAATATACAAACGAAACTAGGAAGACCATTTGTGCTAGCCCTGTATATACACAAAACCTAAGTACAAGATTTGTTCAATAAAGATTGGCACTGCCATCTCGTGGCTAGAGGAAAAACTATAATACATCCTTACATTAGAAACCTGTAACCTCTACAAATTTTACAACTACAAGGCGCATAAATCTATACAACAGTTTGGTGCAGAACCTGCCAAAAGGCAGAATACTTATAATAATAATAATAATAATAATAATAATAATAATAATAATAATAATAATAATAATAATAATAATAATAATCAGCCATATCGACTCAGTGTCTCAAATAGGCCAAATAATCATCATTATAGAACAGTGTGGGTCGCAACATGGAAGGGAAATTTTTTTGAAGCCGTTTTTATACTTATAGACATGTATTTAAAAAGTTAGTAAATACATAAAATATTACCTAATACTGTAGTTCTTTTAAAAAATAGGAGGAACATCCGGGTGATAAGATGGATACCTGTTATTTCTTTCCTTTTTCCTACAACCAGCTTTCAGATATCTGAAAGTATGCTCTTCGCACTAGCGATTTTCAGGAGAGAGGTAAGAATGTTTTCTATCCTGAATCTTCCTGGAGATTTGTTCCTTTTCATAAGTAATAAAAATTGTTCACACTTCAACAAAACATACTTAGTTTTTATTATTTTCTCGGGGTGAACCGAGGGCCATGCGTGGTCTGCCAGTTTGACATGTCTGCACTAAACTGACAGGGGTGTTATGTTATTATACTTTGTGTTGTCCTGAAAAACAACGTCTCCACTCTACGAAGAACTTAGAAGAGGCTCCGATGAGTCTGTAATGTTTCGTTTAGCGTACTTCCAATTCCACAACGCATTTCAAGATGGCCATGGAAGCTGTGAATTGCAGTCAGGTGAAGTTGAAAAGGTTACAGCATTAATGGAAGAAACGATCAATCTACATCTATAATTATTCGCACTGACCCTATGTTACTTGCAGTCAATGAAAATATTGAAAACAACCATATGATTTTACGTATGTGTAATGGGCGCCGTGACTGTTTACTCCTAAACAAAAGTAAAATAGTATGTATGTGTGCCGCTACTGTTAGCAATGTGCTCGAATATAAAGGCACTCACTGGAAGCAAAGCATTTTAATTGGAGAAAAACGTGATTGTATTCTTATTCATTTGTTTTGTTTTTTCTACTATTTCCCATTTATCAATTGAACTATACACTTTCTTCTTTCTTCAAGTATAGCTCACAAAAATTGTTGAAACTACTTTTTGTAGCAAAGAACGTAAGGAATAAGCAACACAAATTGAATATATACGAGAAGCACAAACTAAACATATAAATAGCTTAACAAGACGATTTTTTTCCATGCGTTATTACACTGATCTGAGATGTGAACACTGAGAAAGTACTTCTTTTAAGTTCGCACTGTGGTCGGCAATTGTTCGATCAAGTAGTAACCTCTTGCGACAGAAGCGTGGTCTACTGAGCGAAGGTGGCGCGTGTGTTACAGTCTACTTGTGAATAGGTGAGAGGTGTAGTTCGTTTTCTGTGTGTATGGACAGCAACAATATCTCCAGGTAGGTAAATTCTTCGAAAAGGGCCGTGTGAACCTTGCACATTTGCCATGTGCCAGATGTAAGGCGCTCAAACTGAAAATTTATAGAGTGAGTGCTCGGTTCGTGCCAAAGGACATTACAGATGTTCATAAGGGACAACGAATGATACTGACATGCTTCGATCATCTGGCATGGCACACTGAAGAATGACGTATTTATCTGGAAGGTATCGTTACAGATGACAAGTCCTGGGGATACCACTACAAACCTGAAGCAAATTGGGCATCCAAGCAATATTTACGTACTGATTTCCCACCAAAGAAGAAATTTAAAGTGACCTGAACTGAAAAAACATGAGAAACCCAAGAAGTGCTCAAGCACGCGCCGTAGTCCTGATTTGAGATTTTCATCACCTTTTTGACTCGCCGAAGAAATTCTTGGCCGGACAGAGTTTTAATTACGAAGATGAAAACAAATCGTTCTGCGCAGATTGCTATATTCCTAAAAGACGAATTTCTATGAACAGGGTAATTGTGCCACGATGGGAGGAAGGGTGTAGAGTGTAGCTTTAATATGAAACTTCACTTCGTATATATTCTTGATGTGTTACTATTACCTTTTCTTCTACGTAAGTTGTTGTGCGTTACTCTGATTCGCCCTTGTGTGTGTACATATATTCTTATATTTGTGCAACAGATATCAAATGTCAAGTTCATTCACTGTACTATTTACGCATCATATTTATCATTACACAAAGGGATATCTCACAGTTGCACAGGATGTCTACTAAAATTTCAAAATGAAATTTCGTGACTTTTTCGTGACCTTTTCTTTACCAAACCATAAAATTTCGTAACATTCTCAGGTGCGAATTTGGGTGCGAATTAGGTCAAATTTTCATACATGCGATAGAAACATACTTTGGTTGCGATTTGGTAGCGTCTAAAGCCGACCATAGACATTTTTGGTAGTGAATTTTGACGTCTTATAGAACAAAATTTTCCGGCCTGCACTTTTATTTGTACAGATAAAAAAAATTCGTGACCCAAAAGCTAAATTTCGTGACTTTTTCATGACTTTCATGACCGTTTTCTGATTTCGCGACTTTTTCATGACTTTCGTGACCGATAGACACCCTGTTGCAGAAATGTAGTATAAACCAAAACACTGTCTGATATCACGTGAATGTCAATCTAGTGATATTTAGTAAATTAATTGCTTAGACACTATATTTGAACATTGTTTGTCTTCTCCCACTCAGCTTCTGTGTTTGTTTGTTTGTTTTTCACTGTATACCAGACAAAAAAGTACTGATTTTATTTATATTACGCTAGCTTTAAAGACGCATGATTTTAATCAAGAAAATACACAGTGATTCAAACGTCGCCATAAGAGGAAATAATGATCTATGGTTCTTCTTGATAAAGGGACCAAGGAATTGATGAAGGACAAATGCAGGGAGAGAATCCTCCGGGCAATGTCTGGCAATCGCAGGAAAGTGGCAAAGACTTACCAAAATGGAACATCCAGAAAGGAAAGCGATTACACACACCACCATATTTACGCTGCTCACGAAATTCAAGAAAACAGGAAGTGTAACAGGTCTGCCACGGAGCAGCAAACCATGCACGGAAACAGATGAGGCAAACTTGACATAGATGTGTAAGAGTGTACAGAAGAGAACTCGCTGATTATTAGCAGAATATGGGGTTGATCAAGACAGAATCGTTCGCAGCGTAACAAACGACCCACAAGTTAAAACTTTTGCATCAATCACCTCAGTGAGGATGATCCAAATATACGAAACAGAACTTTGAGAATGACTTTAACGCAGCTCCGAAATGATCCCGACTTTATCCATGGAATCCTGCTATCAAACAAGATCACAGACCTTGGGTCATTTCTAACATTGTATCCATGTATGCACTGCATGCATGTGGCGGGTCAAACGAATTGACATTTACATTCACAACAATACTGAAGATTCTAATAAACGTTTTTTGAGTTTTAAATTGCTATGTACGGAGTCTTTTGAATCACACTGTATAAATTCTTTTCTTAATTCATGCCCGTTTGTAGTTACTTAATTTGTCTTCGAATAAGAATTAGTACAGGATATTTTCATCTGGTATACAATATTTATACTAAAGAAGAAGGCAAGATACGGAAAGCTGTGTGAAATTTCTTATTGAACACCTACCTGATTTTTCATAGCTTTTTAACATTTTGGAGCTGGAAAGGACAACAGATGAAGAAAGAAAAAGGAAAAAGAAAATTTTTTAGTATCGAAAAAAAATCTTAGAATTTCAAATTACCACTGTTTCAAAAGAGTTTACAGTACATACAAAGTACATGACAGACTTCGTTTATTAAACAGACAGAGAAAAGGATCTTTTTAAAAAATTGAAGTGCTAGTAATTTGAAGGCAATGTAATCCCATTACCATTTACAAAGCTAGACAACATATTTGTTCATGCGATACAGCCACAAAGCAACACATTTCAGATAGCAGAAAGAAAAGACTAATATACAAACATAGATTACCATGGATAACCAAGCATATCTACATCTACACATAAAGCTATTTGTAAATATTTCATTACCATTTTCCTCATGCATCTTTCAACTTTGTAACTGCCGAATAGGAAACTCATTAATTTTAACATATATTAATAAAAAAAAAAAAGTCTTTATATTATACATATATGTTCGCAAAATCTCTAAATGTTCTTATAACAATCTTTTGTTACACAAGAATGTTAACTAGCTCCCTGAGGTAATACTTGCACTTCCGTGTTTGGTATAAAATACGAGGAAAAACAAAGCAAAATAAAACTACACTTTTACACATAAACACGATTAAATTATCCATTTCACACTTTGAATATAATATTTCACTGAATATGTTACTATTATACAATACGTCATTTGTTTCTATTATGCGTACGAAACAGTGGCTGAGAAATAATACAATAAAACAGCAACACATTCTAAAACCAACTACCGAAATCCTAAAACAGTTGCATTTTTTAAGTTTAACACTACGAATTACTATTCCGCATTTTATTTGTTATCTTATCGAAAATAAATAAATGTATATGCATTCTGTTGCTAAAAATAAACACCCATACAACAGAACAAAATTATTGATGAGTTTTTATCTTAACACTCAGTACACTAAATAATATTGCATTACCGTACATTTAAAACTCTTATTACATTAATAATCATAATGTAAAAGCTACAGTCCATTAAATAATAAAGACTTTCCTCTATTTACTGAGATTTTACTGAACTTCCAATGCAAATCAAGAAGTGTGTGTTTAATAATTTAATAGTTATTTGGATAGGTAATATATACAAGAATGAGAGTTAAAAACTAACTTTCAAATTAGTAAAGAATTAAATGTACTTATTACAAAAAACAAACCTGCAACTGGAAAAGAATTACAAAAAGAACTGTTAAGAATACAGAAAAATAAACAAAACTGCTTCAAAACTTACTTATATATATATATACGTAAGCTATGTAAGTTGGGTAAACAGTCCTAACGTAAAACAAAAACATTTTTAATGAATGTATAAAAATGTATGAATACTGATTGTTGATGGAACTGTAAGCAGATGTTTTCAACTGGTTTTGTAGGGAATAACTACAAAGATCAATTAATGAAGAAAAGAAAGAAAGAAAGAAAGAAAGAAAGAAACGAAAAAAAGGACTTCAAGTTTCTGAGAATTATAGCACAAACCAAACTCTATATCTTACTTCTTATCATTTCCCTAAGTTATATATCCTCCGCTACATCAAGTTCTCTATTCTCTACAAAGCAAATTAAAAACATCAAATGACAGTCGAAAACACTCAACAATGTACGCCAAATTTCTTGTTTTGGTTGTTCATGTTATTCTTAGGTAGTAAGCTGCGCCACTTTTTTCTTCTTTCCCTCATAGACACATCTCAGAAATTCCAGATGTGAAACTCGCACCTAACAGAAAATATGGCCATTACTAGATATGTTATTACTGAGACAAAGCCATCTGGAAAACTAGCAGATCACCATCATGCTTTAGTTATCAAACAGACAATGTTAGCTGTTACTGGGTTTCATGATTATTTGATGTAGAATATATGAAGTTTTCTGAACGTTAAAATACAATTTTGTTGCATATCGCTTATTATGGCTATACAAAAAGCCTTAATTTAGTGGCAGTATATGCCTAATTAAAAGTTAAGAGGTGTACCTATTGAAAAGTTGAATTTGAAAAGTACGTACATAATTAATAGCTGAAGTTGCAAGAAAATGAAAGTTTGTACCCAGTTAAAAATTAGGAAAGGAAGAAGCTGACTGAAGGTTAGAAGTAGCCTCCTATCACTTTCTAGAATTTATATAAGCTGTAATCTGAGATTATATTTTCATATGTCTGATGAAGCCAATGACACATTGCAGAAGCTGCAACACAAAATTACTAATATAAGTTTTATGCTACGGTCAAATTTTGATAGTTTAATTATTGTAAACATTCTGTAAATCAATTTGTAAATATCTGACCATTCGGTCATGAATATTTTTCATTAGCACAGATATAGGTAAGCTGTGATGATGACCCATATCGCCTGGCACACGAGAACAAACAGAAACAACTAAAAATATTTTAAGAACGACAAAAACTTCGATACATCACCAGCTCAAACTTGGTTTCTTGATATTAATACCTAAGTTCAAATCAAGTGTAAAATGCCGATTTCGATTGAACTTCACAAATTTCCACTGAAAAATAAGCAATACGTATTCTTTTATATGGGAGACGTATACGTGAAACAGGGTAATATAAATGAAATAAATTAGTGAACTCTTGTGTAATATCTTGAGAACGAGAAGAGACAGCGGAAAACAGTAAATATACGAAATAATGAAGTGCATACAATAGTTGCAGTTCAATTTCTAGCGATGGCATAAATATTTGGACAAACATACTTCGAAGAGCAAATGGTAGAGCTGTAAGTGTCATGTTTTGTGGTCTGAGTGGAGAGCACCTACTTCAGGAGAGTGTGTGTGGCGCAGTGGTTAGCGCATCGGCACGGTATGCCGGAGATCCCGTGTTCGGGTCCTGGTCGTCATTCACTTTTTCACTCCATATGTTATTGAATTCGCACTTACAGAGGATCTGGTGTGTAAAAATAAGTTAAAATCGGTTGTTTCCTCCTTTTATATGAAATTACAACCGTCAAAAGGTGTTCTCAATATATGGATACTGCATTGTCCAAGCACAGCAGCTAGGCTGTGGTACAAGCCATGTGGTCTGAATGGAGACCAGCGACTTCAGGAGTGAGAAAGTGTATGGCTGTTCTAGGAAGCGGACTCGGTGGAGTAGTCAACGCATCGGTACGGTATGCCGGAGATAGGTGCAGGCATTCACTTTTTTCTCTCTTTGGTGTTATTTTATACAGTAAACTTTCTGTGAAATTTCTTACTGATATTTTGGGACCATCCTTTCCTACTGAACTGAGTTTTATGTAACCATACTCACTGCCATATGCATTACTTTTCAACTATCTTTTCTTATATGTTGATTTTGAATTTAAACATTTTCTATTTTAGATATCTGTACACTAGGAACAATACTAAAACTTTATTTTATTTGTTTATTATTCTTTACTCCTATTCATACAATCATATTTAATAGAAATGATAAATACATTCTATGATTGCTCTTAGCCCTCCACTGATCCATTTCTGGATGTTTTACGAGTATGTTCTCCGCAAGGACGAGGTATGTATTACTGAACTGCAAGAACTGTCCGCAATGTTTCGTACATTTACTGCTACCTCCTAAGTTATCGTTTGCGAAATTTTCAAAAATAAATAAATAAATAAAATAATAATAATAATAACTCGTTTTATTTTTGTTGTTCTATTTCACCGTCACAATATTTACATTTTCCAGTGTTATCTGTAATGTTCAATCGAAGAGCAATGCTACTTGTAAACAAGGAAAATCAACGATGATGACCAATAAATGGAAGTGAGACAGGTGAGTAGAGCTGTCCTGTTCTCTCCTGTCAATCAACGACGTAGACGCCAAATAACTTAAGTTCGAGTATCCAACACAACCTGGCCCTCACTGGTCAATGAGACTGGAGATTCGTTCTCGAAACGTTGCTGGTTCATCCGAATTTATGGATATATTTGAATGCATCTCTTTGGTTTATAGCTCAATGAAAACTTTGAATCAAATCAAACCGAACCGTTTGCTAAGTTAGGTCTGCATTGGGCCTGAGCATGACACTACTAGAAAGAATAAAACGCTAACAAATCACTGGTCTTTCCTGTAAATGCAATTCTTTTGCGGGCAACCACGCGTTACTCGAATATGCAATAAATAAGGATATTTGTAATGTTTCTACTGTCTTTGAAATAAATAAATATCTTACTCCTGTCAATCATTTTTTAAAAGAAAAAAGAAAACTAGAACTTAGAACTGGAACATAGTTACAGTCCAACTTCAAATCACATGAAAATTGGTACTGATTGGCTACAACAATATTCTTATGAACACAACACAACAACACTAGTACCTCTACCTAAAATAAATAAGCAATAATAGTACCTAGCCCAGACACCATTATTTATTGATTACTAAGTAGCAATCTTAAATCGACGAAGTTCAGTGTGAAAGAAATCGCTTAAAAAAAAATTAATATTTGTTTCAAACCATACTAGAAATGTGGACTACCTTTAAAAGGAGTCATAAGCTGCACCATACATTCTTGTAACTTAACTCAGTAAACAACTCAGTACATGGCCGCGTTTAATCACTCACTCTGTATTATCATTATACCACAAATGATTCACAGACAGCTGGTTTACTTGTTTCAAACTACTGCAAAACCGAACGAGAATTACGTACTTTCTCCACAAATTTATACATGCAAGACCTTTTTTCTTTATTTAAAAAAAAAAAAAAAAACTATGTACACAAATATGTACATACATACGTTAACTTACATAGTTAAGGGTACAGGGTAAAATTCATGCACAAAATTGCTCCCATGCAACCATGCACTCTGGAGCATTTTATTGTACAGAATAAAAACAGTACTAGCTTATGTATTAAACATAGACGAAATCACATGAAAATTTAAGTGTTGAAATAATCTTTTTATATAATAAACAAAATGCAATAATAAGTACAATAAAGGCATGACTATACTGATAAGAATCTATATCACTACTTGAGTACTTAAAGGAATTGAAGCTTTAGATATAATTCGGTTGTGAGATTTTAGATGTATTTTCAACAATAAAAGGAAAAACCTTATTCTAAATGTTCTTTTATATCAAATATTATAGTAAAAATAAACACAGAGAAACTTTTATTTCTCTATAAAAAACATTTAAATATTTTAGTTTCAGATAAGATTTACATTCCATTTAAAAAATGCGTATTAACTTCACAGAACAGAGGCATTTACTGCCTTACTAGAAAAATAAAACACTCAATTACTTTCCATAATTTATACGAGAAAATTTATGTATATACTGTTTCTTATTTATATACTGAATATTACTCCTTTTTTAATTTTATTTTTTGCATTTTATCGCTACAATTTTACACACATCATTTGTCCTTCAAATTCCTAACTTCTGATCATCTGTCCTATGTTTTCTCAAATTATTTGGCAAGTTCATGGGATTAATCTAATTATATTTCAAATTATATTTAACGTTTCGATTACTCACCTTTATTTATTAGTATTTATCTCTGTTTCTTGTTTTTTTATACTACGATAATTTTAGAAACAATCAGCATCTTATAAATTGACATGGATTTTTAGATAAAGATTATTAAATTTAAACATAGTATATTTGCAGAAGTCGAAAAAATATTATTATTAATGAAAATTTGGTTTTTATTTTGTGAAAACTGAAAATTCGATTATTTATGAGTAGGGTAAGGATTTTTAGGTCCGCACTTCTTTCTTCTAGAGAAAAACCGAGCTCTCAAAAAAAGTACCCGAACAATCAACTGTTGCTTCTTGTTGCGAGTAGAGGTAATTCCTTAAACACGCAAGTCAATTTTAAAGACACACCAACTTCTTCAGCCAGAGACGATTCATGATTTGCAGAGAGAAATAATTCTGTATCTACGATTACAAATATGGGACAGCTGCCATTAAAAACTTGAAATTAATTAATTAATTAATTAATTAAAAATTAGGATTAGAAAAAATTAATGGACATCTACGTCCGTGAGGCAACAATTAATTGTTTTGACAAAGAAAAGATTGAGGTTAGTTTTCAGAAGAATCTAAATGATGTTGAATTTGCATTGCCATTTCCAGGCGAATGCAAACTATGCCCCACTAAGCTGAGTGGATGTGGGGAAAAAGCTTTAGCATTTACAAAAAAAAGTATCTAGAAAGACAAATGCTTATATGTAACAACTCAAAGATGCTTAAAGCTGTTAAGAACCACACATTCATGTTTTTCCTTCGGAATATAGCTATCTAGAGCTAAATTGTATAGAACTAAAAAAAAGAGGAGTTGTGAACCAAGTCAAGGAAAATAGCAACTTTTTTGCATTGGCATTTTCCCCCTTACTTTTCTTTCTTCTTTTCTTTGAAAAATACCTTTAAAAAATCCTAACTCGGTAATCATTGAATTAGTACTTATAGAGGATATAATGTAAAGAAAAAAATGGTCGATTCCTCGAACGACATTTTTTAAATTTTATTTTGTAAATCTTATACTGCTTTCCAGATCCGATCCGATCTAAGTTTTTATCAGTTTTAGAAGTTTAGGCTATTACGTACATTACATACCACTTTACTAGATTACAACCCAAACGTTCTAATATTGAAAATACAAGGAAGACATCATACCCAGTTGAAGTTTTAAACATAGCATGTTAACCCACTTCGAAACAGCGACAGAAAATTTGGAGTACTTGCTGATTACAAGAGTTGACAATCGATGTGTTCTGCGCATCATATTCACTATTCAAGTTAATGTGCCTTCAATAATAGTAAATTACCATTTAATGTGCTATTTTTACTTATTGATGTTTTCCAATGGTTCTTATTATCAACTTACTGTGCCAATATTATTTATTGTTCGCGTCTATTAACTCAGCTTTTATTTGAAAATAATAATAATAATCAAAAACTATTTGCGCAAGTTAAGAGTATATGAGATGTAAAAAAATATGATTCAAAAATATTTTATAAAAATCTCTTCACAGAATTAAATGTATGTTCTGTAATACTTTTTTTTCTTTCTTAAAAAAAAAAAAATATAGTACGAAGTCATTTTAATTCGATGGAAACCAATTGGAATATACACTTCACATTTCATTCAATTCAAATGAGTGAAAATACAAATAAATTACACAATGAATTAAATTTAGTTTTTGGTTCAGTTACTTTTTATTAATCATACACTTGAAAATACTACTTAAACATATCTTCTTACATTTTACATTACAAATAGAAAATTGGCATCTTAAATTTAATATATGAAAGAAGAACATAAGTTTAAAGTAATATCATTTATGTAGATGGTAATCAATTTACAATGTAACCCGGAGTTTGGACTGGTATAACTTTTGAACCATAAATGGTACAAATATAATGCTTATACTGAAATGAACCCTTGTTTATGCATGATATTTTAAACTGCGAAACAATGATTAAATTTCATTAACATACATTTAGTGATGCCTGATGTAATGGAAGATGTAAATGAATATATTTACAAAGTATGTAAAATGTCACATATTTAACACACACACACACACACACACACACACACACACACACACACACACACACACACACACACACACACACACACACACACACACACACACACACACACACACACACACACACACACACACACACACACACACACACACACACACACACACACACACACACACACACGGACAATGTCGTTAATTTTCAGTTTGCTTTGGTAGAGTAACTCGGTATCTATCCTAGTAAAACAAGAGTTGTTCATTTCTACCGACAGCCTTGAATGAGGCCTCTGTTAAGGTGGGGGAGGAGGGATTCACAACACTGTAATGGTGTTCCAGTGCCAAAAATGGTGTGCATCATGCAATTACTGAAAACAATGAATTGGAAATTGTCATGAGAATAGTGTACTTACATACAAAAAATGCATTTACATCTTCCGTTACATCAGGCAACACTACGTGAATACATCAGGCATCAATCACCGTTTCCCAGTTTAAAAATATCTCAATGAACAAGGATTCATTTTGGTATAAGCACTATGTGTGTACCTCTTCCGGTTCAAAAGTTATACTATCCCCAACTTCGGGTTCCACGGTGTGTGTGTGTGTGTATTCATGTAGTTTTTTTTTTTTTTTTTTTTTTTTTTTTCCAGAAGGATATACTTTAAACTGATGTTGCTTTTGTACTTAATATAGATATAAAGAGTGCGGAAAAGTCCCGGAACGGTTCAATATCTCGCGAAATATACAGATCAGCAAAACAAATATAATAGTTTTGAAAAAGCTATCCAATGATACCAAACACAACCCCTTATCCCCATCCCCTTCGGGGGTACGAGGGGTAACTTCAAAATTTTAAATGGAAACCCCCATTTTTTTTATTGCACATTTGGATTCTCCAGAAAAAGTGACAGTGATGTGACCCAAAATTGAAAACAGTGCCTTCACGGATGGCACTCTAATCGACACATACACATAAAAAGGAGGGTGGCAAAACGTTATGAAAATGTTACCTCTCAGTAATGGAGTAGGGAATCAGAGGTCGTAAGTTCGATTCCCGCAGAGAGTAACATTTCTTTTTTGTATTTTTTTATACCCAAATAATGAATTCATACATTTTAACTTCGATACAAATAATGTATTTGTCCATATTTATTAATTTGCAAGAAAATACAAATGGCGACAAAAATGGTTTTTGTTGCAAATAACCCTATGAACTCTAACACTAATAACCCTATTACTAAGAACTACTTCATGAAGCTAGTTTGCAAAACAATTATCGAAATTTGTATTCTATGTAACTTCATAAACGTACTTATTGAAGTTAAAAAGTACGGAATTTATTTTGGGGAAATAAAAGAAAAAAAGATTGCTTTGAACGGGGATCGAGCTCAGAACCTCTGACTTCGCAATCCAATATGCTAACCGTACGGCCACAGAGAACAGGACTGACAATTAGATTTTTCGTAACGTTTTGGTGCACCGCCTTTTTTTGTGTGTCGATTCAAGCGCAATCTGCGAAGACAATGTTTTCAATTTTCGGTCAAATCACTATTACTTTTTTCTGGAGAATTCAAATGTGCAATAAGAAATAGGGGTTTTAATTTAAAATTTTAAAGTTACCCCCTGTACCCCCGAAAGAAGTGGGGATACGAGGTTGTTTGGTATCATTGGATAGCTTTTTCAAAACTGTCTTAACACGAGTTAATTTTGTTTTGCTGATCTTCATACTTCGCGAGATATTGGACCGTTCCAGGACTTTTTTCCGCACTCTGTAGCAATAGGAAATCAGCTATAAATTATAGTTTATACGAAAAATTTGGAACTCGCAATTTTTTTAAATTTTATTTTATTTCTTTTATCAGAAAATGCTAATGTTTAACGCGAAAAAAGGTTAAAATGTAAGTATCAAACACGGCAAAGTACTTATGTTGTTCACGTGAATATTCCATGTTGCTATTTTCACATACAATTTCAAATAAATTTGAACTTTGCTAGGAGAAAAAAATTAGTGAACTTTCGAAAAAAATTAAAATATTTTTTATTTGAAATGAATACTAGAAGAAAAAATTAGTTCAATTACCTTTTGTTATATGTATTACTCTTCAGAAATGTACAAATGTAAACAGGTTTTAGTGAAATTTTGGTGTAATACATGACATTTATATGAATTACATTTTCGAACGTTCTACATATATCCCAAGGCCTGGTAGAAACCAAAAAAGTTAAAATGGTTCAAAATTTTCGGACATAATCCATTAAATATAAAAAAATACATTTTTTTTTGCACTGGCAGGCAATGAATCTTGGTAACGACAAAAAAAAAAAAACTTACTAACACGACAGGGGCGTAGTAGCCAAGGAAGAGGGAGCACCGGGGCCAAACCCCCAAATGATTTCCTGCCCCCCCCCCCCCACCTCTTCCTTTCCAAATGATCACCTTTTTAATCATCATCGTAAGATTACCTCGCTTCAACCGTTTAAAAATAACCAAGTTTGCATATCATTAACAATTTACGGTAAATTATTTGCCGATCAAAAATAGTATAGTATCTCTTCCGTGTAAGGAATGACCACATGCACAGCTTGCTACCACATCTGTTACAATCGACTGATCTAGTACTCCAGTATGGATCATGTCCAAATTGAATGGAAAAACTTTAGATAACGGAACTAAATTATTCCGCACTATTTATATTTGTGTGTGTAATTCTTCTTTAGATTTGTGTCAATACAAACTGCATAACAAACAAACTTTGAAAAATACTTATTCTTTTTTTTACGGCAGCAGATTACAATTTACTGTAATATATATTTGACAGTTTGAAGACAAACGTTTTAACAAGGTACTATAAATAATGCCATAAAACAATGGTACTAAACTGATTTGTAAGTACATTATATTTTTTTATAAGCTGTAAACTAGTGTTTTAAAAATATTTTTATTAGATGGAAAATTTGGTGAAAAACAACGTTTTTATTGTTTTTCAATTTGGATTTCATTCGCTTCCCCCCTCCCTTTCTTCCAAACAGGAAGTGAGATATAGCTGTTAAAATAAATATAGTGTTTTTAGTCACGAATAATAAACATACATTTTTGTCAGGAAATCTTAAAAAGAAAATGAAATGAAAATCTTTGAAATTTACGTCCCGCGATTATGCCGGTTAGCCTAAATGAGACGGTGATGATGAGTAATGAGTGAAATGGTGGAATGAAGAAAGTAGGAGGAAACGGGAGAACCCCGAGAAAACCCACACACACGGTGTTTGTCCACCACAAAGTTCACTTGGCGGGGGCTGGGATCGAACCCGAGACCCGAAGCACCAGAGGTGAACACTCTACCAATGAGCCCCCGCGGCCCAGGAAATCTTAAAATTAAGTGAAATTTCAAAGGAAATCAGTCTTATGTAGATAGGTTCTGTATACAAGGGCTTAAATTGCAATAGCTATACATAAAGGGATAACGTTTGGTCCGGGGCAGTAGTTCTTGATTAAGCATAATAAACTATCTGGCACATTATATTTATGGAGAAAAAAAAAGGGGGGGGCTTAAAAAACTGTTTTTAGTTTTCCGGACGGAAACCAAAATTTCCAGTTTTTTCTGGCCTCAAAATTACTAGCTGTAACTTTTTTTTTTCTTTGCTTTGTACATTGTAGCTGGGCTGCCCCTTACAAACGACGAGCCCCTCCTAAACCTGCTGGCTACACCCCTGTAACACGAACGCATGAGAAACTTAAAAGTTTCTGTTGCTGATGGTAGAATCTGAATTGATGTAAGAAATATTTTTATTAACTATTGAAATCGCACCATTCTTTTGTGAATATCTAATATACACGTTATGGAATGAACATACTTCCTCCTTACAAAAAACAGTGGTATTAAAGATTAACACTATGATTTTTCCGAGCGCACTGTTGTTTTCTTCAAATCAGTCCTGACAACGTTCTGTCGCTAATTTTGAAAACAGAAGCTATTTTGAAAAATGAAATACAGAGAAAGAAAGGAAATAAAATATTAAACTATGTATTTCTCACTTTTCTTACGTATCTCTTAGTTGGCCGCTGTTGCAAATTAGTAATAGACGTTTTCTTAAAATTACTGCTTATAAACGAGACATCAGAGAGTTTCTAAGTTTTTCTGTAACAGAAAAGAATGATCATTATGTAGGGTAAGTATATTTTTCTTAGATTTTCAGTGTGAGCTCAAGTGAGTTTAATAACCCTTTTTAGAACCACAACTTTAAGGGATATGGAGCTTCAGCTTAATGTGGAACTCAATCAGGTGAGCTCCTACTGAAAACTGAACCTGGGTCAAAGGCGAGAACACTATAATCATTGAGGCAAGAGGCAGATTCAACAATATGACTGTGTTATACAATTCTATATTCTCGCTCAGCATAGAGTTGAAAGAATGGAAAGTCTTGAAACATCCTTAAAGACAGCAATTAGACGGTTTGACAACCTAAAAAGCAGGCTAAATCCTGTACGTGCGCCAAATTATCGAATTATTGACTGGAGACTATACAAAACAGTAAATATAAAGAAACCTGATACGTTAATTTACCGAAAATCTATCTTAAGGCAAAAACACTACATATACACTGAACTGAACTCAATGCCATGAAATAAGCGCCCCACTATCTGAACGGAATGCGACATTTACAACTTAATAAAAATATAAACTCTATAGTGCTAACAGCTACCTGTGGATAAAAAAAAATAAAATAAAATAAAATAAAATAATAATAATAATAATTAAAAGTATGTAAAATTACTGAAAAAAACACAAAAAAAGAGGACACAGTTGGTTTATGCACAGCCCAGTATGGAAACTGAAGCACTTCGAGGTGGGAGGGAAGTTAGTGTAAGCCTAAAATGTATTTGGCATACACTAGGAGTATCTTTGCAAACTAAGTGTTAAATTCTCAACCCATTTCACAAGAAACTTTTAATCGCAGGAAAATATCCTTGTACAATATGGAAAAGGTTATGATTTCTCAATTCACAGTATTTTTCTCAAAAAAGACTTGAAAAATCAGTTTTTCTAATGTATACTCATGTCCAAAATGATTGTCACATATCTATAACTGCCTTCTTGTAAGAATATAATTTGATAATGATTTTGCAGGGTACTTTTAATACTGATACTATGTGTATAATCGGAAAATGTATATTTGTGGTAAATTTCATAGGAAAGGAATTATAAAGACGAAAATTAGAATGAGTAAAATAGAATATTGCTAAATGGACAAAAATGTTTTATTTTCGTTTTATTGTTCTTATTTATTGCTCTTTTGACATGAAATTTACCACATACATGTCTTTGCCGATTATACACATACCAACTTTGTAAGAAATACCGGGCGAATTCGTTATCAAATTATATTCCTACAATAACATATGTATAGACATGCGACAATAATTTTGGACATGAGTGTACATAGCGTATAAAAGTGCTTGGATGCCCTCTGTGAGAGCGTCTCCATAAAGTATACTCATAATTGTAATTTGTGTAATCGCTAAAACACCACGTTAAATTTAAGTTAAAAATATGCATAATTGAAATTATTATGAATACTTATTCGAAGTAGTTTACTGTACTAAAACTTTTGTCTTTTCGGAGTAGATTCAATTTCAATACAGATCCCTTAGTAATAAGTTGAAAAAAACTGATGATTTTTTTTATTTGTTTATAAATTTAATTTGAGTAATTACACATTAAAGTTTGATGTCATCAAGTTTCCTCCCACCCCCTAGAAAGCACAAAGGGAACGAGGTTCCGGGGAAGTGTTCAGAGGTGCCTGGGATTTCCTCCCCCCTTCAATTACCACACTGGCATAGCCTCAATAAAAAGAAGTGTAAACAGTAGCGGAGATTTCACGCACACTAACGAAATGTTTACGTAAGAGAGACAACGTGAGTGTATCAAAATTTCAGTGGCACGCAGTGTGCACAGGGCTGTTTTCAAGGAGTCGAACAGTAGTGAGATGAGCTAAAAGTTTTGGACAGGAATACCGTTCAAAATGACCCCCTTTCTTCCCTGATAGAAGTGGATCGGCAAGGACTACGCGTTAGTTAGTGAATCGTTTCTTAGTCGAACTCCATATTTGAAAGAAAAAAATCACATTGCGACTCACCAAATTCCTTTATGGTACTATGTTCGAGTTAAAAAAAAAAAAAAACGATGGATTAGAAGAAAAACTTCTAGAAAACGTGTAGCTGTTAATTTTCGCTATAAAGACATTTGACTAGGCTGCCGCTGTTAATATTTTGTTTTATCTTCCTCCTTTCCCTATTGAATCTTACCCATCTCCTTTAGTTTCCTCCTATCTTTTCCTCAAATGTTTCCAAAATTTCCCCTTAGCTTCACTGTATCCATATATTTTTGTAATCTGAAAATGTGTTTTACTGCAAAGTATAATTTGTACGCTAACATGAAGAGAATTCCTTCCTGCACGTCAAATGGCAAACAAATTTCAGGTGTCATTTGTTTTTTCTCTTCACGTAGTACAGAATTTGAATATCATGTTTCATATAACTAAGGAAGAAGAAAAGGGCAAAATGGCAGAGAATCTGTCTCCTTTAGCCTAGCCGGCATTACCGTGAGACGTAAAACAAAGATTTCACTTCATTTCATTTCCACTTCTGGCCCAGGCGTATTCTTGGTGAACAATCTCCTGTCCGTGGATTTTTCGGGGTTCTTCCACTTCCTCCTACTTTCTCATTCCCCCAAATCTTCCATAATCAATCACTTTCACTAATAATCCGTGTTTTTTTAGCCTAAGAGGCACAACCGTGGAAAGTAAAATTGAAAGATTACATTTCATTTTTCATGTAATTCGGGTTACTTTATTAACTTCTTGCAGATTTATTGCTCAAGGGCTAAAGTTCCAGTGGTATCAAAATTTCATGTAGGATTATTTCAGGAATATATTTATTTTTAATGTCTATTTTTTCAGCAACATACACAGAACCGACACAATGGTTTGAACACGTTGTCACGGGTTCTATTCTCAGTAACTTTCTGCCTTGAATACAAACCCGAATGGTGGTTCGGATTCCGCCTTAAAGAGCCCTCTTTACTGATCTAATAACTACCAGGCACCCTTTTGGTCCTCGAAGTCCTGGGTTCGATTCCAGGTGGAAGAACCTTGAAACTCAAAACGTGATTATGATAGATTTTATTATACCTTAAACTGTAGGTCCACGTCCCTTACAGCCTTGGTGCTGAAAGGAGCGCTAAACATAATCCAATCAACCAACTTTAAACAGTGCATCCCATTTTGCATACCCTCCGTCTTAAAAAGGAACGTTCAATTTTCATCAACGAACGAATAATCTGTAATAATTATAGTAGTAGCACAGCTACTAGGTCAGCAAAATTAATGTATAGAATGTACATTTATGTCCAAAATTATTGTCGCATGTCTATAAATATGTTGTTGAAGGAATATAATTTGATAACGACTCTGCCCGGTATTTCTTATAATGTTAGTATGTGTATAATCGGCAAAGACATGTATGTGGCAAATTTCATGTCAAAAGAGCAGTAAATAGGAACAATAAAACGAAAATAAAACTTTTTTGTCCATTTAGCAACATTTTATTTTACTCATTCTAATTTTCGTATTTATAATTCTTTTCCTATGAAATGTACCACAAATATACATTTCTCGATTATATACATAGTATCAGTATTAAAAGTACCCTGCAAAATCATTATCAAATTATATTCTTACAAGAAGACAGTTATAGATATGCGACAATCATTTTGGACATGAGTGTACATTTATATACATTTATATATATATATATATATATATATATATATATATATATATATATATATATATATATATATATATATATATATATATATATATATATATATATATATATACGAAACTCCTTATTCAGGTACTAATCGTATCTAATCTGGAAAGTTCGAAGTTTTTTTCCCCCTAGCTTAAGTTCAAAATCATATTTCGAAAATTTATTCTTTAAAAAGGATTATGTTCCATGAAAAATCGAACTACGTAATGTGTGTCCACTCTTATTAGATTGACTGACTGACTGAAACACAAAATGATGCATTTAGTAGTAAATTTGCACTATGAACAACATAATTACCTTCATTTTCTATATGCAAAATGAGACACCCTCTATAAAAACTTCTGTATCACGGGATGTAGATCATTCATTGTATCATTTACCTAAAATGTCAAAAAAATATCTATTTATAAACACAAACAAAGCTATTATTCCTATATATATACACATAGAGAGATGCATAGATATAAGAAAAATACACTTCCTTAAGGTTCAGAACGAGTTTTCTTGCACAATGTACATTTTAGGAGTTCATAAAACCGATAATGCGTAACTAAAAGCAAGCTAAATTCTGTTTATTGTAAGTTTGTAAATACAAAACTGACTTCTGGTACGAAAATCTATACCTTCTCTAGATGTTTATATAAAATCAACAGTAACGCAACATAGTAAAAATTCTGGTGTCGATGACCAGTAAAATTAAACGTTTCCGCACTAGAGAAAATATTTAAATTGGTCTAAAAGGATTGAAGACACTCGATAATTTTGTACGTGACTTACCGAAAACGATTTTAAAAGAATTCCTCATTTTATTTTGTGCATTTCTTTCTAGACTTACAAACTTCAATTGTTCAAATACGTACAAAGTACTTTTTGCTTTAGTGTCAAAAATATTTAGTGCGTAAGTTTTGAACTAACTCGTCTTAGCTTGATATTAAAGAAACATCTACATCATTAAATTACAAATAGAGATGAATCAAGTTTTCTTTTCATTTAGAACTATATATTGGTCCCAAGGCAAGATGCCTATATCTAGTAGAGAATTACACTTCGCTTTTATTCATACTACTAAATACAAATTCATCTCACAATACATATCACATTATAACTGCGGATAAATTTCTCAAGAGATAATATGTAATACTCCTAACACCAGCCAAATTCTTTCTCCTGGTGTTATTGAAAGAAGTACGTTATACGGTGGATACTATTTAGCCTTCTACAAGCAACCGAAAAATCTCTCTCGAGCGTCAGATGATGAAAGAACATGCAATAAGAAAGAAAGAAAAAGAAAGTCAAATTTTACTTGAAGATAACCTGTCCTTTAAGAGAAAACTTACCCAAACATTATGTCAGAATAGCTGGTTCCTGGAATGACGGACCTATTCAAGATGTCTCGTAAGAAATTTCAGGTACAAAAAATGTTCATAATTATGGGAAATACTCAGGCAATATATACATAACTGACAGAATGATTTCCCATAAAATTAATTGAACTAGTACGGACATGCACTACATTTATGTTTGACATCTTGCTAATACTTGATCAAAAAACGACACGTTTGGTTAATTTGTGACTTCGTAAGTAGTACAAACACTAGTACTTACCAGCTGTCACATATTTCAGGGATGTTCATAATATTACACCAGAAACAGCATAAGACACATTCACTAGAATATAAAAACCCAAAAGAGAAAAAATAACTTGCATCTGTTAAGGCTAGACTGTATGTAAATCCATTTTCCCCTCTTTGTTACACGATTTGCACCTAAGCTAAATGTTCTTCATCCCAAAATCATGCTTAACCAAAGAATGAATGAGATTTCAAATAAAATTATTGAAATTATGCAGGTCTGTGACCAAAAAACTGCATGATTGCTATAGGTTTTTGAATGTTGGATACGGGGAAAATTCTTTAATAAAAAAACATCACGTCAGGTTTACTTGCAAATCTAAGGTGTGCAGTTTCGGTCCCTCCCATAGAACGAACAATCTTGTGATCCATTCTCTACTAGTAATTCTTGTAATCCTTGATATCAATAATGAAATCTATACTGTTGATAAGGAGTACAAAATTACGGCAATGAGAGAGGGGATGAGGCAATATACATACAGTGGGGGGAAGGGAAATTCAGACTATTGTTGGATGCTTACGTGGGAAGCTGGAAATACGCAAAAGAAGAGAACCAGAAGTATGAAAGTTAAGAAGAAAAGGTTTCATAGGTGAACACAGTGACTACTGAACAATCAATCACAAATGTGTCATGAATGACAGATGAAATTATGTTTCACGTGTTAATGAGACGGTGTTTTATTGACACATCAGTGTATTTTACTCCCTTATTTTGCAAGCGAACTGTACATGATATATATATTTAAAAAATGATCATTTTCAGACTCAGCACACTCCAAAACATGGCAATTAGTGAAAAAAGCCACGTAGCTGACACAACAAAAGACCTGTGTTATCTACGGTGGAATACTCTTGTTACGCGTGACAGAGAATCTACTGAGTAACTATTAAAAAGAAAGAAAGAAAAAAAAATGATTTGCTGCAATTTCGTTGACATACTCTACTTAAATAAGCTTTCTCTCAGATGAAAAAAAAAATCATTTTTTAAAAAATGTTATTTTTTTTATTTAAATCGATTTTTTTATCTAAATCACATCTTTCTCCTCGTATAATACAAGTCACAAACTGAAGGAAAACATTAGAAATTAGTATTAAATGTTAATTATGCCATTTAAGTGAAAGTATTGGGATGGAATTTTGAATTAATCCTCAATAGTTAACCTATTTCAATCCCCAAAAATATTTCTTAAGCATTAAGGAAAAACTACAGCAACGTTTAACAACATGGCACTTTTTTACCACAAGAGTTAGGAGTCTATTAATATTTGGCAGGGACATATTTAAAAAAAAAAAAAGAAAAAAGAAAAAAGAAAGAAAGAAAAAAGAAAAGAAAAAGAAAAAAAGAGAAAATGGGCGGTCCAGAACTAGTTTGCGACACGAAATACATATAAAACACGTAAATTTCGCCTAAAGTTATGTAAAATGTACAAAATTATTTTTAAGTTTCGGAGAGGAGATCGGACTCCCCTATATACGCCTTATTATCTGGGAACAAACAGACACGCATACAAAAAATGTTCGTCTTAAATATCGATGGTGATTTCTCCGGTGGAATACTTCACAATTTACAAACGCTATGTTACAAAGAGAAAAAAGTAGGAATGCCTCGTTACCTGTTCAAAATGCAATTTTCCCTAATCATCCTTTGCATGAAACAGTCGTTTTCATACTGTGCTGTACATACATTTGCATCTCCTTGTATTATGATTATTATTATCTTTCATAATTGAAATAACAGAAAAGGAATGGGATTTCACTTATTTTCACTTCAAATTAATTTATTTCGGAATTTGGTATAAGTCAACGATTTTTATTTTAAAAATCATGTGATTTAGATCAAACTGATTTAAATCAATCCACCCTGCTTTTTATTAATTTTGATCCATCACTAAAACAAATTAATATGAGTGGTTTTTCACTATATAAAAAAAATATTTAATGAGACTTTTAATGTTTAAGGAAAATGATAGTGAAAATGTGGAATACGTACCTTCGTATGTCGATGTGGCCTTCTACTTAATAGTTTTTGTACTTACCTTTTGTTTTTTCTTTTTAAATATCTCCTTTCTTAAGGCAACTAAATAAAATTCAAATTTTTAAGCCTGTGATAATATTAAATGCCTTCTTGCTACATACATTCCCCAAAAACTTATCAGTCTTAAGCTTACAATTACATAACGTATGTATTTGAATGAAGATGTTTACCCACTTCACATGAGCCAAAAGCGATATGTAGTGCATTAGTGTTTGAGTTTTAGCCTCAAATTCCTGCTAATCAGCCATCAGCTTGCACTTTGCAGAACTACCGTGAATAACTTAGTTAAGGGATTCAACGTGATAACCTCATATATACAGTATATCAGATAAAACTTCCAGTATTCATAAATTATAAACGGCTGAAGATAGAACGACGAAACAAAGCCAAACAGGGAAATATTATATTCTTAATTGGGAGTGCTTTTGGTTTTTCCCACAGGGCTCCCTATCACGGGGCACTGGGAGTCACTCGAGAATTTTAAATGGGAATATATGTTATTTGATATATCATTGAAAAGATCATGAAAAAGGAAACAGTTTTGTGTGAAACATTGTTTCCGAAATGGCTACTATTTAATTTCCGAGTTTTTGCATAATCGCACAAAATTACATTTAAATGGTGGCCCTTTCGGAAATGGTGCCCCCACATAAAAATGTTTCCTTTTTCATAATCTTTTCAAATAACATACATTCACATTTAAAATTTTCGAGTGACTCCCCCTCCTGCCACATGATAGGGCTCTATTACAAAAACAGTATTCTCTATTCAGTGCATCTTATTGCATGTTAAATCATTCAGTACGTACGCTAAACATAAACCAGGTCATTTTACGTTTGTACGTACTATTCATTTTCACGCCCCCTACTGCATCTCATTTGGTGAATCCCCTTCTTTCTTTGTGTAGTTCGCCATGCTCCTTTGTTTGCGCCACCATTTTCGTGGGGTATGACTTTCTTTACATTCTTTTGATTCGATGTCAATCTCTCTATTTGTTCGGCAGATATTGCACTTAGAACAAGAGGGCAGGCGAATGTCGCACGGCTGCTGCTTGAAAACGCCGCAGGTGGGTGGAAGGGGAAAGTTGAGGGTTACAAACCTCCTGTTTCATGGGATCAGTCCCGGAGCCTAGAAAAAAAATTCAGGAGCCTATCGATGCTTTGTTCTTACTATGAGAAAAAAAAAAAAAAAAAAAAGAGCCGACAATATACTTTTCGTCATAATGTAAAAATATCTTAAGTATTGTAAAATCACATTTCACTTCCTTTATCATCTTTATTATTTGAATTTTTAATTCTCTCTCCTTGTGTTACGGTTACCTACTTTCGGTAATCTGGAATCCCTATGAGTACCAGAGGCACAAAACAATGATGAAGTAACAGAAAAATATGATCACTGGACTGGCATGGTTTGATCCCTTATTTCCTACATGCAGGCTGGTCCTTTACCAATCGGAACTCCAGTGGAAGACGCAAATTTTATCCACCCACTAATCGAGGTTAGAATCCTTGCCAGTCCAATGACCATATTCATCGTTTTTGTGCTATCACTGTAATTAATAGTATTGTAATTTAAAGAGTTTTAAATACAACTATCTTAATTTGATCTGTACCTTGAATTGCAACCAGCTTTGTATTTGAAAACAAATATTGCTATATTTGTTTAGCATTTTGCAGAAAATATTCAATAGAAACAGACATTACAGAGAAGTTTATACTCGACGTTGTATGTCGCCGCAATTCTCTCAGAAAGTATTTAGGTCCCACTACTCACTGCATTTAAGTACTCGCTCTCGCTCCGATTTCCCAAAGCGAATACATTTCAGTTTCTAATCTCTATAAACCTTTTCATTTTAGAAAAAATACTCACGTCTCTTGCACTAGAAAATACTTTATAAATAAATTCTTCTACGCTTATACTATTAAAGAAAGAAAAAAAAAAAGCCATTATTTGTAGCCGAGATGCTAGTACATCATTTCAGCACGCTTGGAAAAATTTCCCTATTTATTGCACAAATTAGAACATATTTATGAAAGTAATTATTGTTAATAAAAATTTCTTTATTTGTAATTATTCAATCCATGTTGAGCACTCATTTCAGTGAGATAAAATTAATGTTATCACTCATGCCTAGATTGAATTAAATAAATAAAGTATTGCACATACACGTCATATAGGGTCAAATAAAGGAGATAAATTTTTAAAGTATAGAAATAATTTTTCGCACATACAAATTTTTGCCAGTGAAATACTTCGCAAATCACTCCAAATTTATGCTACGTATTGACAGAAACATAAAGACAGTAACACAAAAAAAAGAGGAAGGAAAAACAAACTGCACAAAATCACTCAGTTCTTACACATGCGTGTTTTCACGGGGTCACATATCTGTTCAAACACAAGTCACCATATTATAGTCTAGTATTTCTTCAGTTCGCCCATTAGGACTCACCTCATTGGAAAAGAAATCTACACTATTGATCACATTTAATTACTTGGAATTTATTAGAAAACTAAATTTTCTTGGTCAGTTTACTGTATAAAAAAATTGTAAAATACGAGTTTGTTAGTACTTACACAGAGTACATAGAAGGAAAGGAAAGTATTAGTGCTAAGTTAATTTTATTAACCCAGCACCAAAAGCATTCTTATCATTAAGGATGCAAAGAATTTTTTTTTTCTTTCTTAGGAGAAAGCAAACATTCTTATTACCAACGTTCTACCATGCCAGCCTTCGCTCATGTATGTTCACACTGAATGAGTAACAGAAAAACAAAACACGTCTGTTTTCTTGTCTTCTTTCAAGAACAAAGACAGTAAAATGTAAAACAGGAAAAATTCAAGTTTATTTTAAAGAAATTCACACAATTAGGTCGTAATAACAAATTCAGGTGAAAAAAAGACGGAGAGAAATGGAGAGGGAGCCGGAGAAAAGGTATTGATACACACTGACAAAATTCTCTATACAGATCCTTTTTAGTTTTAATCATTTAAATACACGCTCCTCATTCAATTCCTAATGCACTGCTTGAATATATTTATTAAAATGTAAAGCACTCTCTTGTTTATTTTCCCCACCAGCAGTTACCCGAACATGCATACTTGAATGCAATTAATAACTCCCAAACTCGTAAGTAAGACTTACACTCTCTGCTCGGTTTGGACACAACTTCTTGTATACGCCTTCAATAAAGTTGCGCCTGAAAGAGAAAAATATACATTCTTACGTCCATACTGTTACAAGTATTCACAATGACTCTTCGCATTAACAAAAGAAAGAAAAAAAAAAACCTAACACAGTGGTAAGATTATCATTAAGCTTAGATTTTCCTTAAATAAATAAATAAAATCAATGCAACATACAGAGATATTTAATTGATACAAGATAAACAACTAGTCCTTGTAGAAATTATGAATTATTCACCTAAATACGAGGCACGTCCACAAAATAAGTGTACAAAATAAGTGTGCTATGTTCGCCACAATGCCATGTGGATTAGCTCCTATCCTTTCCAAAAAGCGAGCCCAATCACGCATCAGTAAGGTCAAAACTGTAACCACAGCAATGTCCCACGTGAAATATGCCGATAAAAGGAGATGTTCCAGAAGTGCCCAATTTTCCCGTGAGTTGCGCGCATACAATTCGGTGTGGGAAGAGGTCGTGGCCTAAGACCTTCACATATAAACAATAGTGGTCATAGCTCAGCGGGACCATGGCCAAAAATGGGTCAATCCTACAATGGAAATGCCATAAGGCGCGCATGTTTTTGACGATTTTGTTTATATCGCCCAAAAGAGGGGGCGCGCTCCATTGAGGTTTTATGGAAATGAGACTACACATTGAGGTCTACAAGCACCGTCAGTTTCATCGCATTTGAACCTGCGGAACAAGGAAATAAATCGGGTCAAAGTCAGTGGGCGTACCACGTCCGATGCTCAGACTAGCTTGATATGATACAAACACTTTACCTTGTTCGTGCACATATCCTCTCAAGGCACAGTGATCGGTAAAATACTGCATTTCGTTTCACACAATCTTGCTCGGGATGGGGACGATTGCATTATAGGATATTTTTGTCAATGTGCAAATGGAGCACGGACAGTTGGATGTCATGTTCATTATTTGGTGCTTAGGAATAGGCGATGCAATTGCACAACGTCCGGGGTCATCTGCATTCTTGGATGATTTTCTTCATAAGAAGACGTATCTACGCTGTTGGGTGATAACGATGAACAATTCCTGTCAGAGGATGAGGAAACCGACAATTATAACCTTTTGCATACTTATGTATAACGCATTGCATTCATAATAATGACCCAACTGCCTGAGTGGTACTGGGAGTAAGGGAAACCTTGTAGTTTAGCTCAGGTAACACATCAATCATTTTGTACCTTTCAATACTACGTGTTACGCTAGTGCCATGATCAGGTTATATACAGGGTGCGAATTACCGGGGAGGATGAGGGGGATTTTCACCCTCAATCACATTTTGTTCCCCTCCAAAGAAATCACCACCAGGAATGCTCGCTCCCCCCCCCAAAAAAAAACTATGTTTAGTACGCATTTTTTTGTTATTCCATGTTGATGTTTATCACAAGAGTCTTTTTAAAATGAACGAATATTTTGGTGCTTAAATATTATATGTATTTTTAAAATAAGCCACGAAAAAACATAGTAAATTATGATAATCTTTGTGTGATGTAACTTTTTTGTAAAATAATTGTTAGTATACTGTTAAAACGAGTTCAGCTGCAATACATTCTGAAAACGGGAATTTCAAACTTTAATTTGATGTATGACACTTAGCTGAATTGTATTTATTTACTTCATACTCTCGTGGACGTACCCATATACAATGTAAGATTTTATCAATCTCATATTTAAACAAGTTCGGAAATACTTAATACACTGTAAAAAATTTCATAGGTAAATTTACAAAAATCTCTAGCAATCTGTTTGCCAAGCCTCTACTTAAATTAATTTACACCTATAAAGTAAAATTATTAATATGAAGTTAAAATTTCATTTTTATCAATAAAAATATATTTTCTTATAAATTTACTGTAAATTTGCTTAAAAAAAGTATATTTTGTAATTTAACCTAACGAAATGTGTATCAACTTACAAAATAAAGGGTAAATGATTTTACATTGATATTTGGCAATTAAACTATTTTACATTTTTTTTTTACACTAAGGGATACATTTATTGAGACAAATAATACATTATTGGAAGTGAAATAAAATGTTGATCACCAAAAACTGTTAGAAGGACCAATACTTTTTTTTTTTTTTTTTTTTTTTTTTTTTTTTTTTTTTTTTGGGCGAAGTGTGGTGTGCACATGTCAGACAATATATACACAGTTATTGTCGGTAGATTTATTGAATTAATAAATCTCTTGAATTAATTTATTACAGATGTGATATATTTATGTGTGGGGAGGGAGGATAAGGCATTGTTGTCTCATTTTGAATTATTGTACCTTCAGACTTTACGTCCTGTTGACCTCTTTTTATCTCCCCCAATATAAATTATCTAATTCGCACATTGGTTATATGTATATTATGGTGCACAATGTACAAAATCCTACCTACCATTCAATTCCACTTGTTTCATCTATAGCAATGCTACTCAGCGGAAATACGATACATGGTTACGGCATTCTCTTTCGAGAGATTTGCCTCACATCAAGCCAGTCTGAGCATCGGAGATGGTACGTCCACTGACTTTGACCCAATTTAATTCCCTGTTCAGCATGCTCGAGTGCGATGAAACTCATAGTGCTTGTAGAGCTCAATGTGTAGTCTTATTTCCCTAAAACCTCAACGGAGCGCGCCCTCTCTTTTGGAAGATATAAACAAACTATGTCAAAAATATCCGCGCCTTATTAACATTCCCATTGTATTTTTGACAAAATTTTGGCCATGTTCTCGCTGAGCTATAGCCACCATTGTTTATATGTGAATGTTTTAGGCCACGAGCTCTTCCAACACCGAATTGTAGCGTGCAACTTAAACGAGAAAATTGGGCACTTTTGAAACATCTCCTTTGCCGTCAAATACGAGATTCGCAGCATTATCCGTCATTTCGTTGCGAAGGGAAAATCTTCGTCTGAAGTTTTTAACGAGATCAAAAGAAGGGCAATTCAGAATAAGAGGAGAGGACTGCTGACGAGGGGAGTCTGCTTTCTGCACGACAATGCAGACCGCATACGGCCAATGCAACAAAGCAACTTTTGAAGTAATCCAGATGGGGTATTTTGAACCATTCCCCGCATTCCCCTGATCTGGCGCCTTCAGATTATCATCTGTTTACCTCCGTGAAGATGCACATGGATTGGAAAAAATTTCAACTGACGAGGAAGTGAATGTGGAAGTTCATAATTAGGTAAAAAAAAGGTGGCGGCAGACTTCTTTGATCAAGACATAAATAAAAAAAATCCCTCCTTTCACTACGTGCATCGGGAGGGATGGCGACAACGTCGAAAATTAGTTCACATATGTATTGATGTAACAATGTAAAAGTTTTGTTTTAAATAATTTTTTTGAGACCTACAAAAATGTAGTATATTTATTTTCTGGACGTGCCTCATCATATTATTCACTTAAAATACAGGGTGAGCACAGAAACAGTACCTGATTTTAAAGTGCCATATAATTAACATTTAATTGAATATGTACATGAAATTTTGTACAGAGCTCAGTAAACTCAAAGTATTTTCCCATCTATCTTTTCAGAATCCTAGTTCTGACCAGGGCAGCTAGAGGGCAGTAACATCGAAAATGGCGTTCACCCAATAGCAACGAAGCTGGTGCGTTTTACAATTTGCAAAAACAAGCAGTTTTGTGAGAGTGCAGCGTAATTTCAAACGACAATTTAATGCTGATCCACCCACACACAAATCCATTGTGAAGTGGCATAGAACGTTTATTGAGACGGGGTGCATTTGTGATCAAAGAAAAGGACATTCAGGGCGACGTCCCGTCTCCGAGGAAACTGTGGAGTCTTCGTACACAGCCGACAGAAGTCTACACGTAAAGCTAGCAGAGAGTTGCAGATACCACAAACAACAGTCTTACGCAAGCGTTTGCGGTGTTACCCGTACCGACTGCAGTTGGTTCAAAAGTTATACCTACAAGACAAGGTAAAGCGCCGTGAGTTCTGTGAGACTATGCAAAATTTCATGGAGGACGACGAAACTTTCTGACGAAGATCATTCTCAGCGATGAGGCGACATTTCACTTAAGTGGAAAGGTGAATAGACACAATTTAAGGATATGGGGAACCCAGAATCCTCATGCAACTGTAAATATGGAACGTGACTCACCGAAAAGCAATGTTTTTTGTGCAGTATCCGAGCGTCGGGTGCACGGTCCGTTCTTCTTTCAGGAACAAACAATTACAGATGAAAGTTACTTAGCATTGCTAAGTAACTGGTTGATTCCGCAACTTAGTAATGCAGAGATAGACGACTTCGTTCTACAACAAGATGGAGCGCGCCACACTGGCATCGAGCTGTACGCAGGTTTCTAAACGAGAACCTCCCAAACCAATGGATAGGGCGCTCTGAAGTCAATGATCAAGTTCTTTGCAAGTGGCCTCCAAGATCACCTGACCTCACTGTTTGTGACTTCTTTCTGTGGGGATTTGTGGAAGACAAAGTGTATGCACCTCCATTACCCGCAACTCTGAACGATCTCCAAGAACGCACCAGTGATGCTGTCAACTCCATCACACCGGATATGCTTCACAACGTGTGGTTGGAGCTAGATTACCGCCTCCATATTTCCCGCGTTACTGGTAGCGCGCACATCGAGTGTTTGTGATTTCAATTATTGCTACAAAAACTTTTTGAGTTTATGTATCACTGTTCAAAATTTCAGCAAAATATTCCTTTGCATATTAAATTTACACTAATTTGAAACCTGGGACTGTTTCTGCGCTCACCCTGTAGTTGAATCAAAGCATTTTACAATGCATAGTTAGTAGTTAAAGATCACAGTAGTTTGCTATGAATTACGCCCGCAACATTAAATCGGTGTTACTTAAAAAATAAAAATCAATGAGAACAATTTGGTCTTACTGGTATAGGACTTTTTATCACTTCTGATCATCACTACAGTGGAGTCTCGTTAATTCGAACTTGGATAATTCGAAATATTGGATAATTCGAACAGAAGTCCATTCCCTTTGAAAACTGTATTGAAAACAATAATAAAAAATCGTGGATAAAACGAACTTGTGAACCTAGGTTTTGGATAATTCGAAGTAAATACAGTTGAAAGTTTTTAATGTTGGACTGATGTAAACAGAGAAATACAGTTTTAACGTGTTTTCAGTTATCCAGATGCAGCCATAGGGAAGAGTAATACAAAAGATAAATAGAAAATCTATGTAATGATAAAGATGAAGGTCAATTGGGGAAGAAGTAAAGATAGAGAACCTGTGCTAATCTTATCTTGTTTCAGAATTGGTTGAAAATTTAAGATGAATTATTGATAAAGTCAACAAAATGTTATTAATATCGTATTCCACGCAAAACATGAAATTCAAGATTTATTGAACGTACAAAAACAATCAAATTTAAGCAAATAAGGTTTACGACTTCTTAATGTATGTTGTATTACAATAATGTATGTTGTATTATTGTACGTAAATATATTTTCCATTGTACACATAGTTTGAATTATGTGGAGTCAGTGTCGTTTGTTAGTTTGTGGTATTCGTTCACGCAAATAAGCTGCTTTAAAGGTAAAGTCTACACCATATGAATATGTTTTTGATGCACAGTACTTAGGTTTGTTTGTTGTTATATATGTGAAAAAATTTTGTTGGATAATTCGAATTTTGGATAATTCGAAGTTTTTTCGTGTCCCCTTGGACTTCGAATTAAGGAGAGTCCACTGTATATGCAAAACTTAGTTTTGAAGCTTGTCCCGTATACAGATTGTAAAAGAAAAGAAGACATGGTCATATAAAACGTTACGAGATCTGAATATGGAAATTAGAAAGAACAGACAAAGATACGGAAAAATCACTGGAGACTTCGATCTCAGAAAACGAAACAAAGTGAGCAATAGGCTTCTGTCGAAGAAATAGACTAAAAATTGGGGAACTGAGATGGAAAGATAAAAATTACTGTTCGTCTACATAACTATCGATTAAATATCACTCAGAACATGAAAGTGAACATAGATGGTGATCATAGACTACTGATTTTAAAGTTCAACGTCCGACGATTGCGCGCTGAGGCTAGGGAAGACAGTAATAGAGAGAGATGATAATGATGGAATGACGAAAGTGTGAGGAAATGGGAGAACCCTGAGGAAACCCATGCACTTATTCATATTTCACGTACTCTAAAAAGAAATCAGAGCAAAGTTCTTAAATCTAATCGTATTGAAAAATTTACTGGATTTGAAGGTGTATCCAAACAGAAATTATCTATCTCGAGTCACCCAATATCCTTCCATCTAAATCAGAAACTGAGTTCTTTTTTATCCAATATTTTGGTCATATGCTCTCATTGATAATAGTTTTAGCCAAAATACTAATTACACTGTTTTTTTTTTTTTTCGATCAGAGGAAAATCTGTAAAATCTACACAAATTCACTCAACGATTACGCTCATATTCCGATTTAATTTAATGTTTATGACAAATAGTCCGCTTCTAGTACGATCTACACTTTACATTTTCTAACTACTTACTTGGCACTAAGCCCCCCGCCAGGAGGTAATCCGGGTATATCTTCTTCCGCTAAGGCCTGCAACACATGTACAAATTCAACTCCATCTCGATGTTTTACGATTTCTATACAAAAAGAGAAGAACAACCAAAATATGAAATATTAACCAAACAAACCAAATACCAACAACGTAGAAAATACATTACAGGAAAGTTACAAACCAAATGAAACGAACTAATGCGCTTCAATATAGTGCTTTTCAACAATGGCGTAGCTTTAAATCAATGCTACTTTGGAGTAAACTAATTTAACCTTCGAAGCTTAAGAACCTCGAAGGCTCCTTACAACATAAACAAAATCCACAAGAAAATACCATCTTTATAAAGGTAAATCATACAATAATTGTTGTAGCGTGCCAATTTAGATTCATCACAGATTGTTTTCCGTGGTCAATTTTACGGTTTACCATCATCTGAATTTTCTGAAAATGTTCCGTCGATATTTACGGAATACAAATCTCTGTTGTTGTTTGAATTTTTAATCACATTTTGGACACTTCTCCAGAATATATTTGTGTGTGTGTATTTTTCTAAGTTCCTTAAAATTGACAGTTCAGCAACAACGCATTCGAAGAAGAAAGATTTGGAGTAGTGAAGTACTCTCAACATACCTTGTTGTTTGCTCTTTGAAATATTCAGCTCGTGTTTTATTACTTAATGCAATGTTACTTTCAGAACAAAACAGTACCTAAGTAAATGCAGAAAACTTTCTTGTGGTTCAAGAAATAACGCTTTTCGACCAAAGATAAACACAAAAAGAATCGCATACAATAAGAAGGGTTGCTAAGAAGTTCCTCAGCTACCCTTCTTATTGTATGCGGTGAAACACCTGCAAGGTAATCCTACAGTTGTTTCGATAGTTGTGCGTGTTACGTTTCTTCTTTACGTTGGGATTCAAAAATCTCTAAACCTGGTTCAAATCCCACTGGGTACTTTTATTTATCTTTTTTAAAAGTTTCCCGCTGTTCTTTGTTTACAGTTTCTGATTCTAGGTTTGTACCTGACGATTTCTAAAGAAACGAATAATCTGAGCATTTTTTTTTCTTTTTCGTTTTTTAAGGACACATAGTTGCTACTAAATCGTTACTAAATAGGTTAAAGCGTTTATTCTTCCCAGTGTGTGAATTTACGGGGATTGCGAGTGATTTCACCCCTGACAAAAAAAAAAAAAAAAAAAATGCCCCCTTGAAAAAAGTCATCTCTGGTAGTCTCCCTCTTCCCCCCCCCTCCCATCATTTTTCTCGAATGTTCCTGAGAAGAAACACAGATAACTTTTATTTTGTAGACGAAAAGTACTACAATTAGGAACAAAGGTTGTTAAGAAGATTGGTTTACCAACATTCCATTATATATTTACCTTGCCTGTCTGTTGGTTCAAGCGAGAAAAAAAATCTAAAGAACTATATGATGGATTACCACCAAATTTGGTCAGAGCTTAGTCGCTCAAAAGTATGAAATCGAATTTGCTTACGGAAGCAATATTCAAACCGAAGTGACAGAAATAAAACATTACCGGTTTTTACGTTGATCACTATAGAGTAAAAACGTTAACAGATATCGAAAAGTGGTCTTCTCCAATCGATTAAGAATTCCAAAATACATTTCATCAATATCCTTTTCTCTCTACTGAAACCGAAAGCGGGAGATATCCACTACAACTTTCAGTTTTAATATTGATCTACATAGATCAAAAATAGACGAGAGAGAGCGAGAAGCATTTCCTTGAACCAATTTCGCGTTTTAAGAATAGGTACCATCTTCTCCCTTAACCGCTTATTCAAATCAGAAGTTTCAGAAATAAACCACTTTCGAGTTTAACACTGATCGCCATAGAAATGAAAATGAAATGAAATCTTTCAGTTTAACGTCCCACAATTATGCCTGTTAGGCTAAGGGAGACGATGATTTAGGCAAGTGAATGATGATGGAAGAATTGGTGAAATGATAAAGTGGGAGGAAGGAACTCGAGAAAACCCACGTACACAATGTTGTCCTCCACAAACTTACTTGTCCGGGGATCAAACCATGGACCCCAGCACCAGAGGTACAACTGCAAAGGTTTCTTGAGAATCTGCTATGCAGTTTACAGAGTACGTGGCGGGCACACTACGCTTGTGAGACTGTGCAGACAAACCGAAAGTGTCAGCAGTAGTACGAACTCACAGATTATGCCACCATCTCATATGGAGAGGGGGTTAAAACAGTACTGAGAAGATACTGATAACACGTTCAGCATGGTCGGAGATATGCACCGAGAAAAATTTCCTAACCTTTGGAGTGGGATAGCATTTCCTTCCCAGGTCACCCCTTGAAATCATCACTAGTTCACATAACTCCGAAAATACGAAGCAGTAAATCTAATATTGCAACGTGACCTGAGGTATTGCTAACTTCTTTCCAAGGATGTGTCCTCCAAGGATTGAAACAGGGATCACGTGTATTTGTAGTACGTGTTAACCTTTCTTCTTTAAAATGAGAACTTGCTTGTTTAAACAAAGTTATAGCAGGTTTTACAGTGCGTTAGAAAAAAACGGCAGAATTTATTACATATTTCAATATGCAATATTGTTCCAATTTAGTATATATAATATATAATATGTGTGTGATACACTACGTTGAAAAGTTCATAATACTGCGCTCCGTCGTATATCTTACTCTTAGGAAAATGAAGAGCGTGTTCACTCTTATTTTTATTTCCAAAATGAAACAACTGAACAAAGAAACCAAAATGACGTGAATAGCATACCCAAGTGGCGGTTTGATATAAAACCTTAATGTATTAAAACTAACCTGATATTTGACGCCGCCCTGTTTTAGAACCGAAGAGAGCCTGGAAAAATCTTGAGTGTTCGCTGTGAGTACACCATTTATTCATAAAGAGGGTACAAACTGCTTTAGTAAATACTCGTAACTCAGGAGAAGATTTACATCCACAACTTTGAACTTGAGACAAAACAGGTTTGAAAGCAATGGAAAACACCTAATTCCCACTCAGAGAGACCGTTGGAGGTATGGTGATGGTCACTCTACCAAACGGTGATACGATGACTGGGTATACTGTTGCGAACTATTAAGACGTTTAAGTGAAGGGAAAAAAAAGGGAATCGCTGTGGAAAGTTGTCTGAAATTATCATGCATCAAGACAATACATAGTTTATAAGTGTAACAGCAAACTGCAAAGAAATAAAATGTTACCTCACCAAATGTGGTACTCTCAATTTTTAATTTTATTTATTTTATTTATTTATTTTTGTGGGTGTGTTCCCTGGCTTAATAATAGTAATAATGATTAACTACGTTCTAGTAGTGACGAAGTTATTATGGTTGATAGTGATTTCCTTCCTGAACACTGGAACTTTCAAATGCTTTTTTGTTTACGAAAATCTAATGGAACGATATAATAAGTGTCTTGCACTAAGGAGGAATTACATTGGAAAATACAGAAAAGGTTTCACGGCTCTGCGACGTCTTATTTTTGGTTAGGTTAAGAAATTATTAATCTTCCCCGTGTACCACTTATACTAAAAAAAACTGTACGCCAAGAACTGTAGAAAAGTTAAGAAATATAATATATATATAAAATCACCCAGGTTCGGAAAATCGAATCACCTGCGATTCGAACCATGTTCAAAAGTATTGAATTCCGACAGAAAAGAAGAACTGAACATGCATGGAAATTACCGTAGTGCTTTCCTCCAGTTGTATTGATAGATAACAAACTCCTTAATATATTTTTTCATTTTTATTTTATTTTATTTATTTATTTTAACGTTTATGCATACAGGCAGAAAAGCGTGACTGTTTTCTTTAACTACAACGAAGCTGAAAGTATCATTTCATTAAGTAACAAAAGAAGAGCTGAGGATTTCAAACTGCAAACTGTAAGCTGTGTTCGGAAGTCTGGTTATTTTTCTATTACTTTCCCTCCTATAACTTTGAATGCATTGTTGCTAAAATGACAATTTTAAGGGACTTTATTTCATTTATTGTTTCATCAAACCATATGGTAATTATTATCGTATATGTGATTTTAATGTTTTTATAAAACTTACTTTGCTAGTTGTAATCCGTTTATGTTAATACGAATCTCCCATGTATTCTTTCTTTTCTTCGTGTAAAGCTATAATGAAGATAAACATCGACAAAAGAATATTTAATAGAATTTAAAAGTCGAAAAAAATAGTTAATTTCCTTTGCCACAGTAGTGATTCCTGCTACATAAATAAGCTATTTAGTGTAACATCAAAGTGCATTCCTCTAAATGTGAAATGCAAATGGAAATGACGCATTTCTAAAGCGTAAGGCTTAAAGTCCGATCAAATGATTAATATCTTAGTCACCTACATTTTACAGTTTTAATGATAAACTAAGGAATGCCAATTAAATGGAATTTTCCTGTAATCAGGCTCGTCGAACGGAGCGACATTATGTACATTAAGTTGTTTGTAAACACTGTAATTCAATTCAGTTACTATTCTAATGTTGGCTATGGAATGTATCGAATAAAAAATACCTGGTAGTAGAGCACTAGAGCAGCTTAACAAGATACCAAATGATTGATTTTACAACAATATAGAAGCTTCCTGTAATTTAGAAACTCTATCTTTCGAACAGTTGCGCTTTTATGTCCCCCCCCCCAAAAAAAAAACTGATTCACTAATTCTGAAGTCTTATCAACCAGAAGATGAAAAAAAGATATGCGCTTTTGCTGACAACTGCACTTAGCAATTCACGTCTTTGCAAGTTAATAACAGTTGCAATTAAACAGAGATCTCAAACTGTATTGGCCACTATTGACTTCAATAGACGGTGTGAGTCGAGAACCACATGTCACATGACCCCTTTTCCGTATATTATTCTTGAGCTAATTCCAACCAGGGCGGCTTTTCAGATGTCCTCCATGATTTACATTACGTCTATTCAGTGGGGCTCTACATGCATTCCTCATATACAACATTTGAAATGAAATGAAATTTTTGAGTTTCACGTCCCACGGTTATGCAGGCTAGGCTAAAGGAGACGGTGATGATGAGAAATGAATGAAATGGTGGAATGAAGAAAGTGGGAGGAAACGGGAGAACCCCGAGGAAACCGACGCCACGCTTGTTTGTTTGTCCACCACAAAGTTCACTTGGCGGGAACAGGGTTTGAACACGGGACCTCATGCACCAGAGGTGAACGCTCTAGCACTGAGCCACAGCGGCCGCTCCAACATTTGACCTCAATCCCTCTACTCGTTTCAAAATTAACATGGCATTTTTAGACATTTTCTACGTTCTATCTTCGCACTTTGCCCTCACTTATCTCCCACCCTGTATACGGTCTGCCCCTAAACACTTTTTTTTTCAGTCCAGTGCTATCAATCATTTTCAGCAATTGAATTCACCAAATCGGAATGTTCTCTTGTTAGATATCTCACTGGGTTTCAAAACATTGGAACAGCCCACGTATGATCCCGGAATAACTCACATATGACGCATGTCTCTTATTTATTTTCTTTCCTTCTATTAACTGTCATTCGTACAACTATGAAGGTAAGTCAGAGTTCCTACTGATCTGGAGAAATCTATTTCCCTGACCTTCGCTGACTTTTGGCAGGAAATTCCCTAACTTTTATGACAGGTGTCAGATGACGTTGACATATAAATAAGGAAACATTAACGGTGGATATTTATATATGAAAACATTTATTCTATAGAGAGAAATAATAATCAAATACTCATAGGTACATCCCACTTATCACCCATAAAAATGTGAGCACCGTTCTATAATGTGATCATTAATGGTTGGCTAAGCTGAAATTGGTGTACAATCAGTTAGAAAAAATACATTTTTTAAAATTTCCCTGACTTTCCAGTCGTTTTCCCTGAGTTTCCCTGACCTGCACCATTTTCCTTGAGTTTTCCCTGATCAGTAGGAAAGCTGTAAGTGATACAAACTTTTTATCCAACAAATCGTAATCACAGTCGAGAAATCACATTTCCAAAAAAGTAAATGAATGCATTACAGATTGATATGAACCACCTGGCACTCTAGCCCACTGCGAGTTCAACTGTCATGCATAAGTCAAAGCAATGGTGACATTTTTGGTACTCCGCACAGCAGTTCGTTACCTCGTAATTTAATTAGTTCTCAAATTGCCTTATGATGCTGTGTCCCCATTAGGAATCGAACCTGGCTCCAAGCCTTTATCACTAGTTTACTTGGGAGCACCTTAGATAACACGTAATATATATACAGAGAGAGAGAGAGAGCTCTTTCAGCAATTCTAATATACATTTTCATTTGCAATTTCATTTAGGCATTAACTTGATTATTTACTCGTTGTTTTAAGCTTTAACGACGAAAGTTCAGCATGTCTCTGTATGGTTTTCAGGTAGTACGTCGTATATGTTGATAGGCAGCAGAGGCTGGTAATAAGGCCAACTAAATTATCATCGGTTTAGAATTAAAAATACACAACGTATTACCTGAAAACCATAGAGAGAAAATTACTATTTTGTTACTGACATAGACCAGATCAATTCAGGCAGGCAAAGAAAAACTCTTACCTTGATAGTCTCAGATGTTATTGAATTTGACAAAAGTTTTACCCAAAAACCTTTTTTTGCAGAGTGTATCGGAAAGCTTGTGCAACGGTGGATCAGGTGCATTGAAAAACAGAGTGACTATGTTGAAAAATGATATGAATAAAAACAATGTACTCTTGTAGTAATAAATAATAAAAAATAATTGCAGATACTTATTGACTTACCTTCGTACATGCACTGAAAAGGAGAAATCCCTCTTTTGAGTTGAACAGGATTTATAAACAACCGAAAACTTTGCCATACATTAAACCAGTTTCCGTTACAACATTCTCACATATTGGTCTCATAAAATCAAAAAAATCTGGTCTTATTTAACATGGCATTTTATTCTGCATAAAGATATATAGCTTTCGAATATATTAAAGACTTCAAAATATATAAGAAAGTTCCAAAACATATTACAGGTTCCAAAGCATACGACTTCTGCGCATTCTGCTTAGAACTGAACTACTAATTCAATGAATTAAAACATGTGTTCAACTGCATCAGTATCTTCCTTTGATATGGAGTGATGCCTTCCTGTTGAACCAATAAAAACTGAAGCAATCACAATCTTTAAAATAGGGCAAATTGTAAGTGAGCACTGGTGGTGGTGTTGCTGTCTTGAAGGTGGAAATGTATATCCAGCAGCCAGTTCATGTGGTAGCATAAAGCTCACGACAATTTCATTTAACCTCAAGTGATATCTATAACCTCTGCAAGCCACCAGTCCGTCATACACGCACGCAACAAACATCCCTTTTGTAGATTGTGAATCTGAATATTCTCCAGTCGTTTTTGAGATCTTGGTTGGTCAAATTAGTTTCTTTTTTCTTGCTCTGAAGCTTGTGCAATATAAGTTCGCCCGCTACTGTGAGTTCAGACACGTGACTTCTGAATTCCTTTTACAGGAGTAGTTTGATTTTGGACCGTGCTTCTATTTTCTGTTCGCGGAATTCTTCAACTTCTTCTTTGGCAGGTAGTACGTCGGCAGATAGTAGGATGAGGGCTGTTGATGTATATGATTTCACCACTCTTGTGAAATCCTTGGCATTCTGTATTGCAACAGAATTTGGGCTGGAAAAATTGTTTTGAAACGCGGTACTTCAACAGACCCCCTACACCATCACAAAGCCTCTTTCCATGACCAGCAGCACTGTATATCCACTCCATTGGCACAAGTGATTTCATCAATCCAAACATTCGTAACGATTTTTGAAGTGGCTAGAGGCACCATCAAAATTAACGATGCAGCTTGCGGTTACAGCTGCTGAAGAATTTTGCATATTGCCAACAATGCATGTGCTAAGTGACGTCCTCTGTCATCACTTATAACTGCAACACTTGTGACCTTGTTTTGAAAACATGTGACTCCCGTAAAAGATGACACTTGGTCTTTACTTCAATAAATGGCAGTATCACATACGTTCTCAGCAAAATCAGTGGAGCACTGAACATGACTGATCAGCCTCTACAAAGTTACAACGTAAAGTTCAAAATTGGCACAACGCATACATGAGCAGACATCTCTAAGTGGGTGTGGAACCACTCATTTAGTTCGTAGTGCATAAAATTTTTTTGATCTTCCAATCTGGAATACTGCATGTTCCCTCTTACATATGGCAAAAGTTTCTTTAGTACTACGAATCATGTATCTTTTCACTTTCACCATTTTTTCCAGCAATTGTTATGGTGACAGTAGCTTTTTTGTTGACGCTCTGGCGAGAACAATCCTATTTATTTACAGGATGACTATAACAGGGATATAGTTTTAAAAACACTCTTTTGGAGACCTCACATTTCTTGTTTTGCCCACCATGTGTTTTGTTGCAGATGGAATGTGGTGCAAAATTTGTACCTTTGGAAAGGACACTGGCATAATTGTTAGAACTTGCACCTTTTTATTGTAGTATTGACACGACTTAATAGTTGAAAATTGATGCTTGATATAAACTTCCGGCCATTTTCATAATAATCTTTTGATCTATTCTCTTCTGAAGATGGAATTTCTACTTTGAAGTGTTTGGCCAGTTTTGATTTGATGTACTCACCCATAGCTGCAGTAATTTTGCTATGCTTTCTTGATGTCACTTGAATTCACTGACCATGGTTTCTTAAGAGGACTAACACCAATCTCTGTAGCCGACTGATTCAGGAAATGTAATTCTTGTTCTACAGATACAAAAGTTTCTTCATCCACAATACGGAATTCTTCTTTTCACTTAGTATCATTGTTCATATTTCAGGGTTCCCACAAAAAAAGTGAAGATCGATTTCCCTGACTTTTTCTGACACAAATTCTTATTTTCCCTGGCATAAATTCTTGAATATGAATGGAAAGATATGGGATAAGTTCGATCATAAACTTTTTAAACGATCTCTTTCATCCCCATAGCCGTCCAACACGCACCTTTGATTATCATTTGCATATCTGTTATGTTCAATATAAGTAATTGTTATTTACACAAAATTTAACATGTAGGTATATAATAATAATATATGCATGATACGCTAACACATGCAAATTTTTTTTTTTTTTTTTTTTTAAAAAGAACAATAAAAAGCAGTCAAGAATATATTTGAAATATAATATAATATATTCCGCAAGCAGAATATAATATATTTGTTTCTTCTTTCACCTTTAATTTTACTTTCCTCTGCACTTTGGATTCGTTTCTCTTTAAAGTATTCATCATAGCTGAGCGAACTAAGAGAAGCATTCTTCGATCAATAGAAACAAATTCCACTCCTCCATACTACATAATTGCATCCTTCACCCGTCCCTGTGCTTCCAGGGAATCTTTGATTTGGATTCCTATAATGAGTGTCTTATTGACTGAGAACCAGCTCTCCGTTGAGGCATTGCCGTGAGATAAAATTAAATATATTTTCACAACATACCACAAATCGGAATATTTTGGTTTCTAGGACATTAACTTTGCAAAGAAGTCGTTTAACCTGATGTTGCTCATCTTCTCTTCGTATTCTTCGATGTCAACAAGAGACCCCTGGATTTCAGTGCAGAAAGACATAAATTACACAATTTGCCTTCACAGGTACAGAATCAGGTATTCTGTTATGCTCATGTAGAGTTTGTAGGATGGTTTCATCCTAGTCTGAGCAAGTTCTGGATTGTTCTTTTGTAGCCTGGGGTCCAAAGCTGACAGAGCATGTACTAGTTTGTACTTCAGAGGGCTCCGTTCCACAATCTTCTTGACTGTGTCCAGCGAAATGTTTCGACAGTCAATCCTGAAAGCTAGTTTATCTCTATCTGATGCTTTCAGTTCTTTTCCTGTCTTAAAACCAATATCCACCTTTCTTATTTTTAGTAAATTTTCATTTGCAGTTAAATCCAAGACAAGAAGCTTCAATGCATTGTCAGCAAGTTTCATAACGACGCTTTGTTTGACATAACGACTCATTACATTCCTTAAGAGTGATAGAAGTTCTGAGTCAAACAAATTGCTCAAGACTCTAGAATTTCCTTTAAAATGGTTCACACTCTGCTGTGACAGTTTTGAAGAAACAAAATTTACACTTCATGAACTGTCTTGCACATTTACGTTCCCTGACTTTCCATGACATTTATCGCAAAATGCACGATTTCCCTGACATTCCCTGATTTTCCAGAATGTGGGGACCCTGTATTCTGTCAAAGCATTTAAAACACCGAAAGTCAATCACTGGAAACACCTTCACTCCTTTATAAATATGCAGTCAGCACACTTCTCTCTCCTGCTGCCCGTCAGAAAACAATTCGAACTCAGTTCTTTCTACAAAACATCCTACAACTCTCAGCAAGATTTCACATAACCCTGAAGGTACTGTTGGACCACGAATTTTGTGAACTACTTTCTTTGATAGTCTATTGACAACTGAATTGTGAATTAATATGTCTTCTTTTTAATATGCTAGGTCAAATGCACTGAATTATCTGGATTGTTCCAGAATTTTTCTTCTAGAAGGCTCTGTTACATTCTGGAATAATTTGAGTAGTTCCACACTGCTCCAGACCTTCAATGTAAAGAAAATCCAGAAGAAAAAAAAAATCACCAATTCCAAATTTAATTTATCGTTTTTATTCCATCACATTGAGCAGACTGGGCCCAGAGTAGATTTTTTGCAAAACCATTACGATAAATTTTAGAACCAAAGTGGTGTGTTCTTTTCAGGATATGTAGTACACTTAGAGATGCAACTCCCTTATAATTTTAAGAATTTCTGGAATTAGTGTTGGGAAAAAAAAAAAACTCCAATCAAGACATTAGCCATGGAAGTTAAAACATGATTATTATTTATAAAACCCGTAAACTCGAAAGTGAAAATTCTCCTTTTCAAAGAATGTAGTATTGTATGATACTGATCAATAGTAAAACATTAAAGCTATTGAGGTTACTTTTTTCTTTTAAAAAAATAAAAACAATAGAAAAAGAAATCCTTTTTGGTTAATAATATATATTAAAAAAAAAAAAAAAAGACTACAGCATGAGAACTTGGACACCCATTTTCAAACAGAGTTATCACCTGAACCAGCAAATTATTATCTTTCAATTAAAGCAAAAAGCAACAAAATAAATTGAACTGCTCCGGAGATAGAGCATTTTAACATTTTGCCGAAGTTTACACGTGAGAAATGGCGCCCGAGGCCTATCTTTGGCAGTCCATACTTTTTCTTTTCTTTTTTTTTTTTTTAAAAAAAAAAGATATGTTTGTTACTTTGTCCTGAATTTTAACACTTGTTAAATTCAATAACATCTTAGACTATCTAAGTTAATCCTCTACCTGAATTGATATGGACTACGTATACTGCTATTCCTACTGGGAATTTGTTTTAAAAAGTTTGGAACTGTTACAGCTGCAAGTAAAAATATATCCACACGTTACTTCATACCAAATATTTAATCTTATTAGAACATACTATGTCGGTCAGTAATCGAAAAAAAGTATTTTAAAAAAGTAAAACCAAAACTACAAATGCAAAAAGAATATGAATTCTTGAACTGGCATCGCTTACCTGTAACTCTCCTTTCCAATAAAGCTTCCAATTCATTTTCTGCGTTAATCGCTTCCGGGGAGGGTCCTGGTGATCCTGGAAAGGTGACTAGCACAATGCTCATGTTATCCCGACTACCCTGTAATACGAACAAATTGAAAGTGCCACATGCCTTATCTGTTCATGATACATAGTTATAATTATACAGATTCACCTGTAAAAACCTAATCATAAAATTTGCATAATGATTGTTCATACTAGAAAGCATATGTTTTATATTTCACTCTACCAAGATGCTTAGTTACGGCGGTGGAAAACTTACATCAGTATTTCAGAAATTACAAGAGTATCTACGAAAAATGTTAAATAATACCTTATCGGTGGGGCATATTCTAACATTCTAAGAAAATTATCCAGGGCCAATGTCTTTGGTACGTATTACTAATTCGGCTCTCTTCCTATATACAAATCATGTTTCAGTGTGTGTCCAAAAATTATAGCTACCTATTTTTATTATTATTATTATTATTATTATTATTATTATTTTTTTTTTCAAAAGCTCGTATCCTTACTGCTATTGAAGCCTTTATTATTACATAATACCTCTGTCGAGAACCTAATTTCTTGTCACTACGTTGTTTTATACTGAAGGAGTTAGAACCTGCTTTCGGGAAAAAATACTCAGATATTATATCGAATTTCTAGTTAACTTGAGAATACGAGGCTTTTTTGAAGGGAGCTGAGACATGTTTTCTCCAATATGACCACGTCTATGACTGACTGACACTACGGTAGGTTGGGATTGGAAATGTGTTCCTTTTGCCAAAACTTGGATCAGATATATTAACACTTATTGAGCTAGTTGTGGAAGTTACTCGCGAACTACATAATTAAGAAACTCAAAAGCACAACATAAACCTAAACTGTAAGAGCCAGTTAATCAAATATGAATTCAAGCTAAGCAAGCGAAAAATAATTCCCATAATTTGAGAACTGAATTCATGGAAATAGTAATAGACTGGAAATCTCTAACAGTCAGGAAATAATTCTCGATTATTTTTGAAAGTAACTTAACGATAATGGTGATTTCCAAATAACTGATTACTGAGAACTCTTAAGTAATTTGCGAAAACTAAATAGGAGAGAAAATTGGTTAACCTTGGCCGTAAAACACGTGAAAAGGTCTTGATTTAATATCCAAATTACTTCCTTCCATATGTCTAGGATATGTAAGTTTTATTTTACTAGAGTAACTTTCAGAAGTAGTACAACAAGATACTTCACTGATTCCTTCAAATACCAATTTTCTGATTTAAATGCAACCAGCCTCATTGTGACAGTCCTGTTCTGTCAGAATGCAATTTAGACTGGAATTATGTGAATAATCTACAGTACAAAAGCAATGTATAAAGGGAGGGTGTCTGCATTAGACTGTATATGAGGGTCATTCAGATTGAAGTGGCAACATACCTGGGAAATGAAAGTGAAATATGTTACTCACGTAAACATGGTTACATCCCCTTGATGTAGTCCACGCCTGCCTAGTTGAACACGATTCCAGATATCTGGCAGATGTCTGATACCATTCAGAGATCCCGTTTGTAAGAAGGTTTTGAGAGGTCCTTTAAAGCACAAAAAATGCTGCGAACATCACTGAAACATTATCCCCGAAGTGGTTCTTTCATTTACGGCCCACATCAAAATCGCATAGGCTCATATTCGGAGAATATGGTGGGTGCTCCAGTACCCCGATTCTCATAGTCTTAAGAGTGTATGTACCGCATGGGCAGTATAACGTCTGGGGTTGTTGTGAAGCAAACTGGTCCAGAGTACAAGAGATTGGTCGTTTGTGTTACACTGCTGGCCGCAAATGATGATTTATGTACGAAGAATAGTACACAGCATTTACAGTAACCCCTGATGACACCTCGTACGAGATAATATCTTCGTGGTTGTAGTACATTATCATAATGGCTTTAACATTTCCTGACTCTTGTTTGATCTTTTTCGGTCGTGAAGATGTCGGTTGTTGCCATTCACAACTGGAGTTTCAATTCTGGTTAGTACGATATTCCTCATGTTTCGTCAATCAATACTGGGGAGCAGAAAATCAACACGTTTCTACACGTAACGTTAAGGTGTAAAAGTGAACATTCCCATCGGTGCCACTTTTGCATTTATATCAGGACTCACTATGCCCGTCTGGCTCCAATCTTACGTGTGTCGAGGTCGTTTATTAGCGTGTGGTACACCTATGTAGATGAAATATTCTGTTCATTAGCCTATTCACTACACCTCAATTGCTGATCATTTTCGAGCAATCTTTGCAGTGCTTTCACACGATATTGATTCGTGTTCCTCTAATAGCCCCCACCATATGCTTTGCCTGCTGGCTGGCACCCCGCCTCGAATGCCGCATCACATCTCGCAACCGTCCGATAAGCAACGCACTGTCATCATACATCTCACGTAATTATCTGTGAATTTGACGTGCATTTCGACGTCGTGCCACATGATGAAAACACGCTGTTCTGCATGAATAAACACTGTTCATAGCGGTATGTCACAAGCAAAACTTGCATCACACCTCATAACATGGAAACACGAACATATCCACATGATTGCTACACAGCTTCGGAATACACTACGTTGGTCATTTGTTTCCCGGACAAACAGCAATCGAATTATAACAGTGTTGTCACTTCAATCTACAAATGATCCTCGTATATTCGTTGGATTGTTTGTTTCGATGTGTCAACTATCTCCGTTATTTCTATGATAAGAGTTTCTTTTTTTATTATTATTATTATCTCTCAATATTTTCATACTGCACTGCATATAATAATCACTCTCCTT